>NC_088884.1:113535630-113838660 GCF_037157495.1 Lathamus discolor
GCCTTGAATATCTCCAGTGTAGGAGACTCCACAACCCCCCTGGGCAACCTGTTCCAGTGCTCTGTCACTCTTACAGTAAAGAAGTTCTTCCTGATGTTAACGTGGAACTTCCTATGCTCCAGTTTACACCCATTGCCCCTTGTCCTATCACTGGATATCACTGAAAAAAGCCTAGCTCCATCATCCTGACACCTACCCTTTACATATTTGTAAACATTGATGAGGTCACCCCTCAGTCTCCTCTTTTGCAAGCTAAAGAGACCCAGCTCCCTCAGCCTCTCCTCATAAGGGAGATGTTCCACTCCCTTAATCATCTTTGTGGCTCTGCGCTGGACTCCTTCAAGCAATTCCCTGTCCTTCTTGAACAGAGGGGCCCAGAACTGGACGCAATATTCCAGATGCGGCCTCACCAATGCTGAGTAGAGGGGGAGGAGAACCTCTCTTGACCTACTAACCACTCCCTTTCTAATGCACCCTAAGATGCCATTTGCCTTCTTGGCCACAAGAGCACATTGCTGGCTCATGGTCATCCTCCTATCCACCAGGACCCCCAGGTCCCTTTCCCCTTCACTACTTTCCAGCAGGTCAACCCCCAACCTGTACTGGTACATGGGGTTGTTCTTCCCCAGATGCAAGACTCTACACTTGCCCTTGTTAAATTTCATCAAGTTTCTCCCCGCCCAACTCTCCAGCCTGTCCAGGTCTCGCTGAATGGCAGCACAGCCTTCTGGTGTGTCAGCCACTCCTCCCAGTTTTGTGTCATCAGCAAACTTGCTGAGGGTGCACTCAGTTCCCTCATCCAGGTCATTGATGAAAATATTAAACAGCACCGGTCCCAGCACCGACCCCTGAGGAACTCCACTAGTCACAGACCTCCAGCTAGATTCTGCGCCATTGACCACAACTCTCTGCCTTCTTCCTTTCAACCAGTTCTCGATCCACCTCACTACTTGATCGTCAAGCCCACACTTCCTTAGCTTATCTGTGAGGATGCTGTGGGAGACAGTATCAAATGCCTTACTGAAATCAAGAAAAACTACATCTACTGCTCTACCATCATCCCTCCACCTAGTCACTTCCTCATAGAAGGCTATAAGGTTGGTCATACATGACTTCCCCCTCATAAAACCATGTTGGCTGTTCTTAATGACCCCCTCATCCTTGATATGCCTAGTGATGGAGTCAAGAATAAGTTGTTCCATCACCTTTCCAGGGATGGAGGTAAGGCTGACCGGTCTATAATTACCCGGGTCCTCCTTCTTGCCCTTCTTATAGATTGGTGTGACCTTTGCCATCCGCCAATCCTCAGGCACCTCGCCCGTTTCCCACGACTTACCAAAGATGATGGAAAGTGGCCTAGCAATGACCTCCGCCAGCTCCCTCAGCACCCGTGGGTGCATTCCATCCGGACCCATCGATTTACAGATGTCCAGTTTGCATAGCTGATCCCTAACCCAATCCTCATCTACCAAAGCAAACTCCTCCTTTGTCCTGACTCCTTCTGGGGCTATAGAAATCCGGGGCCCTCGGCGAGAGTCTGCAGGAGTAAAGACAGAGGCAAAGAAGGCATTCAGCACCTCTGCCTTCTTTATATCCTCTGTCTCCAGGGCACCCACTTCGTTCAGCAGTGGGCCTATATTGCCTCTTGTTTTAGTTTTATTTGCTATGTATTTGAAGAAGCCCTTTCTATTGTCTTTAACCCGACTAGCAAGATTGAGTTCCAAGGAGGCCTTAGCTGTCCTAATTGCCTCCCTACATCTTCTAACAACTGTCCTATATTCCTCCCAAGCGGGCAGCCCCTCCTTCCATAATCCATAGATTCTCCTTTTCCACTTGAGTTTGCCCAGCAGCTCCTTGTTTAACCACGCTGGTCTCCTAGATCCCTTACTTGACTTCCTACTCATTGGGACGCTCCGATCCTGAGCTTGGAAGAAGCGGTCCTTGAATGCTAACCAACTATCTTGAGCCCCTTTACCGCCTAGTACCCTTTCCCATGAGACTTCCCTTAGCAGTTGACTGAAGAGGCCAAAGTTGGCCCTTCGGAAATCCAGAACTGTGGCTTTGCTAGGTATTCTATTCCTCCCACACAGGATCCTAAACTCCACCATCTCATGGTCACTGCAGCCAAGGCTGCCATTGACCGTCACCACTTCGACCAAACCCTCCTTGTTGGCGAGTACTAAATCTAGCAGCGCTGCTCCCCTAGTTGGTACGTCCACCATTTGCATTAAGAAATTATCATCAATGCACTCGAGGAACCTCCTAGACTGTGAATGACTGGCTGTGTGAGTCTTCCAGCAAATATCGGGGTAGTTAAAGTCCCCCACGACGACTAAGGCATGTAGTCGCGAGGCTACTTCCAGTTGCCTGTAGAAAGCCTCATCAACTCCTTCGTCCTGATCAGGAGGTCTGTAATAGACCCCCACAACTGTATCACCCGTGCCAGTCAGCCCCTTGATTCGTACCCACAGAGATAATTCTACTTTTAGGGAATCTCACCTGTCACTGGAGCCTCCGTTTCTGGTGCAAAGGATTTCCATGTTTGACAGAGCCTGTGTCTGCAAAGGAGTTAAAAGCCTGACCCTGCTGCAATTGCTACAACTCTCCTACGTAGAGCTGATAATCTTTCTCTGCCAAATAAATGTCTTCTCAGACTTTGATGCATCACATTGCCTCCGGAAAAACTTGATTCTTTCCTAGACAAACCTATTTGAAGATAGAAATACTTCCAAAACCAATTGTGCTTTATTTGTGCAGGGGTTTTACTGGTAGGGGAAGTTTAATGAATATCCCTCATCTTACCTCCTGAAATGAACTTTCTGGACTGTAATCTATTAACAAAACTTTCCTTAAGCTTACAAGAATACCAGCTATTCCACATGATAGCTTCTTTAATACACATTTTTTACATTCCAAAGGTAAGAGGATACAAATCTGTCAAGGAGTGATAGAAGACAAGCTCAAATAACAGAAAATCCCAGTGATAATCTGCTTTCCTTTGAAAAATGTAGGGAGGGAAGATCGTAAAATTTATAGACACACCAAGTTTGTGTTTTATTTCAGTCCTCAGGTTGAACTGAAGAACTGAATTTGTGTTATGGATGTAGATGTAATGCATAGACGGCACTTAGTGTCTTGTTTTAGGTACGTATCTGAAGAGAGACCTGTAATGCAGTGGTAAACTCTGCAGAGGATTCAGAAGCTAAATGTGAACACTGGATGTGGCTGCTGCTGGGTCATGCTGACAGCTCAGCCGGGTTAGCTTTAATGAAGGTTGAAAATGGAACGGGGCATCTTTTAGGGCAAGGTGGCAGTCCTTGGCTGAGGGAGTCCTGCAGGCACTGTCAGTGCTCAGTCGTGCTTGTGCTGGCCTCTGAGCTGACAGTAAGGGAAAGGATTTGGCTTCTGATCCTCAGGCTTCTGATGCTAAAAGTAGGGCTTTGGCTTTTTGACTCTGTGCATAACATCTTACTAAACCATCTGAACAGTTCCTTTGCTGTCAGCTATCATTGAGGGTGTAAACAAAAATTCATTGACTTCAGGGACTGTGGCCGAAGTACACGGCTTGTTATTGCTCTATGATTTTCCCTAACTGTGATTAGGCATCCTTGCACTGGAGGCTGCCATTGCTGCTAAGGGTCTCTGCGAACACATATAATACACTGTTTAAATGTGAGTGTACTGAGAACGAATGAGCTTATTTTCTCCTTGCAACCAGTCAGGTTAAAATTCAGTCATATGCATGGAAAGCCAACGGGAAAAGGACAAGAAATCACAAGACAGAAGTGTTTTCTCCCCGAAGCAATTGTTTGTGGGGTCTGTCACAGGACGGCCTTCTGCAAACGTACATTTGCCGTAGGAAATGGTTCCACAAAAAAGTTACGTGGCAATGGATGTTCCGTGTCTTTAGTTAGATCTACCCAAGGGGGAACGACTTGCTTCCTGCCCTCTGACTTTATGGAGAGACGTTTGGCTGGAGAAAAAAACGTGTTATTTGTGTGTGATAGTTCATATCCTATGAAGAAGAGCTGTTTGCACTTTTGGCATTTGAGTCACACTGGACTACGCACTGTGTGGTGCCAGTCAGTTGTTTCATACTGTTAGCTCCTGTTAAAAATACAGCTGGCTTGCTCTCTCACCTGCCGTGCATTAGTTATCTTGCCTCAGATGATATCAACTAAGATCACACCTTTTCTCTCAACCAAAGACAAGACCCACTTGTACAGTGCATGTGGGGCTGTAGAGCAGGGTAACAGAACTGATCTGCAGCTCCTGTCAATATTATTTTGTGGAAATCCAGCTTTCAAACTCACCTGGCTGCCTGATACTACCAGCTTCCCTTTGGATATATTAATTGGATCTGGCTTCAGCTTTATTTACTGCTAGGCTGTTCCAAGAAAGGCTTAGCCCCTTGCTAGAGCAGAACATGTGGTATCTGTCAGAAAGAGACAGCTTTAAGGCTGCCAGATAACCTGACCAGCCTGCTCCTCTGCAAACAATTTTGTGGGCCCTGCTAATAAGGATAAAGCAACTGCACTGAAGATGATTAGAAGATGCTGATGTCTGTAGGGGAGCAAGGCTCTCAGTGGAAGATTAGTGCTGCTCTGTCATATGACTACCCTGAAAGTACTTAGAAGCTTATGAACATTTATAACATCTTGTTACTGATGATGGCATTCATCTGCAGTTTTTCTGCTGTCACTGTGTGTCATCAAGCCCCAGATGCTCATTATTGCATGCTCATCAGAATCACTGTTTTAGTTTGCAAGCCTGCAAGAAGCTCTCTGTGGCTTTTTGCAACAAACTGAATGACACCAAGCTCCTTGCAGTCAAGCTTGGGTGATGCTTATCAAAGAGCTACTCATATAGACCTTGCCTGTACCAGAAAAGGTGTCTATCCCATAGAATGAGGCATCAGGACTGAGTGCAGCTGTTCCCATTAACTCTGTTCAATCTGTATCAGAAACTGATTTTAAGCCCTGCAGGATTAATAGAAGCAATTTCATTTGGGGATTATATAGATAGACCTATGAAGTCATGGTGCCATTCTGCTAGTACTCATGCTGTTTAAGAATTGTATTGTAGATTAAATGTGAAAGGACTCACGTATTTAAGATTGTTATTCAACCTTTTAGAGGTGGGCCAAGTTTAGCTGGTATGCGTCTATAGTGAAAACCCTGAGCAGGAGAGCAGAGATCTGTTTTCTCATTACAAAGGCAATAGGGAAGCTCTGGCTTTAGGTTAAAACTGTCAGGTTTCACCACTGCAGGGAGGTGAAGCTCCCAGCAAACCGTGTGAATAGAAAAAACAAAGCCTACAAAGCAGAAGAGGCTGAAGGGAAGATCTGGGTCTAAGGAAGAGACAGCTCAGAACAGGTCAAACAGAGAAGCACTGCGTGTCCTGCAAATATTTGCGGTGATGAAGCATGGGGAGGCATAAAGGCAGTCTGAAAATCTGAGTATTTGCCATCTGCAGAAAGAGAGAAGGGGAATGAGAGTGCAGGTATTGCTCTTTTCTGTCTGGCTCTACTGCCAGAGGTCCAAGACAAAGGACGGTTGCAGATGAGCTTGCTTCCTTGCCCTCTCTCCAAGGGATGTGGGCAACCTAGCAGCCTCCTTGCATTGCTTTCAATTCAGCACAGCTCCGCTTCTCACACCAAACTCTTTTAGAGGATCTGTGGACTGTTATTGCCGGCCCTTGCCTTTCCCCATGTGATTTTTGCAGGAGGAACGGATCAGTTTTGTTTGACATGACTTTGATGACTGCTGCCTTTAAATCAGCTTCAACTGATGTGAGACTCAAGTGCTGGCAGCTGGGAGACTGCTTAGCTTCAAGCATGGCTGGAGTTGCTCTGTGACCCGAAGAAGAAGGTGAACGCGTTTTGCTCTCTGGGTGGCAGAATGCCATGCATTAAGGGAGACAGAACATAGGTATGTGGGAGGAAGCCCTTACTCAAACAGTTAATGCACCTAAATGTGAAGAAAGAGGATTTGGTGTCAACGTACATGTGTTGCCCACGGTTCGATGCAGTCAGCGTGGCATGTACTGCCAAACCGCTGTTCCAGCTGCCCTGGGCACCTAAGTTTCCATGAGTTTTCACTGCCTGCTGGTGCTTTTGAGATTTACTGCTCCTGACGTGCAGGAATATTTGTTTCCAACGTGTGAGGGAGCCTGCAGGACAGGGGTGTTGATAGCTCACAGCTGACCACGCTGCGCTGAGAGCTTTACTGCAGCAGAATTTCAGCTCCTGGCTGCAGGGTCAGGTTTGAAAGAAGAAGGATCAAACTGAACAGCTCTCATCAAGTCCTCTGGTTTATAATTCCTAAACTGATTCTCTTCCTAGTCTGCTCTGCTTTGGTATATAAAGGAAACCATACATGCTTTTCCCTTTGTATTTAGAAAGCAGGCACGGATTAGGCTTGCTAAGCAATAATCAGCTTTCACTGGTTTAAAATTAACTAAAACAGCAATAGATTTGTTTCTCTCAGCTGGCGGCAGTAGGGCTCAGAAGGTGTGCGGAGGAGGTGGCTCAAGCTTCTGTGGAGGGATGAAGACAGACGTGACTTGCGGCAAGCTCTTCCTATTGCCAGAGGCATGGCGTCATGTCCAACCTGGATGAGTTTTCCTGGCCTAGCCTCTTGGCTGCTAGGATAGCTGTGTGGGAGTGGTGTCATCCTGGTGGGGGTGGGAAAGCATGTCCTAGGGCTGGTGGAGGGACGGCAACAGCAGGTGTCCCGTGCTCCTGTCTGCCACCCTCCAGCCATTGCCCTAAAGAGAATGTCTTGTTGGTGCTTTCCTCATCTCTCCTCCACTGCGCTGACAGTGAGCGATTAATTGTGAGTTGCAATTGAAACAGGTATGTTGGGCATTTTAAGCCCCTGCCCATTGCAGTGGGTGAGGACACTGAGATGTCTTCACTGCTTTCATTTCCTCAGCTCCCCTACTAACACGCCGAGAGCTTCAATGTTTCTGACAGAGGATGCTGTACCACAGCTAGACTGAGTGTTTCTTGGTCCTTCTGAAGGCTTGCATTATAAGCTCACCCTTACCCTTCAAGCCCATGAAGAGGAAACATGTTCTTGTTACATGACCCGACCCTTAGTCAGCACATCCTTTCAGCTCTGTGTAACAATGTTCATATCGCTGCCCACAGGTTCTGTGTGCCAGGAAAAGGAGGCTGGAGCCTGTGTGTGCCCCAGCATAGCTGCTCTGTGAGGATGAGGATGTTTGATCCTACTTTGTGTCCTCTAATTAAATTGTTTTATTTTGGTTTTGTGTTTGGGTGTTTATTAACATGCCTACTAACTGGAAGCCTGTAGTGTGACTTCAGTGTGTATCTCCAGGCTCATGTCACACTGGGTTTGGGTTTGGATTCTTTTCTTTTGGCAAGGCAGCAGCTAGAGTTTTCCTTTTCTCACTATTGAGTGGTTAGACCAACAACCTCCTCCTGAAGTTACAACTGAGATCCATTTTCCATGGTGAAACTGCAACTGTGCACTAGTTTACAGCGTAGCACAGAGCTGTGCCTAGTGAGCAGCTCGCACATTCTCGGTTTCTTCTGTTGGCCAAGTCATGCTGGGAGATGTAACATAAGGCTAAAAACCACCACAGGGTGTGGAAAGTCTGTCTGTGTGAGAAGCATCTCTGAATCTCCTCCTAGACAGCACTGCGTAGTAGAAGGCTATTTTCCTTTTCTAGCATTAGGGGGAGCACAGCTGCTAAGAGACTATGTGGTAAAAAAGCCGTAAGGTACAAACAGAAAAAGAAGCTCCAAACCTTATGAGTCCAATTTAAACCCTGTCCCTACACTATGGTCTCTGTATAATCCCCGTGCCACCAGTAACAAAACTTCTGCAGACACCCAAGGCTGTAAACCCTTTCTCTTAGAGGCATCACACAAAGGAGAGGAGTAGAAATGGACAGTCTGATCATCCCCCGGGCATCTAGAAAGAAGCAAATATAACTGAGTGGCACTAGCAATTGCTGAATTCTTGTTTGGTATTCCAGAGGTCTTGATGACAACTGTCAGACAGGAATGCTATTGCACCACCAGGAACGTCTCTGAGATGTTGCATTTTATAGACTGTAATCTCTTGCTTTAGCTTCCAGTGATGTTACCGGTGATCATACACAGGGCTTTTGGCTACAGAGGAAAATATTCTCCTCTCGTTCTAAGCCCTTGGCTCTGCAGGCTGGTTTTGTTTTGTACTTTGGTAGGAACATTGCCCAGTAAGCTGTGTGGTAAAACCTCTCCACCCCCAGCCAAAATCACAAAATTCCTAATGATTTACTTGGAGCCGGGGTTTCACATGTGGGATCAAAGTTCTTAGGCCTATTTAATTCATCTGCATCTACCTCTGCTGGTTGTGCTTGCTTCTTCCATTCATGAAAAGTACCTTACTGATCAGCTCTCTTTAAAACTGTAAAGATGCTTTCTGGCTACATTCTGAGCAAGGCTAGCAGAATCAGTCCCTCTGTGCATAGAAAGTACCAGATAATGACATTCAGGCCAAATAGTCTATCAAGGATATTTTACTTCATATATTTTTCCACAACTCAGCACATACTTTAATCACTGGAATGGACAGGCTGATTGCTTGGCTGATTCCCCTGGTTTCGACACCTAAAATTAAATGTTCAAAAGTTACACAGTCTTTGAGCTAAGGCTGCTCTCTGCATGTTCTTTGGAAGCCAGAAATCCAAGTCAATGCTTACTGCTCTGTGGGAGAGCAGAAGAGATCCTCTGAGAGCTGGCAACCATATACCAGGCTTGGTTTCTCAAGGGAGACCAAAGAGGGAGCATGGTAGTTTGGTCCAGCTCTTTCCAGGTATGCGATTGGCTGGTTCTTGTTGGTGTTACTGGTTTGGTTCTGTCAGGTTCACAGGAACACGTGAGCATCTCCAGCTAGCCCATTCTGCAGACATTCAGTTTACTGGGAATATTCTAATGTTAGTATCGCCAAGAGAAATGAAGGACAAAGTGCTTAAGATGAACAATTCCTCAGAAGGGAAGAGTCTGGAATGCCCCAGACAGGCACACTTGGGTGGCAAGCAATGGTACTATTAGCTGCAGGAGACTGTGTGAGGATCCTTCCATAGCAGTATTAGTCACGAGGAAGTTTCAATGAGACTTGTGGTGTTTCCAGTGCTTTGTCAGAGAAGGAGAGGTGGGAGAGAGTTGGAAAGGGACCAAAGGGGGAACACTCTTGGGAAGGGCAAAGAAGAAAGACAGGAAAACCAAATCTGTGTATCTCACCCTGAGAAGGGCACGAAGGCAACACATGCCCCAGAATGACAGTGCCACGAAAGCCACAACAGAAATCACTGGTGGGAAGGGATACTCTTCTTTCCTCCTTCTTTTTTAATTTACTTCAAAAGGATAGCAGGAGCATGAAGCAAACTGTTATTTATGTAGTGGGCAAGAGACGTGTATTAGGACATCTGTTTTAATGAGCTGCTTCAAAAAGAACCACAAGAGTGGAGCATGTTTGCAGAGCGTAGCAGGCAACCTGCAGAGTAGCAGAGAGCAAGACAGCAGCGGTGCTGTGCGTGCAGACAGCCACAAATGGCTACAGGATTGTGTACATTTGTACTCCTTGCCAAACCACCCCACCCTGACCCCTGTGGGTATTTTACAAATTGAAGGAGGTGCTGTTTCCATATTTTCTGCCCAAGAACATCGATCCCTCTCCTGTTGCTTTCCTTCACGACTCCTTTTTCTTCAGTCAGCAGCTTTTAAATTCCAGCTTTGAGTCTTTTAAAAAATAATGCTGTTTCAATGAATATCCAAAACATATGGCAGAGGAATGCAGAGTTGGATGTTACTCTATCCCAAAGATGAGGCCCTGTTCACCTGGAAAAAAGGAAAAGCAGGCTGAGAGATTTTGAAGCCGAATACACAAGTCTAACATTCTGCCCTAGTCTCTTACTGACTGCTGAGTACAGGAACAAGAAGCAAACTTGGACACTGATTTACTAAGATGCTGTAAGAAAGTCCATTGTGGCTCACCTGTTGCCCCTGCTTCGCAATGGATAAAACAGAGAACTTTCAAGGCTTTCTGCTCATCATCCTTCTAACATCTGTAGTTTCACAGCTTGGAAAGTGTTGTGGTGTAGGATTCAAGGCAAAAATCAGGTGTGATCCATCAGTGAAATGAGAAGGGCAAAGACAAATGGCATGAGGCAGCCATCCCACCAGGAACGCAGTGTTGCAGGCACCGGGCAGTTAATTTCTCAGGTTAGCCAGGTGAGAAAGCATGTTCGATAAAGACCAGATGAAAAATGAGCATAATTGCTCTTTGGGAGATTCAACCTCTCCGTGGCCAAACACTCCTTAGAACAGAACTCTGACAAAACTCATGATAAATTTGCATCCTTATCCATTTTCCAGTTTTTGGTAGGAGAATCAATGGCAAAATACGACTTCAAAGTAGTAACCAGATGTGTTACCTCTGCTTTTCTAGCTATCCACTGTAGGTAACAGAAACATTACACAACTAGAAGCAAGAGTTTGAGATATAGTAGCTGATATCACCCTAGTAGGAAGCAGCTGTATATCTCTTCTACACTAGTGGCTGTCAGCAAGCAACACTGAGCTGACTTAGGATATCCCCTACCTCAAGGGAAGCATTATCCTCTGTACTTGCTCCAGTACTGTGTGTTCTGATAAAGAACAAATGTGTCTGCTAAAATCAGTTCATGCTGCAGTTACTACTTTGAATGAAACTTTGTTTTCAGTTACAAAAATTCTCACAGAACAAAGTAACCATTTGGATTTTCACAGAAATTTACTGGCTATGCCTGCTATAAGTGTGACTGTACTTCTGTGTTTTGTAGCTGAGTACAACCTGCAATGCAGTTTCATGTATATATAAGCCACAAATGGGACGTGCTTTGGACAAAATTTCATATTGCAAAAGAGTTCTGTAGCAGTCAAAATAGCTTGGAGTAAAATTTAGCAACAGGGAATTTAATCTCATGCTGTTACTCCACAGGTTAGCAAACAGATGTCATTATGTAAGAGAGGTGGTATCTGTAATTTTGGTTGATGTAACAAAAGCACATCCATCTAAAGTTAGGTAAAGAGGTAATTTGCTTTATGTTTTTATTAAAATTCAATTTACATTGAAAATAATGGTCATTTAACATCCAGATTACATAGGCTATCCCACTGAATACCTCTTCCCTGTGCCTATCCAAGTTGCATACTAGGCCCTCCAGGACTCACTCTCAAGGAGATGTCGGCTTCTAAACGCTAAGATTGCTTTTGGAATAGGAGCTCTGGCATACCGGGCTGAATACCAAGAGGTATTCAGGCATATACAGTGTATGTTTTTTATTCTTTCTTTGAAGTATTTAATGGTTTACTATTTTGATGTCTCTTCAGACCTTGCCAACACTAAGCTTTTCCTGTTAGTTTGTAACCACACAGAATACGAAACAGCCCAGTCTCAATAAATTTGGTAGGTAGGTGTTCTATCCTAGCTTGAAAGTGAATGGCTTGCTTTGTGTAGCTCTTGGAGTGCATCACTCTTGTTTCAATTGTGACAATTTGGCTTACACCTCTCTTTTCCTTGTGTGAAGTGGGGCTTGAGCACATTGCACCATTCTGTTGTGCATATCCTCTAGACATGCTGTTCCCTGCTATGGAATTATGGAAAACTACCCAAAATTTTCCCAGAATACTGTTATACAGTTGCAGGCACAGTGGCAAGTGCAAGCTCGCAAGGACACAGATATATTCTAGGAAAAAGACTGGATCAGTACAATAAGCAGGCAACAGTAATAGGTGTACTTGTATAGTACAGAACACTGACTGCAAGCTCTGCCTTGTCTACCTAGTGCAGGCTGACCTCGTGTTTCCTATGGTTACTTCTCCTGCCAAACTTAGAATCACAGAATCAACTACATTGGAAAAGACCTTCAAGATCAAGTCCAACCATTACCCCAGGACTGCCAAATCCACCACTAAACCATGTCACTAAGGGCCGCATCCACATGTTTTTTGAACACTCCCAGGGACTGTGACTCCACCACTTCCCTGGACAGCCTGTTCCAATGCCTGAGCACCCTTTCAGTGAAGAAATTGTACCTAATATCCAATCTAAGCCCTCCCTGACACAGCTATTACTTGTTACATGGGAGAAGAGACCAGCCACCACCTCTCTCCATCCTCGTTTCGGGCAGTTGTAGAGTCCTATGCGTTTCAGCTGCCAGGTCTTGGACCTATCAAAATTGGGGAAATGTCTCCTTCTCTCTCTACGGAGCACATAGAGGCCCACGGAAGGCAAACATCAGCGTAATTTGCCACTAGATGGCTGGACCTCGTTTTTGTCCAGCTCTCGTTTTTTTTCCTGGCTCTGAGTGACAGTGCTCAGAGCAGAACAATGGACTCATTGTAAGCTCTCTCTCCCCCCCCCTTTATAACTTAACATTTTTAAACAGCTGATGCGTTTAGCAGATTTACCTTTACAATGAATATTTCAGACTTTTCAAATCTACTGAAAAAGCTGTGCTGATATCTTAAGAAAATGGTAGATCTTTGCTGAGACAAAAATCTCCCTAACTCCTGTTATTTTTTTCCATTCCATTACATATGTGACACAGCTTTCATTGAGTGTTTCATTTCACATGTGTATGCGTAAGTGCGACACACTTAACAGTTCATTGTTCAGCTGGGATATAGCATTACAAAGTCCTGAGAAGTCATGACATAGCAGCCACATATTTTGGTCTGGGGAATTTGGTGACATAAAATTTGTAAAGCTTTTAGACACTAAGGTTCATGTCACTGTGATTCGGGGCAGAAATGTCTGTTCTGGGCAAAAGTAGCTTTCTTTTGAGAAAGATTATTTTACTCACGGGCAGTCTCTTCAAGAAGGTTAATACTTCTGGGTAAAAACATCAGCTCTACTGATGGCTGCAGACTGATATATTATACAGAGTATGGAGGCCTACTTCAAAAGGCAAATTTCTCCTGCCTGAAAGCAGACAAGAGGAACAAAGTATGCATCTGTTTCTTGAAGATATCACTTCTTTTTTTTTTCCCCTTATCAGTCTCTTCTTCACACTTTCACATCCATTATTGTATTTACTGGGTCCGCATTGTGCATTTATAGATATGTTTGTATCCTTGAGTTCCAAACAACAGAGAGGTACAATTTTTAATTAGATTCACTTTAGTTGTTTTGCTGTTGCAACACTAGCATTTTATGCTTGCCATTTGCAGGAACAAGGAGGAGACATAATCCCTGCCTCCAAGGTAGTATAATCTCAGGTGCCAAACCTGGGAATCTCAGGGCCCTTTAATAGCTGAGCAAGGGTCTGAAGATATGCTGAAGATATGTGAAGATGTGATGGTGGTACTTGAAATGGTAAGACCGAGGTGAATCTACAAATAACTCTGGGGTGGGATTTCTTTTCTTTTTCAGATATTGTCTCAGATATCAGTTACCCACAGTTCAATTTTCTTAAAGCACTATGACAGCAAAAAAAAAGTTGACGGTATAATTAGTGTGGTAGAAGCAGAGCAGGAAACCAAAACAAATTCTCCATATCCCAACTCACAGGGAAACACGGGTGGTGAAGCATGTAGCAAACAACAAGCCTCTGAAGAAATAGACTTCAAAAGTAATTGTTCAACCCAACAAGAATATTAGTGGCTACTCTGTTCTCATCTGCAGGGAAGTTTCTGGGGGTTTTTTTAATATAACTGGAGAGAGTAAGAAAGACTTGGAAATTTCTTTTTATTGGACTTGCAAACAAGTAAATTGTACATTTTTCTAAGCGCCTGCCTTTTAAAGGTGCCTGAAGGGTATATGTGCAGTTTATTTATGAAGTGTAACCTCGCACCTGGAAGAAGTCCAGAAGCAAAGTCTGGACCCAGTTTACTTGCTCTTTGAACTTTTCAAAATAGAGGAGTTCCCAAGTAAATAGAGGAACTGTGTGGCTAGCTTGAATCTTATCTTCTGCTACTTAATCCTGTTCCAAACAGCATGCTATTGCTGAGCAAAGAGGACTATCTGCCAAAGATGTAGCATTACCACAGGCAGGATGCATTCCTCCCACCTTACTATGGGAAGTAAAAAGCCCTGACAACACAGCATGGTTTTGTAATGTCTCTAGTACTGCTATTTTATGCCTTTTTGGAATGCGTTTTGTTTTTGGTTTTGTAAGTATTTAATTTACCTTGTTCCTAAGCAGGTCCACCAGTATAAGCTACATAGAATATTGCTGTAAAATACCTGGTTCGCTGGTGTTATTGAAAGTGCTATGTTTGCTGTGGCAGCTGTCTGCATAACATCTGAGAAATGAGAAATGTTAATACCAAATGTAAAGGAAACTGGTATCTTTGATCCTGCTGTGTGCTAACTGTTGTCAGATACGAATGGAGGTGTGTAGGAAGACACAAAATTACGAGTAAATCAGGTTAAACATATCCCTTGCTTGGGATAATCAGCTCACTTGCAGGACCTCCTGTAAAGTCTTAATAAACTGTTAAGAGGCCCTGGATACATTCTGTCACGTAGTCTGACAGACAGGAGATACTGAAGTCACAAAGATGGCAGCCCTTTTGCCACTCCTATTGCCATAGCCCAGATGAGCAAGCATGTTCCTACCACAGGTGAGGAGATGGCTCTCTGCAGCTGGAGTGCCCTGCAGATCTGGTGCCCCCTCCAGCAGGTGCTGACTCCCTTGAGTACCTCAGCACTCTCCCCAGAAGGTTTTGGATCAACTCTCTGCTGTGAAGGCAATGACACAGCGCGCCTTCAGATCACAGCATCTCTACAGCCATTTGAACTAAAAAGCAATGGGAAAAGTGTTGCTTAGATTTAAAACGAGAGCTTGTTGCATAGCTGGCTTTTCCCACTCTGTTCTCAGCAAGATGATTTGAGGCCCCACCTGCACAGAGGTCTGGCGGCTGAGCTTTCAACCAGGCTGGCCAAACATTTGCTCCAACACCTTTTAGCTCCTCTGTAGCTCATGGCTTTCAGTCAGGCCAGGCTGAAAGCTTTTCTAAAAGCTGGGCTGTGAGATGAATTGGTCTGCTAGCCTCCCATCCCACCACTCTGACTGCAACTTGCATTTAAAGCCTACAACCATTAGATTTGCAGTCTTGCGCTCTCTCATCCTAACTCCTGCTTCCACTCACTGACCTTCTGACAGGTTCACAGATCTGCCTGGAAAGAGATGCCAGACTGACTCCTGAGGGATTGTTCATGTGGATAACTCTGATTCAGGCTCACAGGAAAAACAAAAATCTGCACAGGAGGAGGGATGGGAAGCTCAGGTGGCTTAGGGTTGAGTAAAGAAAACCCTTGGAGGGAAACACACTCAAACACTACTAAAAATTGTGGATTTGAAGAAAATCTTATCACCATTAAAACACACTCAGAGGAAATCCTCACTCTCCTGAGTGCTGTTACAGAGTAAACACCATATGTTAAACCTCTGAGCTGTGAAGCGAGGAAGTCCTGTGTTATTTGATGAAGAATGGCTGAGAGCAACTCAGAGGGCCTTGAAAAACCTAATGGACCTTAACTTTAGAAAATCATAGGGTGCTTCATCGTAGGATAAACATCGGTTGCCCTTTTGGATGGAGCATTGGCAAGAATTACACCAGAGCCTTTAGATATACACAAGCAATAGTCTGTGTTCAGGAATGGAAGTTTCCAAATTTGAAGAGTTTGTCCAGGGCCTTTAGCAATACAAAGTTAGAAGGGAAATTTGGTACTTACTGGAGTCTAACAACGAAAGCAACAGTACCAAAAGGGGAGGCGACTGCCCATATTCTGGTTGTAGCAACCTCTAATTCAGGACTGCGAATCTGTGTTTCTTTTGTAGAATAATGCATATGTTTTATCTCATTAAGCCTCGTCACTGCCCTGTGCATAGAATGGTTGTAACAAGTACTTTATAGTTTATGCACTTTGGAGCCAGTTTGGATGTAGGAGTGTATGGAACCACACCTGCAGTCACTGTGTGACTGAGCTATGGACTAGGTACGTCAGACTATTTATGCTTCATCATTGTATAGACTTGTCAGGGGAATTAGTAAGAGTGAACTCTGTAAAACTCTCCAGAACAGGGGCTTGCTGAGGCACTGCAGTACATAAACAGAGCTGTCCTTCTGAATGTTTGCCCCAAGCAGCACCATGGTGCAGCTGCAGCCCAAAACGCCGCTCTTTTGCTTTTGACCGCATAGCGAGAGGGAGGAAGTGTACCACCGCTCCCACCCTTCCTCTCACAAGCAGCAGAGGTAGCAGCTCCCTGTGCTGGGCAGAAAAATTACCTCTTCCCTCTCTCGAAGGAAAGAAACAGCAGGGTGCATTATTCTTCCCTACAGTTTCAAAGTAGCATTTCTGGCACTAACGGTCTGCATATCTCATTTTGCATATGTTTGCTCTAAACGGACTTCTGAGGCTCCATCTTCACGTCTATCTGCTTAGAATGCTGCAAGACTTGTCTGGGCTCATCTTGAACAAACCAGCTGGCAGACTGCAAGCAGCAGAGCTCAGCTCAGTAGGCTTTGTGACCATTATTGTGGATACTTGGTAGTTCTCTTTAAGTAATTTGCATCCTGGTTAGTAGCTCTCATCATCTTTGTTCTAAAATCTGCCAAATGCTGGTCAGAAGTGGAGTGAATACAACTTGTAGCTTCTTAAGAAATTCTTAAGAACACATGAAAGAATGGATCCTTACACCAAAAGTACAGCATTCAGAGAAAAAAAATTAATGCCCAAATACATATTCTCTCGAGAAAGTAAAATCAGACATAATGCAGTTGCTTATGAGTTATTATTTGGTACACCTTAGCTTCAGATTCTGGCCTTTAACTCTGTAAATGTATAGACATGCTTAATAATCTGTGAATCATCTTAACAGCGTTCTTGTTATCAGATTATAATGATGTTGGGTTGGTCCTGCAAAGAGATATTATTATCCAGTATTGAGAGCTAAGTTTCATATGAAAAAGCAGCTCAACGCTCACCAGAAAGCCACTAACAAGCGTTAGCCTTAACAGTAATCTATCAGTACTTGCACCTGTGAACTAAATGAAAAGATTTGTGTTGGTCTTGTGGGAAGCAGAAGTCATGCTCACAGCTGGGACGCAGCATGTAATTCCACCAAGGCCAATACAACTTGTATCACCACTTGAGTTGGGTTCTATAGAATTCTTACTTAAAACTCCTCTTAGACCCAAACCCCAACCCCTCATCAGTGGTCGCTCATTTGCTAAGCAGAAAGCAAAGTGTTTTCCTGGTTGCAAAACCATCAAATAAACACAAATGGCATTACGAACCAGTATGGTATTTAGATTGAAAAATATTCTGAGGTAGATAATACTTCCAACTCTATAAGTCTTGTTGTATGTCAGAAAGCTCTATGGCTTCCCCATGGAAAAATATTGCTATCCTATGAATTTCAGCTAAAATGAAGTGTCTAGGCAATAACAAGACTTATGGACACAGACACTGAACTCCTTTTAGACCACAACCCTTTATCTCACTAAAAGTGGCACGTGGTGAGATTAGCAATGTGATAACTCATGGAACTCTGGTCTTCAATGTGCTGCTTAGCCATTTCTCATCTTGAGTCACTCAGACTTGCATTTCTTTTTCTCTGGAAAATGTCAAAGAATTCATAGATCAAAAAAAGGAGCTGACATAAAGATAGAGGTGATGGATCTAAGAAATGATTGAATTGAGGAATTACGTGGGAAGTAAGGATTTAGAGTCCACAACTATTCCCCTTATGCAAATTTCTCAAACTTCCAGTCTTTAGTCAGAAGCCCATTGATACTTACATCTTAGAGATGAAAAGTGTATTTCATCACTTGGATGGGACTTCTTCTCCAATGTCAGTAGTAAATCAAAACATTACCTAGTGTTAGGAAGCACTGTGCTACTAAAAACATTGCTTTGTCATTGAAATATGTCCATCAGTACTCCTGTGACTAGTCAGTTGAATTATAAACTAACAGAATTTGAATAACTGTCTTGCCATACTGCAGGGAAGGGTATGTCGCTCCTGCTGAGTATCACCTAAGGCTTTTGTGCCAAAACATCACACCGGAACTCAGTATTGACTGATAACTAACAGTGAATTTAAAGTGCTGTCACAGTCATCTTGCTCAGCTTCCAGAGCTAGGTGGCCAAAGCATGTGAGAAGAGATCCATCCGAGATGGCACAAAGCCAAAGGATTTTTTATTTTTTTAATCTATCCCTGTTTGTTTAGGACAGGAGGTAAAATATGTTTGTAAACCAGAGAGATTGCTGCAGGTGCAGAGGACTCTGTTCCAGCTGGCATTCGGAAAGATCAGTTACCTACATCAAAGCTGTTCTGCTGCCTTTGCTGTCTGGTTGCTGGTTTCTGAGGCTGCACAGGAACTCTACACACAAAGTGAATTAAAAAGAGCAAGGTTCTGTGTTCAATACCCTCCTCAAGTGGGCAATCTAGTCATTAACACCAGACATCCTAAATTCTCTTAAAGCTGATCAGGTCACGGGACAATGTGAAATGCTTTTGACATTAAAATGAGACTCGGCAATGCGATACTATTCTTGACTGAGAAAGCGAGTGAATTCATGTAATCTGATGCTATAATTTATGTAGTTTGCATTTCTTTTTAAATTGTTGATTTGGAATGAATGGATTAATACACAAACCGTCTGAGATTGTTACTGAATTTATTGTAATCAATATTACTCTGCAATATTTTCCTCTTGCCTGTGAAGCATTAAAATGCTAAAGGGTGCCAACACGTGGTGTTAGCAGGGTGTTATGACAGGAATATTACAAATGTTTGTACAGGTTGTCACCAATATTTGAAGCCACTTGTAAAAACAGCACCTTAATATAACACATTATTACCATACCCTACTGTATGTATGTACTGATGTGTTTTTACCCGTTGGTACAGAACCTAAGGATTACTAATTATTCACCCTTTTCTGCCTCCTTCCCATGGGTGGTCTTGCAAAGACACAGTGTTAACAATACCCTAACAATAGACATAGGGACAACATTCATGTGGTAAACTATAGTCATAGTTAAATTGTATGGACGTGTTGCATTAATTTCTCATTTACCTATAACTGCTTATTTTCATGGAACCCTTTCAGCAGATCCTTTTTCTTAACATCTACCAGACCTGACAGACAAATATTTTCCTTCTCTTTCCAAAAAGACACATGACCAAGGTCCCATAATGAGTATGAAGTGATCTTGAACCAAAGACTAGTTTTTGTAGTTCTAACAACATCATACTTTTGAAGTGTGTTATCTTACAACCTTATAGAGATGGGAAATTAATTTATTACAAAGAAGTCTTCTATCTTTTGAATTAAAATATTGCACTTGCAGCTAGATCAGAAGACTCTACAGACTTGAAACACTAAAACGATGATATTCTTCAGCAAAGAAATGCTATTAATTATTCTGTTAATGCCAGACCACACGGACTCTTGAATCCCAAGCAGTCTATGAATACAGCTAAGCCATGTAACTTTACAGTTGGCAAGTCCAGCATGAATTCAGAGTATGCTAAAATATGAACCCTAGAAAGCATTGTAAAATGGTTCTTCATGCGTTCCTGTGCGTGCAGTGCATACAAGTTCAAGTGGGAGGTGATCTGAAGGCACCCATTCAGAATAACCTCTACAGTACAATTACGGTCTTGCTCCTCCTCATTACCACTGCCAAGCTAGAACCGTGCTGCTCTCCTGCCTTTTCTCCCCGAGCAGGCTACAGAGCGCTGTGCCCCGTTCCCTCACGCTAGGCAGGCTGTGCAATTCCTCACTGCCTCCGCTTTGGCCGCCCCAGCTGTAGGAGGGAGGGAGGGAGAGAGGGAAACCCCCGGCCTGGCACCGCTGCTTTGTGTGCAACGCCGCGGCTCGGGGAGCCCGCCGGCTACTTTGCCGAGGGAGACGTCGCGGAAGGCGGATGGAAGACACCTGCACTCGGACTTACGAACCCGTAACGAAGACACGGGCTCAGCAGACCCCGTTACTGCCCGCGGGCTCCGAACACGAGCAACACGGCGCTCCCCGCAGCGCGGGCCGGGGCGGTCAGTAACGTGCGCCCCGCGGCAGGCTCCCCGTACCGCGGCTGCCCTGCACGGCCGCTCCCTCGGCCACCCCGCCGGACCCGTTACGTAACTGAGGCGGTGGCGGCGACAGCCACAACCGGGCCGGCCCCTCACACAAAGACCGGCACCACCCCGGCGGGAGCCACCTCACGACCACCCCCCCCACGACCCCCGACCGGCCGAGCCGCGCACCCCCCCTCCAGACACACACACGCACAAGCACCGCGGTGGGGCGGTGGACGGAGGTGGTGAGACAGAGGGGCCGCCCGGGGCCGCCCCGGCCCGCCCCCAGCGCGCCGCCGCGCAGGCCGATTGGCGAGGCGCGCCGCCGATTACGCCGCCGCGGCTGCCGCTGGCCAGCCTCTCTTCGCCACCCCCCCCCCCCCCCTCCCCTTCGCCGCGGGGCGGGGCGCGCGCGGCCGCCGTTGCCGCTGTGGGGGCGGGGGAAGGAGCGAGCGTTGTTCGGGAGGGCTCCGGTAGGGCAGTGCCGTGCCGTACCGTACCGTACCGGGCTGTGGTGGCGAGGGGCTCCCCGCTCTGCCCCGGCAGCTCCTTCCCTGGCTGCCGCCCCTCTTCTTCTGTCTGCCCCCCTCCCGCTGCGAGTAGCCGGGGCCTCCTCCATGCGGGAGAAGAGGAGGAGGTGGGAGCTGCTCGCCGGCCATCCCCGGCGCCCGGCAAGTCGCAGTCGAGCCGCCGTCGCGCCGCTCTTGCCACATCTCCCCACGGCGAGCAGCCGGCGCTGAGCCCTGCCCTCCGCGCCGTCCCAGCCCCCCTCCGGATAGATCCCTCTCGTCCGTCCCCCCCTCTTCTTATTCATTTCATTCCCCCCCCGCCACTTTGGTTCTCAACCTGGCTGCGAGCAAAGTGTCTTCATGAGCGCAGAGGATGTCCGGGAAGCACTACAAGGGGCCTGAAGTCAGTTGTTGCATCAAGTATTTCATCTTCGGCTTCAATGTCATTTTCTGGGTAAGTGGGCCGGTTGCACGGCGATTCGTGTCTTCCTTTGCCACCTTCTCCTCCTCCTCCTCCTCCCGCTCCGCCGATCCCGGGCTGGGCACGGGCAGGAATGAAAACCGGAGGGACCGTGTAAAAGCGGAGCCCCGGGGTTGTGCGTGACAGTTGGGCGCGCGGCCGGCGGTTACGGGTTTGAATGGGGCTTTCGGGGGTGCCGTCTTAACCCTCCCTTTCTCCCCCCCTGTAGTCACCTCCTGCCCGCCCGGCTCCGGGCAGCCCTTCCCCGGGCAAGTTGGCGTGCTGCGTTCCGGCACCTTGGGGGGCTGCGGGCTCCTGTTCCCTTCCGGCCCTCCTAATTGCTTTTGTTGTAGGTGCGAACAGGGTTTCTTGCCTCTTCCCCCCCCCCCTTTTCCTATTCCCTTCCTCCTCGTCTGCTTTGTGGTGGGGGAGGGAGCAGCTAGACACTCGTGCCTGGAGAGCGAATTGATCTGTATGTTTTCCTGCCGGTATCTCTGTTAAATACAAAGAATAATAAAATCACAGCTCAAGTTCCCTAAACAGCGCAGTTTAAGGCAATGATTACACAATGGCGAGGTTGTGTACAGCACGGATTTATTATGATTAGCTATGAAGACATAGTAGTAGTAGCAATAATAGGATGGAGGAGGGAGGAAACTGTATTCCCACCCATCCCTAAAGTGTAAACCCATGGGAGGCTTGGTTGGGCATTCGCTGGGATGCCTGGCAGTGCTGCTCGGTCTCCTGACTGCACAGTATGTTGTTGCACCATTCTAGCACTGGCTGTAGAATCGGCAGAACTGCATAGTGAAATGTAACCTGCATATAGTAGCTTTTCTAGCATCTTCTCAATGTATTGGATTTGAAAGAGAAGCAGCTGTTTTTAGATTTACATGCCAAATTTCGTAACCACAGAGGAGAGGGGGTGAGCATTCTCTCACACATATAAACAATGAGGTTTTATCACTTCATAGAATGTTACAGTTGGGTGAAGGCTCTTACATGTGCAATTCCCCTCTTTTCATGAGATATTCCATTCAGCAATGGGAAACAGGCATAAATCGAGGTAGGGTGAGTGTGTTTTTGAGGGGCTTTGAGGGCAAGTTGAATACATATCTCATGGAGTTGCTTCTTCGGACTAGAAACATGAATTGGGGACACACCCCCACCCCCTTGAAGTTTTCTGAATGAAGATGGGGAAGAATAGAGGAGAGAAACCCCCAAACCAGTACTGGGCTTGTGATTGTCACCTTGGTGAGAATAAACGAGGGTGGTTACATGGCTAGCTGGTGTTCTTAGCTAACCTCCTATCTGTGTTCCTTGAAAGTAAAGATGCTTGAAGATGCCTTGGAAGAGCAGGAGTTTTGATGAATTACACTTTTATACTGAAATACCTTTCTTTAGTTGAGCAAGTAAGCTGATGGAGTGAAGGTGGCTGTGGTTTCATGTCAGTGTTTACTTGGCCCAAGACTGACCTGTGGAGATCAGTGGTTGCAGGCTTTGTAGTATTCTGACCCTACAGTGCCTCTTCTTATTGTACAGTTCACTCAGTTTTTAGAGGTTGAGTTTGCCATGGTTCTTTTCACGTGTCTGATTTTTCATTTTGATTTCCCTGGGTGTATGTTGCTGTGAACACAGATGTTTTTGAGCAGAGAACAGAGCAGTGTGAGGAACACTTGTGTGCAATGTCCTTGGAAGAGAAAGATTATGGTGAAATATACATGAATGTGTGATCTTGCTCCTTCAGGCACCATCAGTTTATAAGAAGCTATATACCATGTAATTTCCTTCATTTTATTCTCTGAAGTTTAGTGTGGGGATGGTTCAGGTGGGGAAGCTGTATGTTTTTAGGTATTTTGTGGCTAGTTGTTTTCCTGTTCCTGTGCTGTTGAGGCTTGTGCAGCATAGTTTTTGCATGGCTGCAGATGCTTCTCTGTTGTAACTGAATGGGTTAAAGGATATTTCGCAAGGCCACATGGCGTTATACTGCTGGAACACTAATCTGAAGACCTGACTATATCGCCCACTCTGCCATTTGCTTGATGTGTGGCCCTTGCTTACAGATTTCCCTTTTTGCCAAACGATAATCATCTCATTTGTGTCCTTGGCTAAACTTCTTGAAATCCACAGAGACAAAGCACTTCATAGGAGTTTAGTCATTTCTTCAGAATACTGTAATAATCTCTTCATGAGGGAGCCTGCAGTTATTACCATGTCTCTCATGATTTGAAGTGAAAACATAGGCAGTTACTCTTGTAGAATACATTTTAATGTTGTTTTTACTGAATTAATAGCAAGCCCTTCAATATTCTCTCATGAAACTGGGCCAGAAAAGCTGTAAATGCAAATAACAAGTTCGGTTGGCTGTTCACAAAGAAGTTATAATCAAAAATAGCCACTGATGTAGTCGTTGTAAATACAATGAAATGATGAAGAAAGCATTGTATTAACCCCATGATGCCCTCCAGGGATCTTGCTAACATGGAGATATATAGAACACCTTTGTTAAAACTTCTACCTGGGCATTACTATACAGTGGGTTTAGCACAGCTTTTTAAGACTCTAATGTAAATAAATGGGAAAATACTCTCTAGTCTGCATCATACACCATTGGACTACAAATAAAAAGAGCCAGTTGGAAGAGTAATGGTTTTGACAAGGAAATTGTCAATGCCTTGAACAGAGGAATATTATAGACCTGCTGAAATTATGTTGGTAATGATTGTACATACTACTTAAACAGAGGATGCTACAAGAAATCAGAGGCTTTATATGCCACAAAGTATGGTCAAAATAAATGATCTTTTATTAATTTTTTTTTTTGCCAGTTTTTTGGTTTTGTGCTGTTCTCTTATTTCTTTCTTTAAAAACCACACTGAATTATTAGGATAATGAATATAGGAAAGTTGCAGTCAAATGCTGTGTGGGTAGTTGTAACTAAAGGTGACTAGTAGGCTCTTTAGGAGATAGTTCTCAGTCTTGCACCACCTGAGGTAATGTATCTGTGTTTCATACTGTTGTAGAAGACAGTATTATCCACTGAGTCTGTGCTTAATTTATGTTTCAGGTGTACTAACAAGTTTTTTTTTTTTTTGAAATTCAGTATTAAAGTTGATAAATATGCTAGAAGTGTTCAGAAAAAATATTTTGAAGTTACTGTGTTCTTATGGAAAGTGAAAGGTCATTTGGCAGTTGACAAAGTAAGGTTTAGGAACTGAGAAAGTTAGAATTCAATATTATGTTTCCCTTTCCACTGCTCAGCTGCCGTTGTTTTGCTGGTTGTTGATAAGAGCACACATGTGTGCTTTAACTTGAGTAGCATAATGACTGTGAAAAAGCACCATGTTATGTTTGCTGCCTTTCTAGGCTGGTGGAATAGACAGTGCTTTTTTTCTTTTTAATGAGCCTTTATGTCTTTGTTTAGGTAAACCATAATGTAATTTGATTTAGATAACAGGCTGCAGCCCTAATATAAAGTAACAGAAAAACATTTTTTCTGTAGTTAAAGAAAGCAGACAAATAATGCCTCCTCTTCCCCTTCTCCCTTAGACTTCTATGTAGAATAGTGTCAAAGTTACAATGCAAAAAGTAAAAGTAGGCTGCCCTACTTCCCAAAAGGCAAGAACTGTTTCCCCTTCTTACCCCTTCTACTTTTGCAAGACACTTTAAAGCCAACTTTTGGTTCCAAGAACTGTTTTAAATTGCTCTCTGTGTTTTATTATACTTGATGGAAACTGTGGTTATATACTGGTAATTAACTCTCAGTTTCAATCCACACTTGATTGTGCTGGCCCTAGCCTAATTGGACAGGTATATAAAAAGCACTGACACCTCAGAAACCTTTGCTTTATCTGATGATTCAGTTGTGAGAGATGCTGCAGTTATGATACATCAGCATATTACAAGTCATAATTTGTGTTTTAATTTGCTGGCATCTGCTAGTGTTGATGGCCATCATATGGGAGTCTTCATTGTCTTCTGAATTACAGGAAGATAGCAGAAAGAAAACTGAATAAGGTTACAGAAATGTGCTACAGGAAAAGTGGTGGAAAAGTTCACTGACCTTTGAGGGACATCAAATAGATTGTCTATGAAATTTTGTACATTGTTGATATTTTGTTTTCGAAGGGGCGGAAGATGATTTTCCGATGGTTTTCAAGATATCCATTTCAAGATGGTTTTCAGATATCCATAAGGGAGTTTTGGGTATGTAATTCTCCCTTGCCACAGTGGTAACAGAAAAAAAAAAGATTCATTGTGGAGCTTGTTCCATGCAATTTTCAAATGTGTTCTGTGGCATTTGATCTCTAAAAAAACTGCATTGGGAAGCTGCCCGTGCACTGGAAGTGGAAGCATTCTGTTCACTCCCCTTTTACAATCAAGTGATGTTTATTTACTTTTTAAAATTTTCTTACAGCAGAGATAACTTAGCGTTTCACAAGTGGTCTTGCCAGAAACAGAACAATGCTTGTCTAGGGAAAATACACAACTGTTTTGTAACAGTGAAAGGCAGTGATGTACATACTGATGAAATAGATGTACCATTGTGAGCTTGGGATTCCTGAATTTCTCAGCGTCTCTTTCAGCAGATGTATCCCCACTCTTTTAAATGCATATAAAAATATACTAACTCTGCTGTCTCCAGCGGACTTAATTCAGATTTGTAGAGGTCATTCTTGGAAGAAACATCTTCTTTGCCCTACCTTCCCTCTTAACTTTGTGGCAGGCTGTATTATTGGTTACAGAAAATGAAATAGGTGAGGGACATGGGTGAAGCTGTTTCCTTTCTCCTGAGTATTGTTTTGCCAGAACTAGGTGTTTGTAAATATTATTGTTTGAAGCTATTTTTAAAAGTTTATGAAACTTTTATGAAACAGTTTATAAAAGATTGAAGAAATGTAAGGGCACAAGAAATAGAAAAAATAATCGTGACTAGCGCTGTGATGATTTCTGTTTGATATCAGCATACTTCAAATGATGTTATTGGAACTCTCAAATGCAGCTTACTTTTTTTTTTTTTCTGTGTTAAAGATGAATTTGGTACAAGCATTTACCAGTCTCCCATCTCGATTAAATTAGTCATAGTGAGTTTTGCTTGGTGGCACATGTGTCTCATGAATCCTTAGTGGTGAGAATTCATCCTCATGAATCCAGTCAGATGCATGTGAATGGTACCCAGAGTTTAGGCAACCCCAACAGAATACTTCTGCAAGTGGCACATTTTATGAGCAATTGTGTGTGCAAAAAGCAAGTTATTGTTGATCCTGGTCCATTCCCCTCATTTCATGTTGATAATGTTTTTTTAATAAAGGCACCAGATCCATGTCCTGTAACATTGATTTTGAAGGTGGACATGCTACCTTAATTCAGTAAGGCACTCTCTTCCTGATAAAACTCTTTGGCTTTTTTACAATGTATGTACATATTCAGCTACAGTATAATAGTCACACAGAAAAAACAACCATGAACTATGATGGTGAAGAAGGGCTTTTTGTTTTCCAAATGGGAACCCAAAAACATGTTTTTGAAGAGGAAATAAAACCCCAAAACCCTTCTATCAGGGATTGCAATAGATGTAGTGTAATTTCAGGTGGAAAATACAGGGGAGGAGTGGGTAGGGTGAATAGCAAAGAAAAACATAAGGAACTTGTGTCTCAGTGGACAGGAGTTTGGAAGTATGCTTGGAAGTATGTATGCAATCTGTTCTTAACACACTCTTAAGACCTAGTTCCATATATTACAATAATCCTGAAGTACTTCTTAGAAAACTTTATTTCTTAAACTCTATAAGATGCAATAATTAATGATTAGCAGAGGATAAGAAACTTGAGCTTATGGTTAGTAAAACAACACTTGCTCTTCTTTTGGGCTCCATTCCTACAAGTAGAATTCTTCTTGAAAATGCGTTATAAACTCTTTGGCACTAGGGCAACTAGAAGTTATAAATTTGGAGCAAGAAGCTGATGTGTTGCTAAATGCTCAGTCTGGGTACTTCAAACAGTTCATACTCCATTAACCAAGGGCAGTAATCCGTGAAGATTTGCTATAAGCATTTAGCATATAATGGTTTGTTTCTAGTTGCAGCTGGAGGTGAGGGAGAATATTTTTGACCCAAAGAAATGTTCTGACCTAATTCTAGGCTTCAACTATAGTGCTGTAGGATAGAATCAGTCTTCATACTTTGCTTTGCCCAAAATATGCAGTGCATTTTCGAGCTGCATGGCTAGTAGCCTGTCAGCAGGACTGTAATTGGTTTATTGATATAGGCAGGAGCAAGAAGCTGAACAGCTCATGAAGTAACCCCGCTGTGTTAGAAATGACCCAGAAGTCATAGTCAGCATTAACTGTTAAAGTGCTTGCAGTATGGTAATTTTTTTAACTTCCAAATATCTGACTTTTTCTATAGCTAGCATTTCATAGTGACTTCATACTCGTGTACCTGTTTCCATCTTTTTTCCTCATTCATAATTAGCAGATACTGTTGCAATGCAGTAAAGAAAGAAACCAGAAAAGCTAATCCTTTTTTTGCCATGTACTGAATTGCATTCCACCGCAGTTTTAGAGTGCAAAATCCAAGAAAACATAAATTCTTCTGTACTGATTTGAGGCCTAATTTGTTTCTTTTCCATTGTACTATTGTGTGAGCTTGGATAGCATCCCAAGTTTTGTGACTGTGCTGCTGCTTCTGCCAAAAAATATCCTCTCTCGTTGACCGCTGGGAATATAGATTTCCACTGATTTCAGGAGGACTATGTACAGGTGTGGGTGGATGTCACTGATGGCACAGGATGCTGTATAGCTGTTTCTGTAATGTACACAGAGATCTAGAGCAGTCCAGCCTTCTCTTACGCTGGTATTTAAAAATGTCACTAACACGCTGAGGCATGCAGTCAGGGGTGCTTGATTTGGTATCAAACTCTGACTCAGTGTGATCTCGTATAACCTCCAGATGGCCTGACTCGTGGAGATGCTAAAAACAGTCAGAGCCTACATTTTTAGCTGTATAATATAAATGAGGTAAATGGCAGTGGGGCGGTATTTATTTTAATACACATCAAACTCTGTATCAGATTCTTCAGCTAATGTTTCAACTTCCCAGTCTCTTTCCTCTGGACAGCATTTAGAATAAGTATTTCAGCACACACAGAGGATCTTATGAATAAACTGTCAGTTTCCCACAGAACTGGGAAAAATCAATATGCGTCTTCCAGGCCTTGAAAATCCCTCTGCTCCTGGTGAAGGCTCCATTACATCAAATAATATTGAAACTCATTTCAAGCAAAGTTTCTGATGTGTGGTGATGGAACACACATATGTGTGTGTATATATATATGTGTGTATATATATATAAATGTACTTTTTTTACAGTGAGGCAAATACATATTATGAAAACAGCTTGTATACCTATTCTGTGTCTGTTGCCGTCTGGTTTTCTCAACAGCAAAACTTCTTACAGAAAAATCAAAGAATTGTAGGAACTTCTGCCTGAATATGTTGTCTTTCTCATCAGTAGGCAAGTAAAATTATTTCTAAAAGTATTTGGTGGTACTTCATGGTACTGTATTCAAAGAAAGAGTTAAAAGGAAACTAGACGCCTTTAGATACATGAAATATTTTGAGTGCATAGAGGCTTCTGTTCTGTTTTCCTGAATATAGTGTTAATGAGTTAAAACCTGAGGATGTCTACTGTCATAGCTGCAGTAAGTTCTTGTTATAGGATAGTGAGTATGATAGGAGACTGCAAGAATGCTTGCAGTAATTCAGCCTATTGGGTGTTTCCTAGCATTAGTATCCTACATTTAATGAGAGTCCAGCTTAATTTACTTTGATTTAGGGGCAAATCTTCTGTGATGTGGAACATTATGTCAGGACTTCCTCTGTGTCAAGAGGGCAGACTCTCATCTGAGCTCTGGTGCCTCAAGCAAAGATGCAGCAGCCCTGTGAATGGGGTGTCACCCCTAGCAGATCCACCTGGTATCTGTCATTGTCAGAGCCTGTATCACAGGTTCTCCCTGTTGGATGCCTCTCCTTTATGTACCCATGTGCAGGACATAACTTACCTTTGTAAGGCTGGGTTCTCTGTTCTTTCCTGTCACTATGTTGCATCTCTTCTGGTGCATTCTGTTTTCCAACCAGCAGTGATTAAAAATTCTTTGAAGGGGGGCTCCCTCTAGGTGCTATAAATGATTTATATAAAAGCAGAGACACTGAAGAAAAAAGTTTGCAGATAATGCATGGCAAAGGTTTTGCTGCTTCACACCATTTTTCAATTAACCATGTCACCTTGTGGAGGAACTCGAGAGTTTGTCTTTGCAATGCCATGTGGTTGGAGCGTTTCAAGCTGGACAACAGAATTTGGGAAGGGTGACAACTTAAAACATTGGGTCCTACCAGCTAATGAAGAAGAGGGCTGGCAAATATCCTGGGTCACTCTCGGCTGGGAGTATACGGGGGTGTTCTACTATGTTCGAAACAAGAGTTTCAGATATTCTAATTTTTGCCACTGAAATGTAAAACCAGAAGGGTTCCCTTTTCCATGTGGGTAAAAGATGGCATTTCATATAATCTGCTGGTTTATGTGGGTATATGTTTAAAGGAATGAGTGTGATTTCAATCAGTGCAACAATAATTAAGTATGTAATTAAAAAAGAAGAAAGGCTTTTAAAATTAGAAGCCTTGTTTTCCAAAGTTATATAATTTCTAGATAAAAATTCATCCATTTGACATGAAGGCTATTAAAAAATATACATAGAATATGCATGATTGCAGTTAAAAAATAACTAAGTTTTTAATGAGTGTTGCTTGATTTTACAGACATCTTCTTGTTTCTCTTTCAGTGGGCATCCAGGGAATGTGAAGTCTTGCTGCTTTCCTAATAGTCTATTTTATTTATTTATTTATTTATTTTTTAATCTCCTTCTCTGAATGACTGGAAGGGCCTGTTTCTGTAGCAGGGCCACTTCCTGCCTTGGTTGTGGCAGTGGTTTCATGCCTGGTTTTGGTGTGCTGCCTTGCAAATTGTGGTATCAAAATGAGAGCAGGGAGCTGCAAATGGCTGAGGCTGGCACTAGGCTGCAGAACCAAATGTATTAGTACAACTTCAGTGGACCAATAACAGTCAGTTACCCAATCTGACTGAGAACTTGCTCATCTGGGTCAATTTCTATTGACTTGCTGTTTGGCTGCAAGAATGAAGCGTGTGAAGATGGTAGGACTGTCTCCTCCTTTCTGTTTATAGATCAACTTAAAATGATTGTGCCAGCACGGCCTGTTTCAACTCCAGGCAAAGTGGTTTTGGGCTGTGGAGTACACAGATGCATCTGACATGACGCTGTGTTAATGATTAGTTCAGTCCAGTAAGGACTATTATGTAGACCTATGTGCTACTTAGAATGCTCCTCCAGTGCACTTTTATCTTCTCTATTTTAGTGAGATTTATGCTTGCTACGTGTTTTCTCCTGATTGCTCAGTGACGTTGGAGAAGGAAAGAGCAGCGACAGTCTAGCAAGTTTATTGTAATGTGAACTCTTAATTTGAATTTAAGTGTCCATCTGTATCATTTACCTCTGGCTACCCACCAGTAGTGCTTCCACTTCAGTTGTGCAGGGCTGAGTGTGGTTTGAAAACATCGGTTTCTTTTACATGTAAACAGTTTCCTTCCTCTTACAAGGTGTCCTGTTATTTTGAAGATGGTCAGAACTGCTGTCTGGGTAGTCTAAAGGTTTGTGGTGGCATCTGAATCAATGTTTATTCTGCAGAATCTTTTCCATGCAAGTAGCTAGTGTGTTTGACGCAAGAACACAAGCCAATTACATTTCTATATGGTCTACATCCTTGCTAGGCTTTGCTGTCCTTCATTTTTCCTAAACCAGTTTCATACCTGTGGGAAAGGAAGTAGTTCCTGAGCAGGCACAGATAAGGAAAATTCAAAGGAAAAAAGAGGCTTATAAAAAATGGAAGCAAGGACAGGTGGCCTGGGTAGAGTACAGGGATGTTGTCCGGGAAGCTAGGGGCCAGGTTAGGAAGGCTAAGGCCCAGTTAGAATTAAACCTAGCCAGGGATGTTAAGGATAATAGGAAGGGATTCTACAGGTATGTAGCAAACAAAAAACAGACTAGGGACAACATAGGCCCCCTGAGGAAGCTTTCAGGAGAACTGGCTACACAGGATTTGGAGAAGGCTGAGGCTCTGAATGACTTCTTCGCCTCGGTCTTCACTGGCAAAGGCTCTGACTGCACCACCCAGGTCTTAGAAAGTAGATGCAGGGACTGTGAGAATGAAGACCTTGGGCCCACTGTAGGAGAGGATCTGGTTCGAGACCGAAATCTGAATGCACACAAGTCCATGGGACCTGATGGAATCCATCCGCGGGTCCTGAAGGAGCTGGTGAATGAAGTTGCTAAGCCACTGGCCATCATATTTGAAAAGTCATGGCAGTCAGGTGAAGTTCCCGACGACTGGAAAAAGGGAAATATAACCCCCATTTTCAAGAAGGGGAAAATGGAAGACCCGGGGAATTTCAGACCAGTCAGTCTCACCTCTGTGCCTGGTAAAATCTTGGAGCACATTCTCCTGGATGGCATGCTAAGGCACATGAAAAACAACAAGGTGCTTGGTGACAGCCAGCATGGCTTCACTAAGGGGAAATCCTGCCTGACCAATTTGGTGGCCTTCTATGATGGGGCTACAGAATTGATGGATAAGGGTAAAGCAGTTGATGTCATCTACCTGGACTTGTGCAAAGCGTTTGACACTGTCCCACATGACATCCTTCTCTCTAAATTGGAGAGACATCAATCTGATGGATGGACCACTCGGTGGATAAAGAACTGGCTGGACGGCCGCACACAGAGTTGTGGTCAATGGCTCGATGTCTGGCTGGAGACCAGTAACGAGTGGTGTCCCTCAGGGATCGGTGTTGGGACTGGTCTTGTTTAACATCTTTGTTAACATCTTGTTAACAACTGGTCTTCTTTAACATCGCTGACATGGACAGTGGGATTGAGTGCGCACTCAGCAAGTTTGCAGATGACACCAAGCTGTGTGGTCCGGTTGATATGCTGGAGGGAAGGGATGCCATCCAGAGGGACCTTGACACGCTTGTGAGGTGGGCTGATGCCAACCTTATGAAGTTTAACCATGCCAAGTGCAAGGTCCTACACCTGGGTCAGAGCAATCCCAGGCACAGCTACAGACTGGGGAAAGAAGAGATTCAGAGCAGCCCTGCAGGGAAGGACTTGGGGGTGCTGGTCGATGAGAAAATGAACATGAGCCAGCTTCAGTGTGCGCTCGCAGCCCAGAAAGCCAACCGTATCCTGAGCTGCATCAAAAGGAGCGTGACCAACAGGGCAAAGGAGGTGATCCTGCCCCTCTACTCTGCTCTTGTGAGACCTCACCTGGAGTATTGTGTGCAGTTCTGGTGTCCTTAACATAAAAAGGACATGGAACTGCTGGAACAAGTCCAGAGGAGGGCCACGAGGATGATGAGGGGACTGGAGCACCTCCCGTATGAAGACAGTCTGAGGAAGTTGGGGCTGTTCAGCCTGGAGAAGAGAAGGCTGCGTGGGGACCTCATAGCAGCCTTCCAGTATCTGAAGGGGCCTATAGGGATGCTGGGGATGGACTCTTCGTCAGGGACTGTAGTGACAGGACAAGGGGTAATGGGTTAAAACTTAAACGGGGTAAGTTTAAATTGGATATAAGGAAGAAATTCTTTCCTGTTAGGGTGGTGAGGCACTGGAATGGGTTGCCCAGGGAGGTTGTGAGTGCTCCATCCCTGGCGGTGTTCAGGGCCAGGTTGGATGAAGCCTTGGGTGGGATGGTTTAGTGTGAGGTGTCCCTGTCCATGACAGGAGGGTTGGAACTAGATGATCTTGAGGTCCTTTCCAACCCTAACTATTCTATGATTCTATGATTCTATAACTTTGCATATTAAAGAAAACCAGTATTAATCCTGATGAGACTTACAGTGAAGGGTTCTTACCACTGAGGCAGGTGAATGAGTTGCGGCTGCTGTATGGCTGTTTTTGTCTTCTGTTTGAGGTGCTCTTCTGTGACTGTATTGCCTGTTCTGCAGAAGTGGTAACTTCTGACAGAGGCAAAAGGACATCTGTGGGTAACAGGTTTTCCCTTCAACCTTCTCCATCGCAGAACTTTGTATATGTGTGATTTCTGGTGAAGTCATTATCACCTAATATTTTGTATATTATTTTAAATGTCATGCCTAATAAATGATAGCAATGATATATTCAGCTCCTTGTGGTTTTCTTGTCAATAGCAGTTGATTACTTCCTGGATAAATTACCATGCCCCTTGTAAATACCTGATTCTTGTTGGCTTTGCTCTCCTTTCTATTTGTGCTCTATTCCAGCTTGCAGAGGCTGTTTTCTCTGTTCTGTTCTCCAAGGAGCCCTTTTGTATCTCACTGTGTGTCTGTGCCTGGTCTCACTCCTGTCACCTGAAATTGAAACTCAGTTGAGTTCTGTGTTTTTAGCCCACAGGACCCCCTTCATGGTCACTGCCATGCTCTGAGAGGTACAGTTTGCTTGGCTCTGTACTGGAGTCCAGCCACCAGCCCCCAGGAAAGTGAGAGGAAGTAAAAACAAACAAAAAACCCCAAATCAACAACAACAAACCAAAGAAGAAAAAAATAAATCCCAAACCCAAAAGCCAACGAACCCAATCAAACAAAAATCCCCAGCATTGGCTTTTTATATACCGTTTTATAAGGGACTTGTTACTACTTGACAAATTTTTTCAGTGTAACGTGCAAGCATTTCTTCTTGGAAACAGCAAGCTTCAGTGTTGATGCAAGACCTCCCAAATAACACCTGCAGAGATAATCCTTCTTTAGTTGATGTGTCAAACTATAAGCTGGTGAATATCAAAACTACACACAACTCTGGCTCTGGTGTAAAGAATTTCGCATTTGAGCTTCATTAACAATTGCTGCAGGACTGAGACATGTACAATCAGGTGAGGTGGAATGGATGGGGCTATGGTGGAGACTGCATGGTTAGCAAAGATTTGAGGGATGTGGTGTCACTTGTTTGAACCACATGGAAGGCTTGTTGCTCTCGAAGTGTAGGGTCTCAATGATGTTACTTGAGGCTGGAGTATAGGACTAAAACATTAAGAAATTGGTGGTGGTTGTTGCTGGAGTATTTAGAAGCATCCTATAAAGTCCCAAATATTTTAAGTTGAGAGTTAGTAGTACTCGTTTTCTTTGTATTATTTTGAGAACTATCAGAACTTCAGTAAGTACATCCTGTTTGTTTAAATCTCTTTAGTGCACTACGGTCAGATTTTTTCATTTACTCTAACTGGCTGTCCTGTTCCAGCCTACTACTGTAAAATGTCTTAAAAATTACTTCAGGCAATACTTACAGAGAAAGGCAGAACAATTTTGGTGTAGCTGTGTTGTCAAAATTGTTCATGTGAGCAGGGATAGACTCCTAGCTTGGAGATTGAAGGATTGTAAGTTGGAAGGATGGACTTTGTCTGCACTATGGGATGAGACTGGACTTCTGCATAAATGATGGTGAGACAAGAAACCTGTGAGTTTTTCACAGAAAGAGCGGGAGTGGAATATGTCACTTGTTCATAAAGCAGAACATATTTAACTTTGAGAATGTAATCTAAAAGTGAGCAGGTAGCCATATTTTGTCTGAATAAACCCTGCCTTGTCTTCTATTCCATCTCCATGTTGCCTTCTGGCTAGATATTTTTCTGCAGTTGTTACCAAAGCACCACTTTGGAAGCTCTCTTGTCATTGTTTCACTCTGTTTTGTTAATTGAACTTTATTCTACTTTAAAAACTCTCTAGCTTGAAAAAAAGTGAAAAGAAAAAGGCAAACCAAAACAAACATGTACATAAAGATGTTTCAGAATTCACAGAAGACAAACTGTGGATCAATTATTAAGTGCCTTCCCTCTCCCTTATCCGCTTCCTGATGTAGTATTAATTTTGAATGAGCCCCCTGCATATAGAGCACAAAGGCTTTCAGCACTGTAAATGCTGGGGCCGTTGTTACATGCCTCTGCATAAGAGCAGCTCCTGTTGACTTCAGTGGGAATCACTTGGTGGCAGTTGCATAATTGGTTTGCAAGCAGTGTCTTAGAAAAAAAAAAAAGGGGGTGGTGATAGCGGTCTGCGGTGGGAAAGCCCAAAGAGATCTATACAAAAACCTGAAAAGACTTTCAAAAGAGCTAGAGCAATTACTTCACTTGCCTGAGTAGCTAAGAGCTAGCAAAAAGGGTGATAACACTCGTCTAACCAAAAAACTGGCAGAGAACAGTGGAGCCTATCAGGTAGTGTTTCTGCTATTTTGTGTCTCAGAGTAAGCATCCTGTCTGACCATTTTGATCCTTTAAAGGAAAAATTCCTCTCTATAATAGGAGCTACTTGTAGCATTTAGAGAACTTAGCTGTTGAAACACATGGAGTTCATCCACAGCAGGCAATTGTGGCTGTGTTCTCTCTAGAGTAGCGATGTGCTCGTATGAAATAGTTTTACATGTGCTGAAATACCACTTAACAGTGGTTTCTGCAGGCTATATGCCTTGTCACCAGTCTGGGCAGGAAGCTGGTCACCACTGTAATTTTTTATAACTAGCGATGCATAGTACTGTATTGAGTACCAAGTCCTGCTTTTGCCAGGCATGTACATATAATACCAGCAACTTAATGATAAATCTGTGTCTCATGGAGCTACTAATGCTCATCTGTTAAGTACCACTACTTATGTGGTCTACCATTAGCCACATAAGAAATCACCACATTTTATTAATGGCTTCTGAACTTTACAACATCTTAGCCTAGAGATAATGGCTTCTGCATGAAATATGTTCCATTACTGCTAATGGTGTCTTAATCGAGTAAGCTAGTGTGACAGATAAAAGAATTTCTGTAAACAAAGCGTAAAAGAAGCTATGTATATAAATCAAGCCTGAAAATTAGCTTATAGCTGAGTGGAAACTGAACATCTTAGACTAGTTTTGCTTATGCTTTGGTGATTGATAGAAGGTAAAAGCAGTCTGTCTAAATGCAAAACTTGATGAATATTGCATTTATTTTCTACTGTTATTTGTTTCAGCAGTTTGTGGTAATGCAGCTGTCTGTGGTAATGCCAATGGTTTCAGTACTATTAAAAGTAAACAGCAAAATGTGCCTTTCCTTTTGCCTTTAAGTAAGGCTTTAAAGAAATATAAATCTGATTCTTATTGATGGCCCTTTTTTTAAAAAAGGGAGAGGATTAACATTCCCAGCTCTTAGACTCATCACACCACCAAGAGAGATGAAGGACTTCTTTGAGCTATTGCGCTGAATCCTTAATCTGCTAGATTGTCATGAACCTTCTAATGAAACATTAACCTACAGAGCCAAAAATTGCTCCAAGGTTTTGGAGATGTGCTAGGCCTTGCCTTTTGACTAGATTCATTGCAAGGAAGATCCCTAAGGGAAAGAATCCTGCTCCTTTTTCCTCTAATGTGTGTAGAAACAACATATCAATGCACTTACCACGCTATTAAACGAGTTGAAGGTAAGTTTAATGGCAAGGAATTGAAAAAATGTTTCTTAGAAGATTGCTGTAGTCTCAATTTCTGTTATCTTTGTGTTGGTTGACAACTTTAAAGAATACATTAATGGTCTATGTTTTGCAGGGTGTGAACAATATGATAAAAAGGCATCTTTTTGAGTATTATTTAGTTTCTGGCTAAGGTCCCATGCAGTTCAAAGGTAGTCTGAAGTTTTGATGGTTTTGTCTAAGAGGGTATTTCAGGGTGGTATCTGCCAGCAAAACTAGCTTAAAACTGTGTGCCAGTGTGCAACATAAGATAATGGCTTCATGAGCCAACTTAGGGGTTGGTGAAGAGTGACGTGGGAGGAAAACAACTCCATTCAGGTGATGATGTGGCCAAGGGAACTTGGTAGACCATTTTGCTACTGAAATACCTAACCTTTTAACTGCCTTGAGTTAAAGCACTGTGGTTTCCTTGAGTGCTATCCATGTCAAACACTAGCCCTGCAATTAATATTTGGCATAATTAGTCATTTCTACACACAGATCAAATCGGAAACACCCCACTGTAGACTGAACAATGTCCCTTTGGAAATATTTAATCTTAATTAGCTTTAAAGTTTGTGGATGTGTTATCATTTCCCTATTGTTTTCAAGGTGTAATACCTTTGATGAATCCCTCACCAAGTTAAGAAAGCATAGTGAAAGGTGTGTTGAAATCCTCAGAGCTACAATTATTACAGAAGTTATGGAAATGAAATCATTAGTACAGATAAAGGTGTCTAGTATGACCCAGTATGAATTTGCTTGGAATGGTATTTCTACTGTACTTACTGAAGGGTGGTAAAGGAATGCTCTTTTTTCTCCCCTGAGCTTTGGAGTGAATGTGTGTCTAATGAAAACTCTGATTTAACTTGAGATAATGCCAGCAGTTTGGACTTCATGGCCTCTGTAAACTGTTATGAAATTTCAAAATGAGTTCTCTGTTCAGAGTGAGCATAGGGTGAGGTTATGAAATTATTGTTTGTGAAATGTTCATAACAAACTATAATCATCAGTAAGGAAACAGGGAGCAAAAGGAGTAATACCCTGAGTTTCAAAGTAAGTACTGGAAGTACTTTTGTGAGCTGTATTAAGGTGCCTCTGAAATTTTCAAGGAATTATTTTACTTAAATAGAATATATAGAAGAATTAAAACATTCATTTAAGTTCAGATATAACTAAACTAATAAATGTTTAATAAAGGGCATTTTATTTAAAATAAAAGGGAGCATTCTTGGATTTGGATACAACGCCAGAATGAAATCTTGCAGAGGTTTGGACAGAAAGCTGTTTTGAAGCTTTTATGGGTGATGTGCTGTGAGGTGTCCCAGTCAACCTCCCTTTCTTCTCTCCTAGATACCTGATGTTATATTTGGGTTGAAGCATTTTCTGATGTGGAAGGAACTAAAATAAGGTGGCATTGTCAAGGCAGTCCTCAAAGAACCTTTTTAGAAATGCGACAAAGGGAATATAACAGTTATCATACTGGACCAGACAAAAGGTCCGTTTAAAGTAAGTATCCTTAAAACAGTGGCCAAAGGTAGACATCTAGTGAAAAGTGTAAGACCAGGGCTCTGAGCTCTCAGCATTTCAGAGCCAGAATTAGGATCTTTGTACTTGGTAACCCTGTATGGATTTTTCTTTGTGAATTTGTATGTGTGGTCCTTGAATCTCTTAACTTTCTGAAGTACATGACATCCAGTTGTGAGTCGTACCTTTTCCCTGTTAGTTTTGGCTTACTTTTGGGGAGAGGTGGAGCTCCAACAGGCATGTAATAAAGCATTCTGCAGCTTGGAGTAAATTAACTTTCATGTTCATCTGCTTAGCTTCTGTGAAACCACAATGAAAATCCTGCATCTGAAGAATGCAGTAGAATGTAGAAACACCTTTTATCTGCTTCCCACTGTAGACTGCCCCTGACTTTTCCACACAATACCACTAAGAAACAAATTTTGGATGCCTTCCTTTTCAGTAGTTCAGATGGTTGAATTACAAATGCTGGAGGCGTGTCAAGTAAGTGTACCAGTCCAAGGCAACTACAGCTGGATGTCACAGATGAAAAAGATTGCTGCTGGGAAGAGGAGCTGTAAGTTTCCAGATGGTGACCTAGTTGGATCTTTACACAGTTCTTCCAGTTATAATGAATTAACCATTTTCAGCCCAGGCCATGTTTAACAACAATGTATGTAGCTGGTAGCTTTTATTTAGGATTGCAGTTTTCTGTGGTTCTGCCCTTTTTCATCCTCTCTTCCCCTTACATCACAAAAGCAAGAAACAAGCAAGCCTACACTGCCCAAATTCGTGTCTAATTCTGCCATTGGTTATTGTGGATCTTTATTCAGTAATAAAATAATGTAGGAGGGATGAGAATTCTGTGATGGGCAGGTGGATCTGAAGGGTGTTCTCAGGCAGGCACCAGGCTGATGATTGTGTTGGAACACTTTAGCTTTAACATAACAGCTCAAATGTAGCACTTACCACATTTACTCCCAAAATAACGGCTAATTTCCTTGCTTGTCTGAGCCATAAGCAAATCTGGCTTTTGGGGTCTGTCTGCTGCCTAGGCTTTCTCTAAAGCCGAGTCCAGTGTTGTGCTAAGAGTATGATTTGAAGATTTGCATAAGATAAATTAGTAGCCAGACAGTATAGTGGGGGTCATCAGTGCTGTATAAGCATGATATCCTCAAGTCCCTAAGGTTGTACTGTAGCCTGAGCAATTTCTTTAGTCAGGACAAATTTATATAAGTCATCTTAGGTTATACCACAGCTTTTGACATCTGATGCATATAATGTGAGACTCTTATTGTTCACTTGCATAATAGTCATGGGAAGGGAGCAAGAAAGTGAGTGGCATGGGTGACTACTACTATTTATTGGCTGACAAAGAGAAGACTAGAGATATGTTGCTATCTTGCCTAACTTAATAGTATGATTCTGGCCAAAAATAGTATCAGAATCTTTAAAGCTAGCTGACTATGCAGAGACTGACTTCAGATTTAAGATAGTTTACTAGGCTTGGGGGAGGGGGAGGAGGGGAAGAATAAGCTTGGAGTTCTAAGACTTTTTGTTTTATTAAGAAATAACAAACGCATACTTCTGAAGGCTTTTGTAAATTGTTGTTCCCGGGGCCCAGTTCTGTGATCTGATCCCGTTGGGAACTGGATTTCCAGGAAAACAACTTTTTAGTCTAAATTCCTGTTGCTATAGGAAATCTTAAAAGCCTGAGAAAACAGTTTGGTAGCCGCTCATCCTGAAACCTGGTTTATTTGCTGCATGGGTATCTATTTTAGAAGTACTTCGATGAGAACTTGGACAATGGAGCTAAACACTTTAAGACTTAGCACTTAAAGGTGTGTTTGGATTTTTTGTTGGTTTTCTTTTTTGAGGGGGGTGATAGTTTTGATTTTCATAAGTTTTTGGGTGTGGGGTTTTGTTGTGGTTTTGTTTTTGGGTTTTTTTGATAAGTATTTTTGTTATATGTGAAGTAATTGCATTAATTCTTACTTTCTGAGCAGCAGCAAAGAGTTGTTCCCTCTCTGCTCCCTGTCCCCCCGTGGTGCTTTCTGTATAACTATGTTCTGCATCATTCCCCAGTCTTTGATATGGTAGATTCTACTGAATGAGAAACAAACCTATCTGCAAACTGATTTAATGCTTTAGGCTAAGTGTAATCAGAAAGGTGTAACTGCTAGAAAATGGGGTTCCTACAACATTAATAAAATCCAGTGTGAGCAGTGTACATTACGATGTTCATGTGTGTGTATGTGTGTGTGCGCATATATATATATATATATTTTTTTTTTTTTCTTCCTGTCCCCCCCCGTTCTGTTTTTTCACTTCTCCATACCACTACTGCTGAGGCTCATTGAAAAAGACAGCTTTTGCTTTTGCCAGCCAGAATCTGTTTTTGCAGTAAGGGGTCCCTGCTAGGGAAACCTTTTCCTGCTATCTTTCTTCTCTCCACAGGATAGCAGGCCTAAGAACTGCCCTGCTGTCTGCTCCGCTGACAGCCATGCATTCTCTGTTCTTACTGCAGCAGCTGCTGCTCCTCAGCCTGATTGAGAGAGCATAAATTAAAATACAAAGGTCTCCTGTGGCCACTTTTGGCTGACAGTGCAATAGCAGATCAGAGCTTCCTACATCATCTTCACTTGACTTTCTTTTTTCTCAAGAACTTCCCTTGCATTTGTATCAGTCACAGTCTTTTACCACTGGGCTGAATAGGACAGCAATCCAGTCACTCCAAATGTTTTATGTACTTGAGTGACTGGAGCAGCTTCTGGAGAAAAGAATTAGCAATATGGGTTTCACCAGGAGCTCAAATCTTTTTCCTTTTTATACTGCCTGGAGAAGAGGGACTATTTTTGTGCTTTTTATGGTTGCTGAAGATGCAGGGCTAATTCCTGTTCTCACCTACCCATGAAGGCAGGCAATGTGTTAGGAATGGCAGAACCATTGCGTTGCCATTGTATGTGTGTGACTGAGGGCACAGCAGTGAGCAGAGGGTTTTCTTTGATGGGTTTTTATTTTCTTGAAACCTGGTGTCTTACAATGTTTGTACAAGGAGGGGTGGGGGGTGTGTGTGTGTTAATTCCCAGGGGGCAGAGAGGGAAGCAGGATGGAATGCTAGAAAATTGCCTATGTAGTTTTCTTGACCCAACCGCGTATGTATGTTTTGGGGGGGGGGTGTGTGTGTTTTGATTTTACCTTGCGTGTCTCCGACATGAGGTGTGTTTTGGCTCAATGTACTTATATGTGAGGCTGCTTCCTTGTAGGTGATATTTTATGGGGGTGATGATTATTATTACTCTTTTTATTAAAGTAGCTATGCCCACCTTCTCTGCTTTTTCCTGCTCTAGGCCCCACAGGCTGGTTTGCCTTATGTTGGGCACTAGAATTTGGCTCATGCCATGAGGTGGAAAAAGCCTTGTTAAACTTGCATTTCCTTGTGATGCCTCCTGTCATGATGGATTTCTTTTCAGAGTATTGTCAGAACTGGAAGTCAGTCCTAAAGGAAAACATTATAGTAAATGGTTCATCTTTAGTCCCTGAAAATCATGTAAGACATTAGAAACTGTTCTTTTGTATTTCTAGTTATGTACTTGTCAGCTAGTCCTCAATGCAGGTTTAGTCTGGTCCTCTACTCATCTGGTCCACTGCTCTCTAGATTATGGGTATGGAGGTTTACCATGATTTGTGGAATGATTCAATGGTTTCTCTTTAATGTAGATATGTTTTGGCTTTAAGTGCAAGCTTGCACAGCAATGCAACCATCTTTGATTTACTCAGATTGCCTCTTGGAAAATAGTTTTAAGAACCATAACTTGAGTGTAAAGTATTTAATACCTCTATATGTGATTTTCACATCCTCTTTGTTTTCAGGACAGCATGTTAAGCCATAAAGGCTTTTCCAGCTGTTCCATTCTCTTTATTCTTTTCAAGTTGACCGAAATTCTTCCTCACCCCCCACAACTCTCCACCCCCCTCACCAGTCCTCTTCTGGCATGTAATTGTGAGCTTTAAGCTATGACTGGGCCATTAATAGAACTGTTCGTCTGATTATCAGCATATTCTGAGTGGGTTCCGGAGAGAACACTTTCAACAGTATTTTTCCAGAGCTCTTTAATGAAGCTAAGTGTGGCCATCAAATTACCTTTTCATAAAAAGCTATTTAGGCCTTAGCTGAACAAGGATAGACTTCAAGCACTTAGAATTTTACCTAAAATCAGTGGCACTGCCTTTTTGTACTGTGAAATATTGGCTTAATTTTCAAAGATTGAGTTTAGAGGAAAGACAATTTGATAAAACTGTCAAAAGTAATGTAGGCTGTGGCCAACATGCAAAGTGATTTCAGACTCGTGGAGGCTTGTAAGAATTCTTCATTGCTAATATAGCACACTGAAGTTCATGTTGAATGCTAATCAGAGGTTTCTAAATCATGTAAGTGCTCTTTGAACACTTGGCCTGTTTTAAAATTTTTCTTTAAAAGTATCACAGTGATTACGGAAATTGTATAAGCATATAGTAGTGTTTGGAAATAATCATGGGGCCAACTGTGGAATTGCTTCTGTCTACCAACAGGATTTAAAAAGAACAAAATGCCATTACTAAGTTCATAATTAGATTTATTTTAATGTCTTTGAAGGAAATACCTCTGAAATCAACTGCTGAGTGCTTTAACTGCTTCCTTGCTGCTTAATGAAACAGTGGTGTTGCCAGACTGCTTACTAATGGGGTTGCTGCTTCCTGGGGCTGGATTTCTCCTCCCTGTGTATTAGGTATCTGGAACATCTTCAGTAATCCCTAGTGCAGATGCTTGCAGTAATGAGCTGCAAGATTTAACTTCCCCGTATCTTTAATCACAGTTTTCACTTGTGTACCTTCTTTAGCCTTTAACTTTTAATGAATGAATTGCTCTTACAGCAGATTTTGCTTATTGTGGTAATTGAAATTAGTAATGGATCAGAAAAGAATTATCTTGCTGCTAGGGTAGGTGAGAAGGACTATAATGGGACTGGTGACTCCTTGCTCATGGGAATAATGGGAGGCCTCACTAAATGGAACTGAATAGTGTTCAGGATCAAGTTAACTGTGTTTCTTTGCCTTAATTCCCCAAATCTGAAAACAATGAACAAATGCCAATGGTAGTTCAAGTTACTCTCCTGAATGAATACGTAGGCTGTCCCATTTTGTCACACTTAATATTCTGCATTGTGAAAACTTAAACCCAAAACACGCCTAAACTTAAAACTTTTCTGTCCACAATTGTGTTATTTTAAAATGTTTTGATTTATATAACTGACTTTATGATTTGGAAAGAAGGAAGTAGCAGGACTTGCTCATGCTGTTCCTTTTATCTTTCTGTTGCGTGCTGATTAGGCAGCTGAAAGCTACACCTTGATGATGGGGCAAGAGGATGACATGCAAGTAAACTGTTACGTGGAAGCAAACAAACGCATACATGGTGAAAAATGTGAGCTTTTTCTTCAGTAAATTTAGGACTATTAGCAGCTGCCAGATTAATAGTTCTGTAAGCTGGCAACCTGTATTTGTGTCGCATGTAGCAGGATGAGTGGGTAAGCAAGTGTCCATGCAGCACTGTTGCCGAAGGGCAGTGGCGGGATGTTTCTGGGGCTGTTGGTAGCTCTTTCCTGTTAACCACACCCCAACTGGTATAAGCCATGATGGGTCTGTGATGTGAACTTGCCAACTAGTGCTTGGCTTAAGTAAGATGATCTTTCTTCACTAGCTGTTCTTCTGGAAAGTTGACTCTTACCCCCCCCCACCCCCAAACAGTAAATGGAGTCCAGTGTGCCGTGAGATAGGAGTCCTCAGTAAGCTTTTGGGGTAAATTTAACTGCAGGAGTTGGACCCTTGTGTTAGTTGATGGTGTTCACTTTTTTTTTTTGGTTCTTAAATTGTGTCATCCTTGAATACATTTTTCGTAAGGTACTGTTGCTTGACTTTCTTGTGGGTTCAGAAGATCAGCTTTATGTAAAGCTCCTCCCTGTCCTTCCCTGGCTGGTTAAATAAGTAACATTTCCCTGAACTTCTGGCATACCTTTGTTTGTGTTACCCTTTAAAGGTGAGGAAGAGGACTGAGCAGCAGGTTTGGATCCTCTTTCTCTTTAATACCATAACTAACAAAATAGTTGTCTGGAGTTTGTGAGGGTACCTTTGATGTTCATGCTATTCTCTTCTGTTGGCTGGAAAATCAGCAAACAGGAACAATACCTGAAGTGCTTGGTAGACTGTAATTGCCTGCTTGTCACACTGTGATTTGCAAACACTGTAGAAACAATATAAGCAGCATTGGTGTTTTGTGTTTGGTTTTGGGTTTTTTTTGGGGGGGGTTTTGGTTTTTTTTTTTTCTTCTTTTGAGTAATGTTTTTCCACCTTCAGTTATGAGCAGTGCACATTTGTTACAGCTTCCTGTCTAGTATGAGCTGAAGAGACTTTTAGCAGTAGCTCAGTGTCAGAGAGGCAGTGTGTAACTACAATGTAGAATTCATTATTCTGTAAACTGATAGTGGTATGATTCAGCTGACAGTTTTTGAGCTTGCTGGCATGGCCCTTTCACAACATAAGACACTTTGTTAAGTTAATAGCATGCTAGGTGATTGCCATGCTTTCAAACAGCCTGATGATATCTTGAGTTTTGTGATGCTTGGTTGGAGTTGATGCACTAGCCTGTGTTTCCTGTGGGTACTAGGGCAGGTGCTGAAATAGTATACATAATTGTGCTCCTCCTTCTGACCAAGCATGTTCTTGAAATGTAACTCCAAGTGTAATAATGAAGAGTGAGTTACTAACAACATTTTGCTTTGCTTCTGCAGCTTCGTTTTCCTTTTTGAAAAGAGTTCTCTGGAAGCCAGTGGGAAGTGGAGGACTTCTTGGGAAAGAATGGTGCATACAACTGTTGGGTGTGGTTTGGTTTTGGTGGGGCTTTTTGTGGGTGGGATTTTTTTCTTTTTGTTGGTTTGTTGGTTTTTTGTTTTGTAGTTGTTGGGACTGATCAGCTCACCCTTCCCTGGACCCTCTGTTTTTTCATGGGAGCTTAGGAAACAACTGCTGATATATTACCGTCAGGACATTGAGAAGTATTGTTCAAAAGGGTAGCTTGTTCTGTTTCCTCTGCTTCCTACTGCAGTGGAGCTGGCCTGGTTTGTGTATTAAGAAACCAGTTACTCTGAGATCAGAGCTCTCTTATGGGCTATGGACAAGCGCAGTGGAAACTTGCCTAGAATTTGGTCAGCTTTTGGACTGGAATAATAGGCTTTGGTTTGGTGTGACTTCCTGTTGGCAATGCTTTGCTCAGAATTTGGTAGGCTATGCAAGATAGTTGGCCAGTTAGAATACACTTGCATTAAGAATATTTTTTTGGCATTGAAACAACATGTGTTTTTATGCTGTAAGTAAAGCCCTTGCTGACCCTGCATTCCTAAAAAGCAGTGTATTTCAGAGGTGCCTGTGGAAAAACGGAGATTATTTAGTTTTGAGCTGTTACTGAAAAACTAATCCTATGCTCCGAAATATAATGAGTTGTGGATTCTTTGCTCCATTGAATGAAATATGACTGGTGTGACCTAGTTTATTTGCATATTTAACATACTGGATAGTTTTTTGTCTTTTTATTGCTTGTTTCCTAGGAAACAAATGCCCTGGTATAGTAGAGAACAGCTATTGTATAGAGACTGCTGTCTCTCTGAAGCATTGTTCTTTTGTAGATGGAAAGCTTTAAATGGCAGAGTTGGAGTTTTCAAAAATATCTTTATTAACCAAAATAGCACAAGTGTGTGTTTCACACTGCTGTGCAACTCCTCAATATATGTATATTTTCCTCAGTAGGAGTATCTGTGTTGTAATGGCTTATCTGGTAAAGCTACTATATGTGTTCCCATTCAAGGCATGCTAAAAGAAACTGAATGAGTAACTAATAAATATTTGTATCTCTCATCTCTGAGCACCATGCAGATGCATATTTGTAAAACTTATTTTGAATTATCTGGAATGGAAGTGCTAATGCAGATTTTGAGGTTAGAGTGAACTTAAGGGAATGGTATTTGTATTAGTGGAGTAGGTCAAGAGAGGTAAGAAACTTTTCATTAGATGTAAAAGTTGTCTTCAGTTTGTCATGCTGCTGTTTCTTTTGTGTGATTGGGATTTTTTTAATGTTTTGGTCTAATGTTTATTGTTGCAACATGAAAAAAAACCTGTGTGTAACTGTTGCAATATTAATTTTGAAGCTGTGATGGTAAGGAATGGTTTTGGGATTGTTAATGCTGAATCTGACGGAGTGGTGAAAGAAAACTCAACAGCAACTGGCTCACAGGTTGACCTGTCTGGTTAACTGATGAGAAAGGTGAGGGGAGTGACGTTGAGATTTGGGAATACTGTGCAAATTTTCAGAGAGAGAATGAGGGGGTTCTCTGAGTTTTTGGTAGTGTGTGACAAATAGGGGTGATTTCTTTGCTTTGAAACTGCTGTGCAATTTGCCTTTGGTCTTTCTACACTGGCTTCAAAAACTGTCATATAGGAACCAATGATCAATGGTACACGTAACCTAAAGGTGTCTCTCTTGTAATTTTGTGACTTTGAACTGCTTGAACTGTGCGTGTAGCATGCAGAGTACATACACCACTGACATCCGAGTTGTGTGCTTCAAGCTGTGTGGTTTGTATGGTGCTGGGGCTGTGGCTTGCTGTGGGTGGGTGATCCTGCCCCAATGTGCATGCAGGTGCTTAAGGAGATAAATAGCTTGTTTGTGTCTTCACAATTTGGTAGTTCATTTCTTGATGTTGTTTCAGGTTTTGGTAGCTGTTATGATTGTTTTCTCTTAGTCTGGGGTGTGTTGGGAAGGGAGTAGTGACAGAATGAGAAATCCACGTAGCTCCATGATTCCCTGCCAGAGCTTCATTTCGCACCCCTATTCAGCCTGAGGGAAGGACAGGTAGCTAACAGCAGCAGTGTATGATCGTGAGCCTTCTACAAAGGTTAGCAAAATAAGTGGATGTGCTAGGGAATAGAGCTTAGTTTGTTACTGCTTTGGGGTTTGGAATCCATCAGAGCTAATCCTTTGTCCATATTTGCCAGTAATATAGATATAACGGATGCTTACAGCCTTCCCTAAGGGTTATAGCTTTCAAAAGGCTAAACACCTTTTGATAATAAACTGCAGTGCAGGCTCTTGCTAAGGTGTGTGGTGGTTTGCTTTTTGGTGTGTTTGTTCTTTTTTGGGCAAAGGGAGAGTGAAGCAGAATGAAGACCTAATCAAGTACATCTCCAGCAGTCTAAAAGCTTATCCATCTGGCAGTGGCAAGGCCTTCTAGATGATAAAACTATGAATCTGTGATGCTGGACTACTGCTGGAGGCTGGAGAGAGTTCTTTTGAGCTCTGTCGAGCAGAGTGGCTCTTTTGTTGCTGCTGCCTCGGCTATTACAGTTATTAGAGTTGTGCAAAGTATGAAGGTGGTGCAGAGCTTTTGGTCTAGCTTTGAGCAAGTGCGGTCACAGGTCTGTGAAAGGTCACTGTTGCAATGGCATATGACATGCATCAGTGACCATGTGTGACCTGGTGAAGTTCAGACCGCTACTGTATGTCATTTGGGACACTTTTATACATCCCTAAATATTATTCACAAGTTTTTCCTGCTTAGTGTTGGGGAAGTGGCAGTACAATCTTCATGGTACCTTCCAAAGCTAAAGTATCCAAGGTAATCATGGAATAATTTAGGTTGGAAAAGGCCTTTAAGATCATTGGGTCTGACCATAAACTTGACACTACCAAGTCTACCACTAAACTGTGTCCTGAAGTGCTGCATCTACACAATCCTTTCTGGTGGATTCCTGGGACAGCATATTTTATAAAGGAAAGGAAATAATGATTTTTCTTAAGACAAATAGTAGACAACAAGTTAAGGTTTCAACACAAAACATAAACCCCTAGTTCTCACACAGTAAAGACATCTAGAATCGTTTTTTCAACAATAAGGACTGGAGAGAGGGAGAGAAAAATAGATCTGTGTCATAGATCTCTTGAAATAGTAAAATATCTAGATTACATGACTCATGCAAGTTGACTGAACCGTCCTTTTGCGTAATAAACAATTGGCATGTGAATGAACAAACCATTCTTGAGAAGCTGCTGGTTAGCTTGCTGTTTACCTGCTGACTTGGGGGGGAGAGTACTGGGGAGAACTCTGTGCCTTGACTATTCGGTTATTAGTACCCATGGATGCATAAACTCTAACACTGTACAAATGGCCAAACATCTGGCAGGAAGGATCTTCCTTGCTATTCCACCTGGTATTAAGTTAAAGCCTGTGAACAGTGGCTGTGGCAAGTTCTGTAGCACACCATGAGTCATGTCAATGAGTCCCTGTTCTATAGGTACATTAGTTAAAACTGTTACAAATGCTCTTTTTTAATTTTTCTTTTAAATACTCGGTGCTCTTCCCTCCCCAGACCTGATGCTTGGGGAGATCACTTTCTCCTGGTCAGTCCTTGAGAGAACATTTGAGGAGGTTGTGATGAGCAAGTAACAATTGCAAATAGGGCTGTAACTTGTCTCTGTACATTAGGCATTCCTGTCTGTGGGATCTTTTATACTTTATTTCTGTCACGTACTTAGTGTGTTTTTTCTTAATAGTACGTGGTATGCACATCCATTGCTGCTCTCGGAGCATTTGTATGCAAATATAAAACCTCTGAAGTGTAGTGTATTTGAGGTGCTTGTGTAAAGCAGCGCTAGATTGTGTGTGAATGCAAAGTAAAGGCACTCTCTGCTGTAAAACAACCAACTTTGTTGTCATTTAGGGCAAGATCTTGACTCTTGTAGAAAATGCATGTGTAACTCTTAAAAAGAGTTCATGGCATAACTAGAGCATCTGGCTGCTGTTATTAGAATCAACACTCGGAATAAAAGCCAAAAACCTGTAGAGTTGTCCTTGTGTGTTACCATCATCCTAGGTGTTCCACAGTGTGTAGTGTTAATCTCAGCAGCTCTTATGCAGCATTAGGATACTCTACACTTACCTGAAAGATACAACTGAATTTAGTTTTACTATGCTTGTCATAATATATTTAATGGCATGAGTATAGGAAATGTTATCAATTCTTTTTGTTTTAATTTATTTTTTAAGTTCGGCTTTGAATATCTGGGCTACATCTCTGGTTAGGAGGGGGGACAGATGTGTACATAAAGAAGCAGTCACTCCAAATGTCATTCTACCTTGGTGGCTGTATTGCAGGATGATTTCCCTTTGCTTTTCTTTCTGTTTATTACCTACTGTAGCTTGATGAGGAGAACCAAAAGGAAGGCTGTTTGCATGAGCTGTATTCCTGGTGTATATCCATAGTACAGACCATGGAGAAGCCAGTTGGACACTTAGAAGTGTGGAAAATGGTATTGTAGCATAATCACAGGGAGTTTCTGAAATCTGTTAAGATTTCTTACCACTGCTAAAATTAACTTTTCTCTAAGGTTTTGAAAGCCAGATGCTCTGAGGAAATGAAGTGGGTGGCCAGCTAATAAAACAGTATCAAGCAGTGAGTGCTGATGTCCCATGTTGATGTAAACTGGTACTGATGGTGTGGCAATGTATTCTCACAACACCTCTAGTGTTGGTGGGGTAGCATGGCATGGAGTGAATTGCATGTGGCAGTGCTTACTGGGAAAGACTGTGTACCTCACTGGGGTTCCCTCTAGGGTGTTGAAGGGCTTTGAGACATGGTGGTGGTATGATAAGCAGAAAATAAGGACTTTTCTCGAATGTGCTGGTTCTCTGTTTTCTTCATCACTGATTACTCTTTGTTGATCAAAACTTCAGTTGTGCTAAATGCTGTGTGTGCAAAATAAATGCTTAAGTGTGTTGCATCTGGATTTTTGTCAAGTATGTTCTAGTCCCTGCAGAATGGATCCACAAGACAGCAATTAGGTGTGAATTACATGTCTGATGCTTTAATTCAAAGTACTTCTTTGTTAAGAAGCTCTAAATTTTCATAGAGTGATAGTGGGGTTTTTTTCCTGTGCTTCCAGTTACATTCAGTAACTGCTTGCAGTGCAAAATAGGAAAACCTGTTCCTTTTAACGATGCTTAGTTTGTTTTGAGGAGCATCTTTTCGAAAAATTTCAGTGACTTTCAGCTGGGTGTCGTATGTAACATGCATACAGGGTGGGTGTGTTTGTTTGCTTGTTTGTTTCTCCTTTAAAAACCTGAATAATTCATAGTTCAGTTCAGGAACAGCTAAAGAAAGAGTAGTGCTAGTGCCTTGGGGAAGAGGCAGCCTCTGTCCCATGGTGAAACAGGAATGAGCAATGGAAGGAAGATCTGAAGTTTAAGATCTGTAGCTGATGGAAAAATTACTTGCATAACCACAGACTGAACCCTGTCCAGGGGGGATGTCAGTTTGTGTGTATGTATGACCTTTGAAAGGAAAATCAGAATCAAGTGTAAGAGAATGTAGTGGAGCTGCTCTGTGCTGTCAGTTTTTTGCTTGCTAACTAAATGCAATGGTGCAGTGAATTTGAAGCAGTAGGAACTTAAAAAAGCTTCTTTTGCATGCAGATGTAATAGTTGGTGGATGTTTGACAAGTTCATTGAAGATTGTGGTTTTTAATGGGAGTACTAAATCTTTTTTGCTTTAGTTGCTTTTTAGCTACCTGTAGTTTCTGCTTGTCCTCAGCTGTTTTTTTTTTCTTCATTTAATGCAAGTTGCTTGCTGCAGGACTGCATAATCCTTTTTTCTCTCAAGTAAATTGCTGTATATGAGTGTAATTACACAACGAGCTTTCATTTTGTTGCTTGCTTCATTTCAGTAAATAGGCAGTTCTTCATAACAATGCTGAAATGCAGGCATTTACAGGATTTGCAGCCTGCTTTGAGGGTTTTTTTCAAATGTGACTGTCATTTTTAGTTTATACGTTAGACGTAGTGTTGAATGATCTGCAGAGAAACGTCTGCTTTGGGTTATTTTGGCATGAAATTCCTGGGGAAATTTTTTAGCATTGCATTACTGCTTGATTTTTCTTTCTCTTGCACAGCAACTAATGCGTGAATGGAATAGGACCTTCCTGCCCTATCTCTATACAAGATTATCCTCAGCAGTGTTGCAGGGAGGAGAGAATTGGTGTTTTGAACTTACTGCACCCATACTGTGTTTATCAGGCACAGTTTTTGATAGGTAAATATGGCAAATTGGTATTGTGGTTTAAGCCCAGCTGGTAACTCGGCACCATGCAGCAGTTCACTCACTCCCCCCTTTCTTCCCCCCAGCTCCTGGTGGGATGGGGGGAGAACTGAAGAATGTAAATCTGATGTGTTAAGAGCAGTCCAGTGACTAAAGTATAATATACTACTACTACTACTGATAAGGGAAATAACAAGGGGAGAGAATATAAAACTGAAAGGGGAAAGGAAAAAACAAGTAAATACAAGGGTGATGCACAATACAGTTGCTTACCACCTGCTGATCGAGAGTCCAACCTGAGCAGCGACCTGAGTCTTCCAGGTGACTCCCCCCCATTTATGTACTGGGCATGACATGCTGTGGTATGAAATACCCCTTTGGCTACTTTGGATCAAGTGTCCTCTCTCTGCTTCCTCCCAGCTTTTTGTGCTCCTCCTCACTGGCAGAGCATGTGAGACTGCTAGTAGCTTGGAAGGTTAATGTTGGTTCTTGAGCAGTACCAATCACAGTTTATCTCATTGCCTGTTCTGATAAAGTATGTAGTACATGAACTAAATGCTCGAACACTGCGAAGAGAATAGGTAGCTGGTATGCAGCCCTTTCACTTTTATTAGCTTTTTGAATGGGTAAGGGGCACCCAAGCCCACTGAAGATGATGTATAATCTTTGTGTTCTGCCTGTACTTTGAGTGTAGGGTGGTTGATGTTTGTGCTCATACATGAGTCACTCTCTTCCAACGCTTCCTTGATTAGCTTCAAACACTGCATTCCTACCCTGTTCTTAGGGATGTCCTCTGTGTTTGGAATTAAATGTGCTCTTGAAGAAGCAGATGGACATAATCTTGCTGCAAAGACTGTTTTGTTGCTATTTCATCCATGATCATGATGCATTTCTTTTCAGATATGGTTAGGTGTACCCCTCTTTACCTGCAAAGCTTTCCTGTCACTCTTGCTAACCATTCTGAGCTGCTTGTGCTTTCTGCAGACCTCAAGGAAAGAAGCAGTACTGCTGGGGAGAGTGATGTAGTTCTTGTTTTTCACATAGAAGAGCAGCAGAGCTCCCTGCATGTGAGAAGGCCAGTACTCTTGCTTCTAGAATGATGGGTTGTTCTAATCAGTTGGAGTGAGACCTTCTTGCCTTAATATTTTCTCAAAGTTGTATTTTTGAGTCTTGCTAGAAGTTAGTTTATTGTGGGAGACGTACTGGGACTGAAGCCATTGAAAGCCCATTTTACGTGACAGCATAATAGTAAATTTAGGAGAATGCTTTTAAATTCTTTCACAAGAGTCGAGATTCAATGCTGTAATTTTTTCTTGGGTTGTGTTTCAAAGAAATTGCTTTCCACCTTCTTTGAATAATCTGTACGGAAGCAAAGCAGTTTGAAGATCAGCAAACAAGTGCTGATCAAAATACATTTATAGCAGCTAGTCATAAAGAAATAGTCTTTTTCTAACAATAGATTTGTTGCTGAGTCTAAGTATTGTTCCCCAGTATTTATTTATTTGAGATGATTTATTCATACATTTGGAAATACTGCTGCGCTCCAGTCCTGTGCTTATTGATCAAGTTGGAGTGTATGTATCACCGCTGAAGATTGAGCTTTTAATACAAAGATCATGAAGCATCCATTTCCTTATCTCCATGAGGGGAGCTTCCTCAAGCTGGCAGTCCCCAGTCTGCTCTGCTACTGCTTTGCTATACCACAATGACTGTGGAGATGTAGCAGCAGCAGCAGGCAGGGGGATAGTCTTTCCTGAGTTCCCCTTCTTAAAGAACAGTTTTCTGTTTCAGAGCCTTTGCTTTATGGGAATTCAGTGTGATAGTAACAGAGAATGAAACCTACAAAGCATGTGATTTGAAAAACTGAAGTTCATCAAGTTTGTCATGATAATTTGTGAGTCAAAAACCTTTTTCAAGTGGATTTATGCTGCACATTATACCTTAAGTATACCTTAAGTAGAGACAGCTGTTGCTCTGGCTAGTGTGTCTACTGCTGTGGATCTTAATTCAGCTGGTAACCAAAGGGTAGGTTAATTTAAAAGTATCTTAGAAGTGATGCACCTTCAGAAAGGGATTAACATGGGAAAACTTAACATTGATACCAGAGGTGCTTGAAAAAAGTGTTGGTTTGCGGATGAGCCAGGCTCTGGGGCTTTGGGTGTGGTGGTGGTTTCTTGTTTGGTTGGAGGGGGTTTTTTTGTCCTTGTAAATGGGCAGCTCACTTACAAGTGGGATTATTTTAGCCCTTTGGGTTACAGTATTGTAAAGTATTGTGAATGTCTACTTTGTATATGAGTTCTTAAGGTGTAGCATTGAGAAGCAGTTTGCTGGGTGCACTGGATATACAGCTGTTCCCACTGTCCCTCTCCCGCAATACTATTGACAGAATCACAGATAAAATATATAATCAGTTTGGATGATGAAACCCTACCTGGTTACTTTGCTGTTAGGTAGTGAAGAGCTCTAAACGGGGTGCTGAAGGTTGGAGAAGATTTAAAAAAATACTTCTGCAACTCTTTACTAACTATTGGAGTGATGAAATGCAAACAATTAAAAGCTAATTTAAATCTGGGAAGAAAGATAAAATTGATGAGGTTTGCCAGAGCATCTCTTAATAGGGTATATTTCTGGATAGCAGACTGGTTCCTTCCATGCTGCCCAATGCCATAAAGGGCCTCTTGAGGCCAAGTGTCCCAGTGGCTAACTCAAACTGATTTAATTGGGCTAATGTCTGGGGATTGTCATGAAGTAATATATCTCTACAGCTTGGAGACAGGAGGATAACATTGCCATTCTGTAGGCCGCTTTGTCACCCAGCTCTTCATTTGACACAGCAAGATCTGCTGGACAAGAGGAAAGGTGAGGTGAGCACAGTCTTATGCCACCTGGTGCCAGTAACAAAAGCTGTAGTGTTTTGAGGTGATCAGTGTTGGATGCAAAGCACTACAGGTAGCCCGAGAGTGCCTTGCTCACCCACCCTCTGCAGGCTTGGCACCCAGACAGCTTCTGCTCCATCCTTGTTGTGCACTTGTAATTTTCTTTTGTTCTTGCAAAACAAAACCAGGCTGTTGACATACATACTGTGTCCTTCCTTCTCTGCTGAGTGCAATGCTAATAAAAAGTACTTATTAATCATGTGTGTGACTGCGCAAAATGATCGCTTCATAATTCTTGGACCAGAACCTGGTGGCTCGTGAAGATAATTTCCCTAAGTACATGTGTGACTCTGTATAAGACACATTTCATAACCCTTTGCTGAAAAGGTCCAGTGGTGGGACCAAGTTACTGTTGTTTCTTCTCACTTACATAATTTTGGTGCATTGCATTGCACATTTTTGTTTAAAGGCTTATAGCCAATTTTGTGTATGAGACAAATTTGGAGGACTTGTCATCAGTTATAACATGTTAATGGTTCAAGCATAGTGCCCGATCAACAGTTAATTCAGTTTTAGTTAAGATTACTTTCTGTCTGGCAGTTTTTAAATTGCCAGTCATCACTTCAGAAATAGTCATTCAGCTTTTTTTTAATGAAATCTGATTAATTTGGTTGTACAATTTCTGAGGTTATTGCTCCTTCTGTAAGCACATGGGAAGAGGGACAGCCCACTTCAGCTGGCTGTGTTGTAACTGTCCTAGTGGCTGTGACAGATTGTTTCAACTCTCCTGCACTTGTGAGGGAAAAAATGAAATATAAACATAGACATGATGCAAAGGTCTGGCTTTATTTGATAAAATGTGGTTTGTTTTGAACTTTCACTTGTCAGCAGCACTGTTAGCTTGACATTTTGATGCATAGTCTGTTTCTGAGAGCTCTTGAGTTGAAAACAACACGCAGGTATAACTAAGGGATTCTATTTTGTATGTTACGTGGTCTTGCTCCTGGAGTTGAGACAGCTCTTCCATGCAGTTCCTTGCTTGAACTGGTAATATTTGTGACTATTTGAAACTAGCTTTTGGTTGTGTGGGTTTTGACAGTAATATTAAGTTTTTGCTGACCTGCTGGCAAGAATACAGTGGAAGTAAGGGGCTAAATGTGTTATTCCCTCCTCCTTCCTCTCTAAAAATTCTGAAAACCATTGGTACACATCTGTAATATTTGTTGGGAGCTGCAATATTTACTGGGAAGAAAATGAACATATACCTTTGACTATGAGCAGTGTTGGGAGCTCTCACTAGTAACACATTGCCCAAAGGGGTGGAGTAGGAGCCTGTCACAGAGGATCTTATTGTACAGACAGGGACTCTTGAGTAAAGTTCTGATTTGTCCTCTTCTAGAACTTGAAAAGGGGAGGGTAGAGCTAAGAGCAGCCAAAGGAAAGCTGCAGCAAAGCAATGGGCTTTAATTAGCAAGAGGTCTACACCCTGGAGTTATTAGCTGAATACAGGAGGAGGTGGCCTGGCTTTCAAAAGAAACTGCTAGCAGAGCACTGCTTGATACTTGGCTTTGACACATTCCCAGTGATATGAATAGACTTCTTATGTTGCAGCACGTAAGAAGGATGAGAATGTGAATCTACTACAGCAGTTGGTGAAAACAACATATGTTTAATTTTATGAAGATTTAGACAGATGGTGACCCATAGGATAATTATATAACAGCCAGAATTCTTTTAACAAATCTTTTTATAATAGCTGTGATAATTACTCATAAGTAGCCAGTCATTTAAGTCTTTTTCTATTTCAAAAATAGTACAGGGATGTAATTTAGCCTCACACAGACTCTAGGGTGAATTTGTTCTTTAGGTTATTTTTTAAACTTGGTATCTTCGGTCTTCTCTTGCTCTCCACAAAAAGCCCAGCTGAGGCCATGCTTCTGTCCAGCCAGGAGAAACGTATGTCACCTCTCCCTTACATTTGCCTCTTTCAGGGTTGTTTTCTTTGTCTACATGGACTCTGTGTTTTACTCCTCCCAATCTCTGTCCACTGGGTTTAACATTCCCTTAAGAAACTGGTTACTGCATGTTGTCCTGTAGTTTGCCTGGGAGGAATGGAGTACAGAATTAAGATCTGTTTTCTGGGAACTGCTGGCTTTCATCCAAGATTTTATCCCCATTTCTTCAGCTGTTATCTTGGCTGTTCCCTGCATGACTCTTGAGTGGACTGGAAAGTTGTGCATATTACTGGAAGTCTTTAGGACTGGGAGTGAGCTGGACAGCTACTTCTGAGGCATTTGTGAGCAGCCTTTGACCTACCGGTGGCCCCAGTTGATCTGACAGCAAGACAAACTGCCTGCTAGCAAGGACAGTTGCCTTTTGTTGCAGATTTTCAGGGATAGATTTAATAATCAATGTTCTTTCTTCCCTATCTAAGTCTAAGCTTTTCAGTATCCAGTAACTCATAACCCATCTGCTTTCTGTGTCCAAAAGGCAGTTTGCCAGCTCTGTAAAAGCCACAGATTGCTCCTTGACTGGCATCATCCTGGGCGGAAGGGGCAGAGAGAAATTTTTTCTTGCTTGTTATTATATCACGTTCATGCTAATCTCTGCAATTTCTGTTGAAGGTAGTATGCAGGACAGGGATTCAGCTACAGGTGATGTTAAGTAGATTGGCTAGGATTAAGGAGGTGTTAAAAGTGAAGAAGGATAGAATTCTGCGAACACGGTATTTCAAGTGGTGCTAACCAAAAATAGAAGCATATATTGAGCACTGGCCAATTTGTCTGCAAAGTGTGCTTCTTATTTAAAGGCCTCTTTGTGTGAAACTCTACTCCTTTGCTTCCCCAAAGGAAGCATTGATAGCTTCCTTGCTAGCCATGGACCTATACCAACCAAAACAGATTAGGATTTGAAAAAGCAGTTATAGGAAATACAGCAGCAAAAGTACTTCAGTAAATGCCACTACAGTTTCCCAGCTGGAGAAGTACTAATAGTGAGTTCCTCTGGGACACCACATTTATTCTCAGTGGTAGATGAGTCAGTCTGGCCCTTGACAATTTTTCTTAAGTTACAGAAAAGTTCCTCATAGCAAAAGCAGCTCGGGACTGCAAAGTAGTTGAGGGAGCTTGTGTTAGGCAGGTCATTACTCTGAGTGTCTCTCATGTGACCCTACGCACAGGGTAACTTTCTTTCATGCTGTTTTACAACAGTGTGAGCCCTAAACAAATCCTCTTGAGCAGTCAGCTGGAAGCTGATCAAAGGCTTCTGCTTGTCGGGGTTGTATCTGTCCAGGCAAGGATCCTGGAACCTGTGCATCCACCTGTGAAAGCACAGATGGGGAATGTATTCTGGGGTTTTGTGGAAGGGAGGGAGGGGAGAAGAAGCTCTTTGGTAACTTTTGTAGGTTACCATATTAAACTATTTTAATAATAGTAAATTAAGGAAAAATTCCATTTCTAAAGTTAACCAACTTACTGAAGATTTATTAGTTAAGAAATGGCAGTTTGTTAAAGTTTACCAAGAAAACATCTTAATTTTTACTTCTTATTTGATTTTAGGAAAAAGCATTCCCCTGACTTCCTTGTTATTCCAATATAGAATTGTTTGCTTGACTGGTAATGTGGTTAATTTCCTTGCTCTGTCTGCAGGAGAGATTCAGATAAGATTTAGCCCCTGGCTTAAGCAAATTGAGAAATTAAACAGAACAGGATCTCTAGCATCCTAAGCAAGTTTCCAAGCAACTAAGTTCTTGATTGCTCTGTGGTGATAACTTTCATGATTATCCATGAAAGAAATCATTTGATTTCTCGATTTAGATGGGAAACCTTGTTTTTAAGTTGCAGGGTAGTAAAATGTCTTGCCTTCCATGTCTAATATGTCGGGGTTTGTTTGCTTTAAAACTGTAAGATGTTCTTTCACATTATCCATTTGAGCTTTTAGCTCATTTCTAGACTATCTTTTTGCATGTGAACAGTGTATGACCTGAGTTTTAACTGCAGAATCATTCTGAATCAGCAATGTCAGCAGGCTGCTGTCTTTGCTTACCTGTGCAAGACAGTGTAGCTGCTTTTAATGCAGTTGACCAGTGAATTACCCTTGAGGCCCTCCAAATACTAGTTTGTATAGAGCTCATTTGTGGTGTCCCTGTGCATGGCAAGGGGGTTGGAACTAGATGATCTTAAGGTCCTTTCCAACCCTAACTATTCTATGATTCTATGATTCAGAGGTCCTGGCTATAAAATTACAGTTTCTTGTGATGGGCCTCAGCTTCTCTGTTCATCAACCCCCGACTATCCTTGCCCCTAGTGTGCTCCAGGTGGTTTGTTGTCTCGCTTGTTTTTATGTGCATCTACTAAAAGCAGTGTGACTGATAATGAGTGCTTAATATACATACTCAAGGATTAAAAACTGTATTATGTGGAAGGGCAGTGAGATTTCCATCTCGGGCCTAAATTATTTTGTATGCAATTTTTTCCTATTTTTTAGTATTTTTTCTTTACCTTCCCATTTTGTCAGGACTGGTGGGTTTTTATTGAACATCTGTTCAATAAAGTGGTATTCCAAGATGATCAAAATCAATATTTCTAAACAAGTGGTATAAATAACTACATTCCCTTTATAATGGAGAGCTGCTCCTGACCTTTTCTTCATGTCCTACTTGATTTCAGCCTATTAAGTTGACTCCAGTGTTCTCAGTCCTGTCTTTTTGTATGGAGGTCTGGCTCATGCTTGAGCAAATGAGTACAGAAATCTTGCATTAAAATATCATAGTTTGTTGTTGGGGTGTTATTTTTTTTTTTGGTACGTGTCTTATATGAAGTCCATGTAGGAATGAGATGTGTTTTGTTCTGTATATGATCACTTAGTCATTCTGTAACTTGCTGTTTGTATATAAATGAAGTTGCAATGGCACATAGTTTATATTTGTAAGACCACATTACATGTGTGTTGACTTTTTTGGTTTTGGGAACTGTTGGAACACTTGTTTTGTTTTTTCACCCTAAAGAATTCCTGAATTATTGTTAGATTGTTTGCCTGTTCAGTGCCTTAGTGTCATGTGTTGTATTATTTGCTTGGAGAGACCTGGCTGGGAGTAGGACACCTCTGATCAGCAGAAACCATTGTTACTCTTCTGAGTCAGTCTACAGACCTTGCTGCAAGATGTGGTTGTGCAGTAGGATCACTAGAGATTCAACAACCAGAAACCTCTTCTCAGAGCTTTTAGACATGAGCTCTCTAATGTTACAGTTTTTGTGCTAATGACCTTTTAACACAAAATGAAAATTGCATCTCTTCCTTTGTTGCTTAATGTTACACATGCTAATTGTGTGCTTATTAACTATTTAGTTATTGTACATGTCCCATAAAAAATGCTGAGACAGGCATAACTTATGCTGATGATTGTATAGCACATCTTAAGAAGGACAAACAAGTTCAAGAGAAGATTCATCTCTTAGGTGTAACAAGATTGCTTTCTTATCAGTTAATAAAAGCATCAGCTCCCCAGTAAGATGGAGTGATAAAGTCACAACAAGATGATTTCTGACATTGCCAGTGCAAGCCTTGAAAAACACCAAGGCTCCAAGATATGAGACTGTATTTTTGGTCATAATTTAAGCTAATATTGTGAGAATTTTGGGCTAAGAATTTTTCTCTGCCTATGCAAACTAATGAGGCAAGCAAAACGGAGAATCCCGAGTAATGAATAACAAGGTAGCTAGAGCTAACAATAATGAGTAGCTAGAACTTTGTGGAAAACCGTAATTATTACAAGGTCCATGAAACACCTTCAAGAGCTGATACATATTCATTGAGGGCGTGGGAGATGGGGTGAGAGATGGCAAAATAATTACAATGACAGCTTGTGAGTTGGTTTATAGTAGCTTCAGTTATGACTTATTTTCACAAGATTTTTTTTTTTTTCAGTATTTGCCTTTCTAGAATTTTAACCCCATCTTTCAACTTGTCACTTGCATCTCAGAAACAGGCAAAAAATTTTTAAGCCAAATCAGCTTCACTTATTCTTCATTGACACTTGATAACAGAAAAGTGCTGATAGCTTGACTTGACAGAGGTCATTAAAGAAAGCTCATTGAGAAGTTGGGAACAAATCATCCCACTGTGCAGGAGGAGTAAGAATTTCAGGGGAAGGAATGTTTAATTAATGAAGGAGGTTTTGTAAACTGAAATGTAAAGAGAAAGCATAGAAGAAGATAGAAACAAGGCTAGGCAAGACAGAAGATGCATGAAAGCATCCTTTGGGCACTAGGGATGCTATCAAGAAGACCAAAGCCTAGCTGCAGTGCAGACTAGCTAGGGACATAAAGGTTAGCATATATACTAGTAGCAAAAGAAAGTTCAGTGAAAGCACCAGGCTGTTGTTAAATAGAGAGGCAACTTAGTGATGCATCGTATAGGGGAGGCTGAAATACTCAGTGCGTTTTTGGCCAAAGAAAAGCAGTAGGACCAGGGACTTGTCAGAAAAGCTGAAGTGTATTACTGTCCTCCTATTAAAAACCATTACTTGATCTCTTATCTGAATCCTCCTTTATTAAATATCAGCCTATTGCTGATTTGTGTTTGTGAACAAACTGTGTTGTGAACACAGACTACGAGTTCTTTTTGCTTATGCAACAGTTATGCTATTATCAGTTTGCTGTCCTTTGTGTCTGTAAATAAAGATCCTAAGCCTGTTTATTTGTTTCAAGCCAGCAATCATTTCTTTGCTTTCTTAGATACTATAGATGATCCATGTCTTTGTAGAGTTAAGTGCCTAAAACTAGATGTAACACCCAGCTAAGCTGTACAGGGACTAAATATAGCATAAGGATTACTCTCTCTGTTTTGCAGGCTATGTTGCTTCATTTTTAAGCTTCTGTATGAAGCTTGTGGTTTTCCTGTAGTAGCTTTTTATTGTTGACTCATTCAACTTACAATTTACCACAGGTCTTTAAAACGTCTGTTGTTATTTTTAATTTTTAATTTTTTTTAATTATGCCTTCTCATTAAGGAAGTAGTGTATGACTCTGGATTTGCCAGAGAAGCACGTAGTTACTGTTGTTGAAATTGCAGCAGTGCTATGCTGTTGCTGTCTTGGACTGAGGAAAACTGTGGGAGAATTGTGTAAGTGCTTTTGGTGTGTGTGTGTGTGTATGTACGTATATATATATGTATATATATATATATATGGGACCTTGAAGTCTGGGCAGAATTTACTGCAATGAGAGTCTTAACAAGCATCAGCCATTTGAGTAATCCTGTATTAGATCCTTTTCAGTGAGGAATTGCTGTGTGTTCAGTTGTTCTCTGCACTGCACTTCTGCACTTGACTGCATCAGCTTTCGAGCAGCTCCTTGCATGTTGTCTCCACTGAATGCATTTCATTCTGTCTAGATCTCTGCACTCTGTTAAAATAAGCTTGAAGTTTAATTCTAACTGCAATAGGAAACTTAATAAATATGCTGTTTTCCTTTGTCCTGGTTGATAATAAAAATATTGAATGATAGTAGACATAGGACAACACACATGGAAACTCACTTGTCACATTCTTCTGTTTTGGCAGTGAGGTATTAATAACTACTCAATTAGCTTTTTCTGCTCATTCCTATTGTCATCCTAGTAGATCCCCTAAAACTACTTTCCGCAGACTCGATTATAAGGGTGTCTTCAAATTCCTGCAAAATGCTCAAGACTAGCTAGCCTTGCTGAGGTAATGTGGCCCAGAACAGGTACAAGAGAACTTGTGGGTGGTTATTGCTGTAAGAATGGAATTATTACGTTGTATGTTGACACTAATCAAAATAGTTTCAACTTCACATTGAACAGCTGCAGTGTCTGTGTCCTCAGGGAAACTTTTTTGATCAAAATGTGGTGGGTGTCTTGTAAGAGCATTCAGAGTGCACAATGGAAGTGCAGTCTTGGGGTGTGAAATAAGAACAGTCTTCCTAACATCTGTCAGGTTTTATTTTATAAGGAATACTAAGACAGATGTCAGATTTATGAGGTTTTTTTCCTAGTTATTTTTGTCCTCTTCTGAAAGGATGAAAAGAAGCTACTATTCATTGTTTGATTTACTTCAGAGCCATTATTATTGACTTTGGAAATTTGATAGATACCTGAGTTAATGATTACTTTATTGCTTTTTCAAGTGGAGCAAGACTTGGCAGAGGTTTTCCTTGGTACATGGCAAACATGATACAGCTGGTTGTCAGTTATCTGGTCTATTCTATAAGCTGAACAACAGCAACAGCAGCTTAGAACCCCTTTCTTTTTGAAAGTTTCTTACTGATTCCCAAAAATGCTTTAATGGACTGTAAACTAAAAACCTGTAAAAATGTTTAAGGAGACACTACCTTCTGAAGCCTTCAAGCTTTTAAAAATTGAGTGTTATTTCGTGTGTCTGATATGCTTTAACTACTCTGCCAATTTTGATGTAAAATTTACTTTGATGTCTTGTGATGACTGACAATTTATGGGAAGCAGTTAAAGCGTTTGAGCAGAGTCAATGTTTTGGAAGGAAAAATAAAACTTCTAAAAATCCTGCTAGTTGTAAGTGTAACTTTTTTCCTAATAAATAAAACAAAGACTTCCAAAATAAAAAAAACTATCCCTCAGCATAAAGAGACAAGAACATTCTAATTTGAAATTATCTTTTAAATACAGTAACCATTGGGACTGTACAGTAAACACTCAGAATGATAGGAAATTACTGATGGCTGCTTAAAGTTGATAATTCAGATGGAAAGCTCTAGGTAGGTCTGTTTTGCAGTCTTCACTGCTAATAACGTTGTCAGAGAACTTTAAAGAATTACCATTTTGTCAATGACCGGTAACTTCATAGGATGTCATGTTGTAGGGCGTGGAATGGTCATTAAATATTGAGGAGGGTAAGTGGGGTGTGTGTGTTTCTGTGGAGGAGCCAATTAAAGCTAGTTGCTGCCTAAGGCATGTTGGAACAAGTTTCTGCTCTTGTTTGTTGAATTTTTTGTTTGTTTTTAAAACAATCTGATGCACTGGATACAATTTGCAGTGGAAATGAAACAGAAGAAAACTGCCTCTCAGGACAGAGATGTTGTTCCAAGCCTCATTTCATTGTGGAATTTCTCCTCTTCTGAGAGCTGGGTGGATATACAAAATAGTTGAGGAAATCTAGAACAGGCAAGATAATGGATAGCTAATACTTCCACAGAGAGATATATTAACAGGCACTTTTGAACAGTTTTTGGGGGGTTTCTTTTGTTTTCACCCTGTTAGTATCTTTTTATTGTCTTGTCTGAGTTCCATCTGTGATCTCAGCTCCAGCCAGCTTGGAGTTCTCTCATTTTTATTTGTGATGTTTGAGGGTGGCAAAAATATCACAAGGGGCAGTTCTCAGTGTAGTCAGCACTTCAGATTACTTGGGCAGGGGCATGCAACTTGTAGCAAACAAGCTCAGTGCCCTTGCTCTCTTAGCATCCTCTGTGGCATTATTAGACTTACTGGTGTTGATCCCAAATGCACTTTAATTAGGACAGGCAGGGAGAAAAGGAAAAAGACAGTATGAGTCACATGAACCTCCTCTATCCTGCTTTTTATGTTCTTTGCTTTGGTTTTTTTTTTTTTCTTCTCTGTCCTTTGACTTTCAGGCTTTTATTGAGGGAAGAAAGCCATGTCTGGCTTTGTCAGACAAGGTAATTGCATCTTTTAGAGTATAGCTGCCTGCTGTGACTAAAAGGTATCAAAACAGCCTTTAATGTCCTGATGCTGATGAAAGTTTGTCAGGTGTGAATGGTTGATAGGGCTGCTGTTAGGTTTATTTTCTAGGGGCATTTAAGAGAGGACACCAGAAAAGATGAGCCCCTGCATTTCTCTTGCTTCTCTTCTGGGTTTTTCTTAGATATTTTTATCATACGGCAACACTGTCACTCCATTACAGCTGTATTTATCTCGCTTTTCCCTCCTTTGAAATTGTCTTTTAGACTTCCTAAAATCTGTCAAACAGTGGATTTGTAACCTGTTGTAATAGTGTATAGTTAAAGCTAAATGAGTTTTAGCAGTATTGCTAAAATAAAACCTTTGCTAAATGCATTTTCGTATTTTTTTATATGTTCAGTGTGGTAAAGTGGAAGTGAACAAGCAATAATGCATTGTAAAACTCCAAATCCAGTTTCCTTTAATTGGACAATAAGAAACCAGTGTTTCATCAACACTTTTACCCTGCTGAGCCTGAGAAACTACTCTGTTCCCCTGTACAATAGCGATGGTATTGTACTCAACCATCAGCTTTGAGACAGGCCTTGTCCTGAAGAATTTAATCTATTTAGACAAGACAAAAGATGATAGGAAAAACTGAGGCACAGAAGGGACATAATCTGTGCGGGGTCTTGCTGCAGGTCAGCGGCAAAACCATGGTGAGAACTTGCATGTTGTAGTTGCTGTCTCACTGCTCTGTCAATCAGTGACCACCATGGGTTGCTAATTCCCAGGCACTCTGGATAATCAACTTGCAACGCTTACTGAAGGTTGTGTTTCTTGTTGACTTTGTGGTGCTGCCGCTATGATCTCTGTTCTTTCAGTTCTTCATCTAGTATATAGCTTCAGGTCTTTTGGTCTTGTTTCTAATCTTCTTCATAAATTTGAAGACTAATTTGGAATGAGAAAATGTTAATTTCTGGAAGTGTTTTACACCAGATTATATTAAGCAGGTCATTAAGCTGTCATGGTCTATTGTGTCTGTGGGACTTGAGAGACCTTTAATCAGCAGATTGACACTACATGGGAAACAGTCTTAGTATGTAAATGAAAGTTTGTGGCCTTAAGAAATGCTAATAAGTTCCTTATTTGGGTTACTGCAGCTAAAAAATAAGAAAGGTTTATATATGGTTTTGCAGTTGTTTTTATTGTAAGGTCAGTGAAAGGTGAAGAAAACAGTGCCTCATAGTTCATGCCCAAGGCTTTTTATCAGCATTGCACTGCTGCCAATATTCAATTTTGCTAAGCATGCAACAGTTTCCATATGTTGTAATCCTGTTTTTGGTGATTTCATCTTACAAAGTTGTTTCAGGTTCCTTTTTAATGTAACAAGGATTTAAACAGTTTGAGTGTACTTTCAAGTATTTGTTTGTTTAATGGTAGTAAACTCTTCCACTCTTTTTTACTTACAGTATAAGCACTATGCAGAAGTTGCAGTTTAACTGCATCTTTGCATATGTAAAACTGAGTAGCTCTCACTTTGTCATGTGTTAGATGGTCTTAGATAAAAATAAAGAATTCTCATCTATACATCAAAACAGAGTGCATCTTGCTCAACAGCCCTCTTCCAATTAAGGGCATGAGAGCATCTAAATTGCAGAAACTTCAGAGCCTTTCTTTGAAAACAGCTGTTCCCCCCTGAGGCTCACTGCTTTCAGACTGAGGTAGGTTGTGATATACAACCCAGAACTGAAAGGAGATCCTGGATTGTGTGTGTAGTAGCTTGGGTGCAGAAACAAATACAGATGGTCACAGTTACTATAGCTCCCCTGGAATTTCAACGGCAGTGTCTTGTCTTTATGCAGTTGCTGTCTTCTGTGTTTCATACAGCAGTGAAAATTAAAACAAATGGTTGGAAACAACTCTCAGGGAGTAGCTATAGCCTTGGTCCTGGGTGTCTGTAACTGACCGTAAAAAGAAAATAAACCTTGGAGAACTGACTGTGCTCTTTGTGTTAAATAAATTCTCTACTTAGGATTTACAGAAGAAATAAAAATAGCTGAAAGTGTGGATTTTTTCCTCATGTAGTTTAAACTTCCTGCTGATTTGCCTGTGCTACTCTTAATTTGAAGGGAAATATGTTTAAAATTTAGTGGCCTGATCCCCAGTTAGCTGAATGTGGTAGGCAGATACAATTTAAATAATGACAAAAATTACAAATTAATAGCAATAGATAATGCTTTTCAATACTGTGTAAAGCATTCTGAATGTTAAACAGAACGTGGGAATATGAAACAGGCTTATTTTTAGATTTGTTCTTCATTCAGCCAAACATAAATTGATTAGATGCTGTACTCCTTCTCTTACAGTGGTTTTGTCTTTCACATCAGGTTTACCAGAACCTTGGCTGCAATTTTATGACACTTGTTAATGTTTGCTATATTTTAGAAGTCAGAGAAAAAGATCTCATTACTATAAGCTCCCCCTCACCCCCCATAGTGCACCGAACTATTGCTCCCTGTGAAAAATCTATGGGATTAAAATACCATATTATAAATGTCCTATTTTTTGTAATTTCATGTAACGATGTGCTCTTACTCAATAATAACTTGGTAAAGGATTCCCCTACTAATTCAATAAACACTTCTTGAGCCTTATTAATTATTGTCCAAGTTGCAGCCTTCCTTTAGTGGAATGGAATTGAGCAATTGCTAGGCAATGTCAATGGAAATGAGTATTTGTGCTGTGTGACACACAGCTTGTTCAAAGAGTAGCCACTGAAAAGTGGATCAGGGATATGTCTTTTGTAAAAATGTTGGTGATTTGAGCTTCTGCACTTGCTTAGAATCATAGAATCATAGAATAGTTAGGGTTGGAAAGGACCTCAAGATCACCTAGTTCCAATGCCCCTGCCATGGGCAGAGACACCTCACACTAAACCATCCCACCCAAGGCTCTGTCCAGCCTGGCCTTGAACACTGCCAGCGATGGAACATTCACAACTTCCTTGGGCAACCTATTCCACTGCCTCATCACCCTCACAGTAAAGAACTTCTTCCTTATATCCAATCTCAACTTCCCCTGTGTAAGTTTTAACCCGTTGCCCCTTGTCCTGTCACTACAGTCCCTAAGGAAGAGTCCCTCCCCAGCATCCCTATAGGCCCCTTCAGATACTGGAAGGCTGCTATGAGGTCTCCACGCAGTCTTCTCTTCTCCAGGCTGAACAGCCCCAACTTTCTCAGCCTGTCTTCATACGGGAGGTGCTCCAGTCCCCTGATCATCCTCATGGCCCTCCTCTGGACTTGTTCCAGCAGTTCCATGTCCTTTTTATGTTGGGGACACCAGAACTGCACACAATACTCCAGGTGAGGTCTCTCGAGAGCAGAGTAGAGGGGCAGGATCACCTCCTTCAACCTGCCGGTCACGCTCCTTTTGATGCAGCCCAGGATACGGTTGGCTTTCTGGGCTGTGAGCGCACACTGAAGCTGGCTCATGTTCATTTTCTCATCGACCAGCACCCCCAAGTCCTTCCCTGCAGGGCTGCTCTGAATCTCTTCGTTGCCCAACCTGTAGCTGTGCCTGGGATTGCTCTGACCCAGCTGTAGGACCTTGCACTTGGCATGGTTGAACTTCATAAGGCTGGCATCAGCCCACCTCACAAGTGTGTCAAGGTCCCTCTGGATGGCATCCCTTCCCTCCAGCATATCAACTGAACCCCACAGCTTGGTGTCTTGGGCAAAATTGCTGAGGGTGCGCTCAATCCCACTGTCCCTGTCACTGACAAAGGTGTTGAACGAGACTGGTCCCAACACTGATCCCTGAGGGACACCACTTGTTACTGGTCTCCAGCCTAACATTGAGCCATTGACCACAACTCTTTGTGTGAGGCCATCCAGCCAGTTCTTTATCCACCGAGTGGTCCATCCATCAAATTGATATCTCTCCAATTTAGAGACAAGAATGTCGTGTGAGAGAGTGTTGAATGCTCTGCACAAGTCCAGGTAGATGACATCAACTGCTCTGTTCCTGTCCATCAGTTCTGTAGCCCCATCATAGAAGGCCACCAAATTGGTCAGGCAGGATTTCCCCTTAGTGAAGCCATGCTGGCTGTCACCAAGCACCTTGTTGTTTTTCATGTGCCTTAGCATGCTGTCCAGGAGAATGTGCTCCAAGATTTTGCCAGGCACAGAGGTGAGACTGACTGGTCTGTAATTCCCCGGGTCTTCCATTTTCCCCTTCTTGAAAATGGGGGTTATATTTCCCTTTTTCCAGTCATCGGGAACTTCACCTGACTGCCGTGAGTTTTCAAATGTGATGGACAGTGGCTTAGCAACTTCATTTGCCATCTCCTTCAGGACCCATGGATGGATTTCATCAGGTCCCATGGACTTGTGCATGTTCAGGTTTTTAAGATGGTCTCGAACCAGATCCTCTCCTAGAGTGGGCCCGAGGTCTTCATTCTCACAGCCCCTGCGTCTGCCTTCCAAGACTTGGGTGGTGCGGTCAGAGCCTTTGCCAGTGAAGACCGAGGCAAAGAAGTCATTCAGAACCTCAGCCTTCTCCAAATCCTGTGTAGCCAGTTCTCCCGAAAGCTTCCTCAGGGGGCCCATGTTGTCCCTAGTCTGTCTTTTATTCGCAATGTTCCTATAGAATCTCTTCCTGCTGTCTTTCACATCCCTAGCCAAGTTTAATTCTAACTGAGCCTTAGTTCTCCTAACCTGGTCCCTAGCTTCCCAGACAACATCCCTGTATTTTTCCCAGGCTGCCTGTCCTCGCTTCCACCTTTTATAAGCCTTTTTTTTTTCCCCTCTAAGTTTCCTCAGCAGCTCCTTATCCATCCGAGGAGGTCTCCTGGCCCTCCTGTTGCACTTCCTTCTGGTTGGGATGCAACACTCCTGAGCTTGTAGCAGGTGATCCTTGAATATCATCCAACAGTCTTGGGCCCCCCTGCCCTCTAGGGCTATATCCCATGGAACCTTACTAAGCAGGAGTTTTTGCTTCTGGCAAAACTCTTGCTCTTCTGGAAACGGAACGGAGAGGTGATGAGGACATAAGGTTGCTTCTGTATAAACATTTTCTTGCACTTTGTCAGTAAAACCACCCAGTTGATGCTGGCTCATGGAGTGGGACAAAAAAAATCTTCCTTAAGGAATTTTTTTTTTAATGAACAATGGATAGCTGTGGCCTTATTCAAAAGTAATAAACCCAGCTGTCTTTCTACAATTTGCATGGTAACAATTTATACACTTTGGTTATAAGGTATTCCTTCAGTGCCCTTTCTTAAAGACATGGAAGGGATAGATGAGGGACAACTGGTTAAGCTGTGTCAGGGTTGGTAACACGACAATGTTACTGGATTTTTGTTCTTTTAATGATGAACGAAAGAAGTTTCTAATGTGTACATTCGGGGTAAAAACCTAAAAGCGAAAACTGTCATTCAAGAAGGATGCGTTAAGAAAAAAACCCAACTTTTTCTAAATCATGAGCTGGACTGTACTGCACAAAGTCAGGGAGGCATTGATTGCTTATGCAGAGTACCGAAATGTATCATCTCAGAAAATGAAGGGCATCCAAGGTACTGCTTTGGGACTGGCAGATGTCATGCAAGACTTATGGTAGATCATGCTGGTCATGAGCAGCAACACACGTGCCTAAGCATTGCCAGTTTTTACTATGGGTTTGGAAAAATGGGAGCACGTAATTTCTTGAGGAACAGGGCCAAGGTCAGAGTCTTTCTCAGGGTAGAAGTCACTTGTTGTGTGCAACCCACTACTTCAGATTTTCCAAACAGATTCTATACTTTTCAGTGGTATTTTTAATTTCATTTTTCAAGTTATGACAGGGGGTGGCATGTTAACTTGCATTCTGAAGTGAAGCATCTTAATGAGAACTTAACCGGATACTTACTGTGCAGCTTACCATGCCGTATGTTGTACATGCTAAGAATAGCAGTAGTTTACTGTAATTCCAAGGGACTTCTTCAGATGGGCAATTTTCAAGGTCATTGAACAAAGGAAGAAAAATCCCAGTTTGTGAGTTTAACTGCAGTGTAAATATTAGGAAGGTCTCAGCGCTACACACTCTAAGGAAGGGAAAAGAGAAGGGAGGGGTAGAAGAGTCTGATGTCCAGGAGGTGTTCTTCTTGTTAGTGTCTGACTGTATTTTGTCTGTGAGGCAGAGAAATATTCTGATCAATATGAAAAATCTTATTCTTACAAAAATGCACCAAGGTTCTGATTTTTCATTTACTAGTATATCTGTGTATCGGGGAGGATAACTTTTGTACAAAGGTCTATGTGCGTGTGTGTGGTCACTATATATATATATATTTATGTATCTATATGCGTGGTGATTTTTAGAATCTGTATTATTGTCTTGTATTATATATATGCATGATGATTTTTAGAATCTGTATTATTGCCTTTCTTGTATATATCTGGAATAATGGGATGGCTAGATTATTTGGAAAGCCCTTGGTGATGGGATTTGAAAGAGTGAATTAAGTAGAAAGTATATGCCAAAGCTTAGGCTGAGCTCTTAATTGTATTGCTTCTGTTGGTTGAGATTGACCCGTATATTAGCTGTATTCTTAGTTTGGTGCAAACTTAGTGTTTTCAGCCCCTGGCTCCTGGAAAGGCTGAATAGAAATACAGTGAAGTAGCAAAAAGCCTTATTGTCTTAAGTGTGTAGGGCATGCTCCGGGGTACCTTAGGGTCTTTGGTTTTGTGTCCACAGTTATTGCTGATTCATATGGCAGAAGTAGGAAGAGCACTAGAGACTCTGTTTGTGTTACACTGATCAGTGAACTTGTAGAGAAATAAATCAATGTATGAGTATTTTTCTTATGATTCAGACTGGATGAAATGATTTCATGTTTGCTGGGAGCAAAGAATTGAGGGAATCCTTTAAAAGTGATGAAAAGATGGGAAAACTGATCTGTAAGATGCCTTAATTTTGCAAGGGGATAACCATTTGAAAAAGGGAATTGGACTGGTACACTCCATGAGAGAATACAAAAATACACATAGCTATTCTCAGATGGAGAGGTGAAACAATTTCAGTTGCCAAACTGGGTGCTTGCATTTTAAACTGACAAAGCAGAAGATCTGTTAAGGCTGGTAGGTATTCTCATTCAAATTTGGCTTTCTAAAATAAGAACTATTTTTACAGAGGGGGTGCAGCAAGTAGCTTCAAACACAGTGTTACTGTTTTTAGCCTACTGATTCAGTGGTATGAATGGATGGCGTCTGAATTAAGGAAAGGTTACCAGCTTACCATTATAGTGACTTTGCTTTCCATTTGTCAGTTTGACTACATATGTGATAATAAATTGGTTCTTGAAAGTCTGGACATTAGCAGTAATTATGGGGTGAATTTAAAAAAGCTTCCAGTAGTTCTCAGCTACTGTTAAAGTCAGAAGGGAAATCAGAGAATTGTGCCACAGTTCAATATGTTTGTATATATCAACTGTTGTTAATCCTTTGCCTGGAGAACTAATGATTCCTAATTTTTTCTGACATTAAAAAAATGAAATTTTCAAACATTTTTCAGTTCTATTTTATATCTCTAGGTTGGTAATAGATGCAACATCTTCTGGGGACAGACAGTCAGCTCAGCCAGCAGCCAAACCCAATCTCTTAGTCACTGGAAACATTGTGAGTGTGGGCTTTCTCCTTCTGCTGCTTCTTTCACAGCTCCAGCCTCCATACGGCCTCATGGCTGATCAGAAGCTCTTTGTTTGTGCATATATGTGATTATGTTGGTTGAGAGTGCAGGGGCTTATTTTACAAAATGGGGCTTGTAAGTTCCTGTAGCACATCCTCAGACATCCACATCTTGTCAGGAGCTGTGTAGGAGACGCAAGAGTAGGAGCGCTGAGCAAGTTGGTGATAGACTACACCGACAATGAAGAAAGCTATGGGATAGATTTGTTGTCCTGCACTGTTATATAAACATCACATATATTGACTGTAATGCAGGGCAGCAACCCCTTTCCTTAATTTGGGGCATATCACTTCAACATGCACATGGTTTTTCCTTCTGCTGTGCCTGAGGCAAGAGTGGGTAATGCCAATTACTGTATTAACTGAAGGAGAGACAAAAAGCTATTGGTGATGTGTCTCTGTCTTCACACACACTGTTCCCCTTTCTCCCTCTTTTTAATGCCCTGAGGGTGACTGCTGTAGAGTATAATTGCTCAATTCGGTGCATCGAGAGAGGATCTGACACGCCACCCTGCACTTGTTTGTTCTCTGCCCACTTGGCAGTGATGGAAACCAAGCAGAGGTCATGCGAGTGCAGCCAGAGGAGCATGGTAGTGCCGGGAACGCAGTTACGCTACACTGGGCTCCTTTCATGCTGTCTGTGTGAACAGGGGTTAGCACTGTACCCAAATGTCATGGAATTAATTTGTGACTTTTGTGGAAATGCATCTACATGCACGCACTGAGGAAACCCAAGTGAAGCTGGAAACAGCATGTTGTTCTTCTAGAGCATGTGGGAAGGTCTGACCACAGATAGCTGAGTAAAGGTTCAAATGCAAGGGTACTGGTGAGAGTGACTTTGTCTGGGGCAAAGAATTTTGGGCCTGATTCTAGAAAGCCCTATACCTGCTGTTTGTGTGGCACAAGCTATCTACGAGGGAGGCCGAAGTTTAACAGTGACGCAAGGGGCTTTAGTAGGGAAGACATGTTCCCTAATACAAAACCCTGACATCCTAAATAGTTAGAAGTGTCATCCTGTATACTTGCATCTGTGTGTTTGCATTTGAGACATTCCAGTGAGTATGCACTTGTCTCGCTAGCGTTATTTAGGCTGAAGTATAGCTAAAGAACCTGGAGTTTTACGCTAATGGGCCCAGCTACGTACTAAATGTTTTGCGTCCGTGTACAATAATCCTGAGAACGCAGTTTCCAGTTTCATTGCTGAGTATTGATGGGTCACGGTGGGGTCTCATACAGGAGTTGTAATGTGTACCATAACTTGTACAGCTGGACACTGCCAGGATTGATGTGACATTTGACAGAAGAACCTGCAATCATTTAGTAGCCTATCGCCATGCTAGTGGTGCTGGCCATTTTAGACCTTTGTAGAGATAATGGAATCAAGAGAAACTTCTAGAAAGCAGTTACATTCTTTTTCAGAATGTTTTATTAAATGTCACAAAATCTCATTTTGCCGTTCTGCATATTCTGTCAACTTGCTTGCTCACAGACTGATGCAGTTCCAAGGCTCTGTAGAGTTTCCAGTGAATAAATTTTCAGCTTATAACAGATATTTTCTTAGTCCTTGAGTACATGATACTGTGTTTGGATTGTTAAATTCCATTCCGTCTGTATGTCCCATATGTTCAGCCTTCCTACTGTTCCAGTTTGTTTGTGATCACCTTTCTTCACTATGTGAAGGAAAGGGATGAGGTCCTAGTGATGGATTCTTGCTGATAGCTCTGCAGTTGTGGTGACAGTTTGTACAGCTGTGTGTTGCTGAAAATCTCTCATTCCTTTTCTGGTTAGCCCAGTGCAGCATTAATGGCAGCATTTGTACAGCAGGGGAGGACTAAATTCAAAGGTCTTTCCCTGTTTCCCAGTGTTTCAGATCAAATGAAAAAATATGCAGGTACAACTGGAAGAAAATCGTGCTTTAAAAAGTTTCTTATGGCCTTGTAGTGGATGAATACAGCACAGGTTGATGGGGAAATTCCCCAGGTGAAAGTGTTTAGAAATGGAGAAGGCAAACAGCATTCTGGATTTTCCTGGGCATGTTAGTGGGGATGCAGATAGTTTCAGAAAGAGGTCATTAGCTTCTATTATTGAGAAACAGGAAAAATGTTTGATACTCCTTTTCCTTGCCTAATTAATGTTTTTGGGTGTTTTGTTTGCACTTCTGTTTTGAGAGTCTAGAAGGGAATTCCAAATACACTTGCTCTTAAACAAAAGCAGGGCTGAAGCAGGAGAAGCTATGTTAAGAGTGGTTTCCTTTCCAAATCCTTCTCTGGGAAAGCATGCCATTGTCTTTCAGATTCTCTCCTCTCCTGTTGTCTGTGTGTTTGTCATGGGTGATGGCTGGAAAGTGACACTTTGACACTTCGGGTAAATGTTGCTAAATACTTTGGCCTTTGGGTAAAACTCTGGCAGTGTTTTCCAGATAAGGGGAAAAACTTGAGTAATGTTTTTCGGGTAAGCTGTGTTTTTGCACAGTGTTTTGCTTGCACTTTTGTGCTGCAAAGTGTTTATTTTCTCTGCTAGCTTGGATTCAAATTGCAATGCAGGCAGGGAGGTGCTGAACTTAGTTTAGCAGTTTGGTGCTGCACATGTTTTCTTTTACACTTACGCGCATGCTTTTACCGCTGCTCTACCAGGGTATCTTCTTTACATTGGTGTGTTTTAGCAGGAATTAATTGTCTGGTTAGCAGGTGAGATGCACCTTCTTTGCTGTAATAAATGCATCATTAGAGTAAACTGTTGTGTAGCGTGGAGTTACTCCTTTAAAAGATGAAAGCCTTTCCAGCAATGCTGAGAAAATATCTTTTTTTTGAGCTTTTGCCTTTGTTTCTATCACAGGTTTGTTAGAACACACATTTCTTGATCTCCTATTCTTGACTTTAATATTGGTGATGAGAAGTTTGCTGTCAGGGTGGTCAGGAGGCTTTCTGAGCCTCTCAGCCTGATGGGTATGCTTTATTCAGTTTGTGCCCCAATTGCTGTTGAGTAACAATGTGCCCAAAACAACACTTTTCAAATAAGATCCTGTGGGACTATAAAGGCAGAATTCCCTATAGTAATGTTATCTTCCAATTGATCAAGCCAACTGTGGTGGGTTTTGCCTGGAAGGCGTGAGTTGAGAGTCTGTGGGTTGCAAAGGTCCCTTTTGAGATTCTGTGTAGGGTGACTTCCGTGGGAAGCAGCTAAAGTTGTTTAAATCAGTTTTACTGCTGGCACTAGATAGTAAAAACTAAGTGCTTTCTTTTCTTCTCTTTTATAAGAATGTCCAATTGGGCATGGAAACTTATCCAGTATTCATATTTTTGTGATAAAATAGCTGCTTTGTGCTGCTTTTATACCTCGTGCCTTGAAACCCTTCTGGGACTGAGCAGAAAGTAAGAAAATGGTTTTTGTATGTAAGGAGGGGTTGCTTGACCAAGTTAAAATGATGGGTGAATGCAGAAAGTGAAACTAAATCCAGTTGTCTATGCATGGTTTTTGTTTAGTTTGGTGTTTTTGTTGTTGGTCTGTGCTCTTTTTTTTAAATGAGACCCTGCTTAAAAACTGAGGTGTGACCTGACTTTATTTTTAAAATCATTCTGATGTTTCCAGGGCTTTCTTAAAAGTGCTTGAGGTACTGTTGTCTTTGGTAATGACTATCTCTAAGTAAATAAGGCGGGATCTTAAAAGCAGCTGCTCTGCTTTTACGGATAAGGGAGAAAATGAGATTATCAAGTGGGCACGTGCACTGTCTCTTGCAAGTCATCTTTGCAATACCAAAATGCCTCCTTCATACTAGAAGAGTGATAGGCAAAGGCTTGACTGCAAGAGCACAGCTATGCAGCAGAAGGACCTTAGTGAGGCGGCATCATTTGCTTTTTATAGCTTTTTCTCTTAAGGAGCCGTCTGTATGTACTATGACTGCATTTCCACATCCCTCAAAGAAATTTTCTAATCATTGTTTTCCTGATAGGTGTTGACAAGAGGGATCAACTATTTGTGCAAACCAGAGAAGTGTAACAGTAGGCAAAGGTAATGAATCATTAAGAACTACAGTTTATAGAAATAATGTACTTCAAAGTGGCAGTAAAATTGGGAATAGAAGTCTGTACTTAGCAAATGAGCATTTGGTATAATCTAGCTAATGTTGCTTATACTGCGTCAAGCTGAAATTACATGAGGAGAGCAGGCTCTGTTGTAGTGAGCTGGGCATCCTGCAATATAGTTCTGTTTTTTTAATGCATTTATTCCTAAAACAAGTTTAACACCCTCAAATTAAATTGCAGTGACAGCATTATATATATCTCTAGCAGAAGTCCAGCAAAGGTGTTGCCAGCAAAACCTCCCCAGGCTGCCATATCACATAAAGCAACTGTGATTTAAAGGGGCACCTTTACAGAAGTGAAGAGCATTTTGCCTACATGTTTAGTCAAGCCCCTGATGATGCCTTTTTAGAGAATGACAAATAATAGAAGTGCTTTTGATGCTGTTTGGGAGCTAGACAAAAGATCAGCAGTCTGTTTCATTTAGACAAGCAGCTGGTTTATTGCTGCCTTTCCCCGCCCCACACTGCCAAACTGTGGAACTTTTGCCTAGGCATAAAGCTTTCAGGTAAATAGCATCGTGACCATTTGTTGCCTCTGGTTTGTTCTATGTTACTTTTGTTTGAAAAGAAATGGGAATCACAGGTTTGTTTGCTTTGCCCCTTGCCAAATGGTGTTACTAAAGAAACGACAGGTTTTACTTTTACTGCAACTAGGAAGATATCTTGTAGTATAAAAATAGCTAATAAATCATTGGTTAATGTTGACATAAATAAAAATGGGGCTTAATTTTGTAGCAGTGCACTGCAAGACAAAATGCAGGGCTGAATGACCTTATTGTCTGGAACAGAATTTTTCAAAGCTCTGGTCAACAGAACTTCTGGTGGCCCTAAGAGTTCCGCAGAACCGTTTTTAGTGCATACTCTGAATGTTTTAGTTCTGGGCAGTTACAGTGTAGTACACAGGAAATGTTGAGGGTTTACCATGGCTAAAAGCATTACTGTGTTTTGAGACATTTCCCTCTATTGCAATAACTACAAGGAGCAAAATAGTAAGGAATTCTGTTCACTATTTACAGAACAGGTGCCTTGTAATTTGGCTTTGTGCATCTGGATTGCTGACAGTAATTGTGCATGGGTATTGAAAAATAACTGATACCTGTCTAATTAGTGTCCTGGCTTTGTTTCTTTTCCCCACACCTCTCTCAAAAACCAAGTTGTGCACTGGTAGGTGTACACACAGCTGGTATGACTTCTGAGGTTGTGTTGTGTTGACAAAGTAGTACTGGTCTCTGCAAAGTGAAGAGTTACTAGGTTGTCAAGTAAACTTTAAATAATCCTACCACAGCCCCTCTTAACGCCTGGTGCTGTAACTACTAGAAGTTGATTTATTTAATATAGTAACATATACCATATATATGTGTATTTGCCAATACAGAGTTTATAGTTCTGAGTTGGGTTTGAGCTGGGGAAAAATGTGATAGGTTATGCAATTGCATCGTAGCAGGATTTTGGATACCTTGGATAGCTTGGATTCTGGCAGTGAATCACTTCCTGTCTTTTCAGGCTGTGGTTTCTTTGTGTATGTGGTACCAGTTACTTTGTAAGTGACATTTTAAACATGTAAACTTACATTTTTAATATAAATAAATGTAAACCGCGTTTTACTCTGGGGGCCCCTAAAACCAGGAATGAGCATTTGGTGAAGAGGTAATAAATCTATGGTAGATTTTGCCAAAAAGAGTTCTGTCTGGATTCGCAGGTTGGGTGTGCGTTCACCATTTGCTTGGTGTTCATTCTTTCTGCTGCGCTGAGCAAGAGTAAACTGTGGCCCAAGTTTGTCTGTACGGCTGGTGGTGTTCACTTCAGGTGCTTCTCCATCCAGACTGATTCAGTCTTTTTATGCCTCCCTCATCTTCCAGTTGCATTCACTTCTCTGGAAATTTAAGAGAATGGATCTCTGAGTATAGTCCATGAACCAGCCTGGAATGCAGCAGCTTGTGTAGCTGGGATAGAAGATTTTGGGACTCCCTCTCTGTGGGCTCCAAGCACAGCTAGGAGCTGAGGCTCTAAAAGGAAATGCTGAGCATTCAGAGTATGGTGCTGTGTTGACAAGCCTACCTGTTTGTGTTTCCTGACTCTGCAGTCTTTGTTTTCAGCTACCTAAATCAATTGTGTAGACAATGTAATTGCCCATTTGTTACCAAGGAAAAAGACTAGCTTAGATCTTTTGTTTGCTGTATCAAATACCTGAATTAGATTTTACAACTTCACTGCTTGTAGCTGAAATGAGTGTTTGTGTATCTGTTTCATAATGAGAATTAAATGTGTGCTCTGTTTTGTGTTGTGTGGTGTGTTTTGTGGGTTTTGTTTGGAGGATTTTTGTTGGGTTTTGTTTGGTTTGGTGTTTTAAACTTCTGCTTTTACTGGAACAGGAGCATCAGAAACAGAGTATGAAAAATAGTCACGGTGGGGCTACACCTAAATAGCCTGAAACTCAGAAAGGGTGATTTGGGGTGAATGGGATTAACACAGTAGCAGGAAGAGGACAGCTGGAAGAGGTCTTCCTGTCCTTTGGGGTAGGAAGCTGCTACCCCAAAGGACTGACCTTGAAAATGACGTATTTGACACTTTGGTTCACTTCAGCTTGAAGCAGAATGTGATTAATTTGCTGCTTCCATGCTTTTTCTTATTTGCAGGCCAGAAGGAGAAGATTTATGTCGTTGCATTTTCAAATTGGCTGGGAAAAATGATCAGTGTCCTGATATAGGATATGAAATTCAGGGTGTTTTTTCGCAGTTCTCTCATTTTCACTTTGCACTTTTCTGCTGCTTGTGGTTGTGTTTTAAGCCCATACTGTTTTCATACACTGCTACAGCACCACTTACATAATTTTGGATGGTTTTAAAAATAGAAACTGACTTCAGGCAGAGAAGCTGCAGTGGAGAGGGCTGAGCCAGAGATGGAAGGGTATTGATGAAGAGAACAAGGCTGGATAGGGAGAAGTAGAGGGATGTGGAGGACTTAAAGTAGTTCAGAAGTGAAGGCAGGGAAGAGGCCCACAGAAAGGTGTGTGTAGCAGAATTTCTCAGCCTTCCTGCGTAGTCTTTTGGGCTGAGGGAGAGCAGAGAAATAGAAGACAGTGTGAAATGTAGACCAGTAGGGCGTGTATAGAAGAAGAATAGAAGAGAAGGGAAAGGATCTGTGCAAGATGAGTGTACCAAAGTGGCAGTTGAATGTATTGAGTTCAGTGAGTTGAATGTAGAAGTTGAATCTTGTTATCCAACTCTGTAGGCTTTTCAAATGCTTCTGTATGGTAGTGGTGGGGTAATTACCTTGAAGGTCTTTAATTTTTGTACGGGGAAGAGGTACTGGTTTTAGGAAATCAGCTAGATCTCATATAAACAAAACCTTTAAACTCCCAGAAGTTTTTACTGAAGAAATGTACAAAGTGGGTGTTATGTATGCTTTTTTGGTTTTGCGTGCTTTAAAAAAATAATCTGCTCCAAATAAAGTGATTTTCGTTGGACAGCAGGACCTGGTTTGGAGAATCTCATTGTGAACTTGGAAAGAGTTAAATTTATTTTATCTAGGCTTGAGGGGAGTTGTTAAAAAGTTAAAGTAGGGGAAACAGGGCTTAGTTCATCCTCCTCTTTCTGTTTTCCAGTATATCAATTTTTGTGGATAAGAAGGGACTTGATTCTTCAGGGGCTGTTGCTCCAAGCTGATTGGCAATGCTTTCAACTGCACCACCAGAAAGTAATAAAATAAATACATAAAGAAACAGTAACCAAAAGCAGATGTCTTGCTTTTGCAATTAAAGAACTGGAGAAGGCAATAAGAAAATAACAGTAACTGACTTGTACATTTGAGGGGGGGGGGGGGGAAGGGAGTATATATATTTTGCTTGTCAGACAAAATGGAAAACCCATGAAAATGAAAGATACATTAACAGCCACAGTACCTTTGCTTTGAAAATACAGGTCATACATGCTGAATTTTTCATTAGAAAGCATCATGCTAAGAGCTGTGCAAGATGGAGCTTTTCTCGTTGTGTTTTCAGGTCTGTTTTTCTACTTTGGATGATGCTATAAAATCAGTTGTGTCTCTGATTCACCTGAGCAAAATGTGTGGAAATTGGAACATTTTTTCTTCCACCTGTGTATGTTTTGTATTAGGAGGGAACAGGTATTACTGAGGCAGTTATCTGTGAAATATAGTTTAATGTTTTTTAATAGCAGCACACAAAATGGAAATGGAGTTTTGATGTCTTAGTCTATATTCAATCTATATGTGAATGTCCCTGTGAACCAAAATGGTAATTAGTTACCTACACAGCATCTTCATTCACTGACTGTAGTACCTGGAGTTTTCCTGCTGGCAGTGTCTCAGGGCAAACAAGAACTGGGCTTTAAGAGAATGCATTCTTATATAAGCATCAGCATAAATGTGTAGATGCATATGTACGCTTTGAGCGGTTTGCCTTTCCCATGGTCATCACATACGTTTAGCCACATGAAAATGAAATGCTGTAATAGTTTGTGTTGAGAAAGGAAAAGTTATCAGTTCTGGGGTAAATGGAAGAAGGAACAGGGCAGACTTCTGGTACCTTCCTTTCCCTGTGATACTGGACCAGGTGAAAGCTTGAGAGTTTAGAGAATGTCCTATTTGTTTTATCTGAAAGAATGCTGACTTATTTAAAGCAGAATACACATCAGTGGCATGAAGGGAAGAAGAAAACTACATGAAACTTCATTTTCATTTCTCTTTTGGTGCCCTTTCTCTGTCAGGGCTCCTGAAAAACAAGCAACCTTGTTCTTAGCGCTCTGACACAGACGTTAAGCTCCTCTTTGCCCTGGCTTAAAAAGCAAAAAGACTGATTTGGCATAAGATACTTTAACGGAAGTAGTGAGTGTTCTGACTGAAATATGTCTGAGCGAGTCTGAGGGCAGAATGCTGCAGAGGAAGTGATTGGGGAAAAATTGTTCACCTGAGGTTTTAGTCATTTAGGAACTTGTCAGTGCTGTTTTATGTATGTACAAAGCTCAGGAGTCCTGTGTTTTCCTGGTTGTGTTTCAGGATATGAAATATTATACTTTATGTTGTCCTGATCACTGCTGTGCTTGTCAGGAAAATACTGTAGCTTGCGTTCCTGTGCTGTGCTGGTTTGAATCACACAGAAGGGTAGGTATCTCATCCTGTGAATAACCTACAGCATATTGCTACGGAATAAACACTGCAGTGCCCATAGAAATCCTGATAGTCTCCTTGCTAACACCATGCACAGAGTTCTTGTGGCAGCTCAAAGCAAAGGCAGGTGGGAGGTTTTCACATTGTCTAAATACAGGGCTCAAAAAAATAAAAGCTCTTGTGAGGAAATGGTGGTTCTGAACTCTGACAGTTTTGACATGCTTTTGCTAGTGTGTTTGTATTGTTGCGGTGAAGGTGAAATTAGGTGGCTGTACTACAGTTCCATCTCACAGAAGGCTTTAATATATCAACTCAGGGACATACGTTGGTTTATGCACATGGCACATTAACCCACCTTTTACCGCTTGGTTGAAAACTGGTGCCAGTTATCTAAGAATGTCAGTTGAAATGAAAAATTCAGTATGTGCAGTAATGTCTGATCACTCTGCAATTAAGCTCTTCTCTCTATATTGATTTTTTTTCTATTATTTGCATTAGTATTTACCCCAGCATCCCTTAAATGAAATGCTGTGCTCTGTGATGCTATATCCCTAGCAACAAGGAATAAAAAAATCAAAGGCAATACAGGGAATAAGAGATGTGCAGCTCAAAGCATGTTTGCAAGTGAGGGAAGGGTACAAGTACTGTTACACATTCTACTTTTAAATACCTTTAATCTTTATAGAAGAAAAATTTGAATATATCTGTCTGATGTTTGTGAGTAGGAAACCTATAGCTGAGAAAGTACTACTGTGCAAGTTCTTCTGTAAGGCTGTAATGCACCAGAGGAATGTTTTCTCCTGCAAATTACTGTTTAAAAGAGAAAAGTATCAGGATTTTACAAGCTCTGCCCTAGTTCCAGTGACCATTTATAGTCAGGCTAAATGGTCTTGCTTAGATGTCTGTGGAGAATTGAGATTTTTTTGTCTGTAGAGTGTTTTGTAGAAAATGAGGCAAATTTCCACCTTTTTATTACTTGTTGCAATAATTTAGTGGATGTAAATGAAATTTTCCAGACTTAACAAAGATGATGTGTAAGCCATCTCATCATCTCGCCATGTGCTACAGATGCGATGAGATTTTCTTTCTGGTTACAAGCAAGCAGAACAAGAATGTCTAGGAGACATCTGTGTGTGAGGACTGCAAGATAAGCAGAATATGCATCCTGGTTTACTTCTGGTTATAACAGCAAAAATCCAGAGGTTTTTGCTAAGCACTTTCAACTCTTTTTTAGGCTCTGCAGGAGTGTCTGTCATAATTGTCAAGAGCAACCAAAGTTAATCCTGGTAAGAGGTGTAAGTCTCCTCATGAACAATCATTTTTTTCTGCCAGTGAGGATTACTGAGAGCTTCATCCCCATAGCAGGCTGTGTTTGTGCAAGGGTGGGCCTTTCTAAGGCCGGATTTAGAGAGTTAGGTTGGTGGTCTGCTTAGCTCAGTATTTAGTCTCAAACAATACAAACAGAATTTGTCCAAGCCAAGAAGCATTTAAGCAACAAAGCATGCATACAGTGATCTTTTCCCGATTATAATCATCCTAATGAGCGAAAGTGTAAAAACATCCCAAGCCAAGCACTGTATCAAAATGACTTTGCAATAGCTATGGATCTTCCATTAATATATCTAAATTCGTTTGGTTTTGGTGTGGGGTGTTGTTGGTTTGTTTCATTTTGTTTTGTTCGTGGGTTTTTTTTGTTTGTTTGTTTTGGGTTGTGTTTTTTTCTCTTTCTGAATGCCACTAAACTTTTGATTTCCACAGTATCCTGTGATAAATAGCTCATGATTCTAAACCTTTTTCTCCTAATGGATCTTGTCCATTGTTCTTGTTTTCTCAGCTGCTCAAAAGGCAGCTGGCCAGAAGTTTCTGCTTTGGGATATGGAGAGGACTGAGCAGCACGTAATTCTTTGATCCTGTTGAAAACTCAAGAGAACTCAGTTTCCTGGGTTTTTTTCTTGACACGTTTTCCAGAAGCTTGACAATCTCATTTTTTTTGAAGGTGCTTCAGCTTAGCATAGCACAGTCTTACTAGCCAGCAAGTAAATTGAGATGAGCTTGGTCTGGCTTGAGACCTGTATAGTCTTCTATATGTCACCTTTTGTAACCCATCAGGTAATCTTACTCTTAAGTCTCAAATTCTGATGAAGGATCAGGACATTAGGCTGGATTAAATTTAATAAAGCTACTGGATCTGAGCCAGACTTGCAGCTGATGTGTATGGCTGTTAAGTTACATTTGTATGCACTGATTAAATTATTTCATTCTAGTTTTCCATGCTTATTCTGTTCAAAAGCATATGAAGTTATTTGTAAAACATAATGATTTGTACCTTTCCACTTTGAAAGTTTGCCACTTCCAAATGAAGTTTATGGATTTTTATAAAAATGCAGCTTCTTTTTCCCTCACTTCTGCTCCTTTTACCCTGGTGCCTTTGGCTGTGTAAGAAATAAGGAAAGGAGCCTGTTACTGCAAAAAGAACTTAAATGTGTGTCTGAAAGTGATTAGAAACTTGTACAGTTTTATCTCAAGTTTCAAATAATCACTGCAGCCAGGAGGAATGCACATACTCTTCTGGCAAGCTTATAACCATAGGAAAAAAGCAGTTTTGATACAGGTACAATGACCTTTTCTGGCTCATGTGGAGTATCACAGGAGGCTGTACTGACATTCCCATGTCCATCTCTTATACTTTATAGACAGTTAAGGCTGCTGAAATAACAGACATTCTTGACCAGCAGTTCTGCTTTTTTTCCATCTAATTTCCATTTATCTTGTATTAAAATACAGCCAGGCTTGTGACAGTTCCCTTTGAAGAATACTGGCTTGTAGTATTGTGTAATTTTGACGAGTCATGACTCTTCAAGTCAAGAAGGAGAGTTTTATTCTCAGTTAGTATGAATGAACTTCTGAGTGAGCTGGCTGGGTGTAGTATGCATGACCCCTTGGTCAGCTGACAAAGGACACTTGGAAGAGAAAAGTTACAGATGCTGGTGTGTTGGGGAACTTAAGAGTATTGTAGTGAGCATATTCCACTTGATGTTGAGTTATGCTTTACAGCAGTAGTAAAAAGCAGCGTAAAGCTAAAACTGCATTTTAAAGTGTGCATAAGGAAGAAGGGATCTTGCTTTGAAGCTGTTGAAATAGCTGCTGGGAAAGATTTTAAAGTTGATATTCCTACCTCTTCCCGCTTCTCAACAGAAAAACACTTTTGTCCTGTTCTGCAAATGAAAAATCATTAGGATACTTCTGTTTACACAAACTTCAGGAGAAGGCCTACTGTGTGCCAAAATAAATCTGTACACTGAAGAGTGGAGAAACCACAAAGAAAGAGTTTGGTGTTTGAGCAACATTGCATTACATGCCCCCAAACTAGAGAGAATATAGTGGTGGGTTTTTTTGTTTTGTTTTGGGTTTTTTTTTTTAGCAAGCGCTTGTGCTTTAAGAAGTGGAGATGTAAGTTGCACAGGTGGACAGAGAGAGGTGTGTTTGGCCACTTAGTATGTATTTTTTAATCATTGTACATGATTGGTACTGTATGATGCCAAATATGTGGTGATGTTGGGAGACAGAGTGCTTATACTACCTGTTTTTGCTTGTTTCACTGATCCTTTGTGTGCATTTTGCATGGAAACCCTGCAATATCTGGAGGGAAACAATGCACTCTAAATCATTCAGATGATTCAGATGGAATGGAGGATACAGGGTATAACAGTCATAGGTGCTGTTCCCTTTCCCATCACATGGGAAAGATACTGCCTTTTCAATTAGGTACCTTTGAGGCCCTTGGAGGAGAAAGGGACTGTAACTTCATTTGCAAACTTCTGTACTTTGCAAAGTACAGGAACATGCAGTACCAGAATGGTTATAAAATGTTGGCTTCAAGGTTTTTAAAAGATCTTAGTCCTTTAAACCAGTATCTTTATTATTCTTTCCCACCCACAGCCCCCAAAATCATGGGTTATATTATATTTAAAAAGCTTTCTGTGTTTCTGTGGACAGCATTGCTAAGAGGGATGGTACATGTGTATTTTGGACTTTTAATCATTTCTCTCACTGGGAGAGTTGTGTGAGGACAGTTGTATTGTACAACAGTAAAATAACATGTTGCTTGACTGTGGAGTTTGCTTTGGGTCTGACAAACTAAAAAAGAACCTTACTTGCTTAATGCTGAGAAAGTGACATTTATCACACCTACTGTTCCCATGTGGAATGCCCCTGAATGAACTGTGCTTGTTTTAAATTCTTGTAGTTACAGTGATTGAGTTGTAAAATAAACAACTACATATGTATTTTAAAACTCTCTGTAAGCCCCCACAGCCCCTCTAAAGCTGTTATCTAGCAAAGATAATGAGTCAATATGCATGTTTAAAGAAGAATCTATAGATTTATAATTCTTGCTCTGATATATATATATATATTTTTTTTTTTCCCCCTTTAGTTCCTTGGCATAGCATTCCTTGGGATTGGATTGTGGGCATGGAATGAAAAGGTAAGCTGAATACAACACCAAACTCCCTGTTTTCACTCTTTCTGTTTTGGTGGTTTTTGTGTTTTGTTTTTTTTCTAATGAAATATTGGAATAGTAACATGCCAAACATTTTATGTGTCCATGCACTATTTCTACTGAAACAAAATCAAGTCTGTCAAATAAAACCTTAGCTCAGCTCACCTAGAGGAAGCTCATCGGCATCTTTCCCAGGAATGCCTTGGCAACAAAGTATGGCTGACACTTGCACATGAAATAACCATTTCAATCTGTGCATGCTCGAACTGCAGGTCAGATACTAGAACACTCTACTGGAGGCAGTATTGGCAGTGTGACTCTGGTGCATGTGTCCCCAGGAATGGACAGGGAGCCTACATGTCTCAGAGGGCAGCTTCCTGAAAATAAGCCTCCTTGGCTTTGCCTTAACATAGCAGCATGCTAATTGCTGTTCCTCTTAAAAACAAACAAAAAAGAAAAAAAACCACCCCTAAAACCCAAGCCAAGCCTGAGACAGAGTAACTGTTGTTTTTTCTTGTTCAAATAAAGCTGTCCACTGGAACACTGTGTTGCAAGACTGTAAAATCAACTTTGAAATGGAAATAAAGGGGGCAGGGAAAGAGAAAGCATTTGTGAACCAGAGCCTAATTTTTAGTTTGCTTATTGCAAATATTGTTAAGAAGATAATATGTTAAGGCATTGCATACTGACTCGTTTTGTATATTTTGGGTTACTGGATGAAGAGTTTGCTTGCTAAAAGACAACAAGTAAAATCAAAGCCAGAGTTTCCTTCTCTTCTTTGTTTAAAAGATTGAAAATAATAAAGGCTGATAAGTGATGCTATGAAATTCAGTTATATATTTTTTTTTCTTGTAATGGAAAACATCAAGTAAATTTCAAATTGATGTTCACATAAGACATAATAAGTAGCACGTGCAGCAGAACAAATAACACATTGGAAGCACTGGAGTTTTGCCACTCTAAAAATTCAGGACAAATATTGCTGGTTCAGAAGTGAGTTGCTAACTTAGATTCTAATTGTTCTGTGCATGTGCTTTGGATGTAGATAATTGCAGCTAGTAATGAGATACTAACTCACATATTACACACCTATATATATATGTATATCGGCATGCCATATGATACTCGTGTTGGATTGAATATGCTTGGAAAGAGGTGCTGTGATTTTTTTTCATTCAGGAAAGATGTAAAAGCATATTTTCGTTTGATATTGTGAGCATTCTCAGAGTTCATACCTATGTCTAAGCTCCAGAGAACTTCAGTTCGAAGTGGCTTTTTAACACTTTTGTATCATTTCAGTAGGTAACAGAAATGATTCCTCTTTAGAATGAATGAGCTGGTAAAGGGAAAACTGCTATAGTCTAGTCTTTAAAGTATGCTAGTCCTACAGCTTGAGGGTGTTCTGGCACAATAATGGTTTGTTAAGTTTTATGTATTTTCTGTGTGGGAAAGCTTCCCCCCCATCTGTTAGCAAGTCTGTTATCAACTAATTTTAAAACATTTTTAATCAGATCATGAAAGTAGGAGAAAATGCTGTGTTGTTCTTAAGCAAATAAAGCCACTGAGAGCAGTTTAATATGCCTTAGCTCAGGCTCCATGTGTAGTAGGTTTTTCTGTAGAAATTAATAAAAGTTTATTGGTTTAAAGCACAGGTCCTTCCTTGAAAATTAGTATCGCTTCTCAGTTTCTCTAACTGGTGTCCTGCTGTGCTTAGTGTGGACTATTGCAGTTCATGGCTGTATAAACCAGAATGTATAGCTGAACTCTTGAACACAGACTTGATTTTTGTAGCAAGAATTATTGAAAAATGGACTTGCGTCAAGCCAATTTGAGGCCTTTCCTTCATTCAGCTCTCTGGGGGAGAGGCAATGGCTAGAAGCTGCAGTCAGCAAGATCAAGTTCCAGAGACTTACAGGCCCCATGCAGCTTAGTGGAGGACAGATCAGTTACATCCCAGACAGAGCTGTTCTTCCTGCAGCTGGGGAGTTGGAGGTGAAAGCCAAGTAGGTGAAGCTTAAGACTCGAGAGATCTGTAATTTAACTGAAAAGTACTTGTTGAGCTAGACTGCTTTTTGCCGAAGGCTAGCCTGGATATCCTTGGGCATTATGGGTTGTTGTAGTGGTATACTGTAAGGCAGCAAGGCAGCTTTGCAGAGTGGAACCTAGGAGTCCTGCTGTACGCCAGGTCAAATAGGATCAAGTGCTGTGCCCTTGTTGCAAAGAAGGCTAACAGTGCCCTGGGTTGTATTATGAGTGTTGCCAGCAGATTGAGGGAGGGGATTCTTCCCCTCTATTTAGCACTGGCAAGGGCACACCTGAGCCAGTTCTGGGCTCCCCAGTACAAGAAGAGACATTGACGTACTGGACAGTTCAGCGAAGGGCTGCTATGTGATTAAGGGACTGGAACCTTTTGCTTACAAGGAAGGACTGAGAGAGATAGCACTGTTCAGCCTGGAGAAGAGCAGGCTTGAGGGGTCTTCAGGTATATAAATACCTGAAGGATGGGGCCAGGCTATTTTCAGTGGTGCCCAGTGGCAGAGGCAATGGGCACGTTCCTGGACATCAGTAAACACACAGTTTGCCCAGAGATGATGTGGAGTCTTCCTCTGGAAATATTCAAAAGCAGTCTAGACATGGTCACAGGAGCCAGATTTAGGTGACCAGATGACTTCCAGAGGTGCCCTCTAACCTCTACTGTTGTGTGAAGACTGCTGCTATCCCAATGAAGTAAGCCTTTATCAAAGTTGAGCTTGGTGCTGCTTTGTATAATCTGTTAAACAGAAATTTGTAAGGTTTTTTTTCAGGACTGGATTTTCAGAAAGACTACTATAAACTGATTTTGGTGGTGGGGAGGATTTTGATATCTTGTAATGAATCATGGCTTTATATCCAGCTATGTTGTTTTGTAATGTGGCCATCAACTTAGATATACTTTTGCTACTTCACAGAACCTTTTTAAGATAACAAGATAGTGTGCCAGGCCACATTAAAAATGCAGGATGTAAAGAAATAATCCACATTTAACAGGAACCCCATTTGCTGCCAGCTAAAACCAGTTCGGGGTAGACTTTTGGATTTGGTGGCTAGTTTCTCTTTTTTACAAAGTTGGCTTGAATTCTGTCCTTTAAACTTTGTTGTAAAGAATTAAAAAAAGCATGCTATACAGTCTCATGACCTTCCTTACAGCCTTTGCAGGGAGGCAAAAGAGCTCATTTGTCAAATAGGCAATAGAATTGGCTTGACAGCCAGTCAGCCAGCCTGAAACAAAAACTAGGCAATTAGCATTCTGAGTCATGAACCTGAAAGAGATCTGGGGGGTGGAATGGGGCAATAAACTCAGAGGATGAATAAAGCTATCTATACATGGATGCACTATATAGCTCACAATCTCACAGTGTTTTCAAGCACATTAGGCTTGGGCTTGTATCATAAAAAAGTTCATCTGTGGCAGCTGATTTTCACTTCACAACCCCCAACAGTGACATGAACATTGTTAACATACAAAGAGTCTGTTCTAAGCCCAAGCAACTTATACTACCTTTGCTCAGCAGCAGGGGAAAAATGTTTATATTTCACTGGCTCTTTTTAACTACTTCAGGTCATTTCTTCCATTGACTTTTTCAAAGTTAACTAGGCTTGAACAAAATGTCAATTTCCTTCCTTCATTGTATGTATTGCATAGCATGGTCTTAAGGCTTATTGGGAATGTTCATAGTATGATGCCAGTAGGTACTTGGGAAAATAAGCTTCCTGGTTCTCTCATTACCTGCAGGAGATTTATATTAAAGAGACATGAGACAAAGAGGTAAATTGCTGTTACGTCTTCTGAGACCTTATAAGACTGTCCATGGAGAGGAAGTTTTTAGAAGAAAAACACTGTGCTTTTGGGGGATACTTGAAGTAGGAGGTGGCAGAGGTACTAAAGTGGGGAAAAAAAGTCTGCAGATCTTCGCAAAATTTAGTAGTTTTAGTTACTGTATAAAATTGAGTGAAATGAAAAGGGAGAAGTGGAAGAGGTTGATTATGTGCATAAGTTCAGTTTCTAGGCTTTTGTTGTTGTGTCAGTGTGACTAGAATACACTCATAGAATCATAGAATAGTTAGGGTTGGAAAGGACGTTGACATCATCTACTTCCAACCCCCCAGCCATGAGCAGGGACACCTCACACTAACCCATGTCACCCAAGGCTCTGTCCAGCCTGGCCTCTAACACCACCAGGGATGGAGCATTCACAACTTCCTTGGGCAACCCATTCCTGTGCCTCACCACCCTCACAGTAAAGAACTTCTTCCTTATATCCAATATAAACTTCCCCTGTTTAAGTTTTAACCCATTACCCCTTGTCCAATCACTACAGTCCCTAATGAAGAGTTCTTCCCCAGCATCCCTATAGGCCCCTTCAGATACTGGAAGGCTGCTATGAGGTCCCCACGTAGCCTTCTCTTCTCCAGGCTGAACAGCCCCAACTTCCTCAGCCTGTCTTCATGTGGGAGGTGCTCCAGTCCCCTGATCATCCTCGTGGCCCTCCTCTGCACTTGTTCCAACAGTTCCATGTCCTTTTTATGTTGAGGACAGCAGAACTGCACACAATACTCCAGGTGAGGTCTCACAAGAGCAGAGTAGAGGGGCAGGATCACCTCCTTTGCCCTGCTGGTCACGCTCCTTTTGATGCAGCCCAGGATATGGTTGGCTTTCTGGGCTGCGAGCGCACACTGAAGCCGGCTCATGTTCATTTTCTCATCCACCAACACCCCAAGTCCTTCTCTGCAGGGCTGCTCTGAATCTCTTCTCTGCCCAGTCTGTAGCTGTGCCTGGGATTGCTCTGATCCAGGTGTAGGACCTTGCACTTGGCATGGTTGAACTTCATAAGGCTGGCATCAGCCCACCTCACAAGTGTGTCGAGGTCCCTCTGGATGGCATCCCTTCCCTCCAGCATATCAACTTAACCCCACAGCTTGGTGTCATGGGCAAACTTGCTGAGGGTGCACTCAATCACACTGTCCCTGTCACTGACAAAGGTGTTGAACGAGACTGGTCCCAACACCGATCCCTGAGGGACACCACTCGTTACTGGTCTCCAGCCGAACATTGAGCCATTGACCACAACTCTCTGTGTGAGGCCATCCAGCCAGTTCTTTATCCACCGAGTGGTCCCTCCATCAAATTGATGTCTCTCCAATTTAGAGAGAAGAATGTCATGTGGGACAGTGTCAAACGCTTTGCCCAAGTCCAGGTAGATGACGTCAACTGCTCTGTTCCTGTCCATCAGTTCTGTAGCCCCATCATAGAAGGCTACCAAATTGGTCAGGCAGGATTTCCACTTAGTGAAGCAGTCCCCTTCCAGCTCAGAAGTCAAGTTGTATGCAGTTTGGAGCACCAGTATGGTACCTTGTGTGCCATCACTGTATTCTTACCAAGCAGGAGCTCTAAATATGGATCTTACATTTTAAGCTGGAGTCTTAGGTATTGATCTAAGTTGATTTAGGTCTGCTTGGGTGTTCTGGGACAGGCTAGACTCCTTGCATAGAAACAGTCACAATCTGTCAGACCAAGTCTCTCTCTCCCTGCCCTGCAATGAAAACTACAGTTGTTTTGGGGGAAAAAATTCTCCCTTCTTCAACTGTCCCAGTGAGTGGCAGACATCAAGAGGAAATGATATTCCATAACTGTTGTGCATACATGTCTATCATACAGTTCTTTTAAAACCAAGTGTTGACAAGAAAATGGTGTGCATATCCTGTAGATCCTTATGGGCTGAAGGATACTAAAGCATGTGTCTTGCTTCTAAGCCAGGACTCTGTGTGTCTATTTTACAAGTCTGGGAAGGAGAGGGATAATAATATTCACTATTACATTTAATTTAAATTTCAGCAGATAAGGGTGCATTATCTAAAGAGCTTCTTAGATAATTGTACTAATATTCTAACACCTTGTAACCATTAATCCTGAAAAGTAAAAATCTGTACCTTGTGTGTATCCATGCCAGTTATTCATCTATTGAACTTTGCTTTGTCAGGGCATGAAAAGTAGCCTAGGTCTTCTCCTTAACTAGACACTTGAAAAATAAAGTTATGCTGGTATTGATGTTTGCTGTGGGACATGCAAACCCAACAAAAATCAAGGAAATAAGATTTGTAAACATCCCCCACCTAGCTTCTTGCTTTCAGAGACAAAATTCTGGAATGAAATTAGTTTGGCATGTTTCAATGGCTATTGTTCTGTTCCTCATGTTCATTCAGATGCACAGCATGGCGGAACTGCATGAATTTTATGAGTAACAAAGTAGAGAGACATTTTTCTGTTTCAGAATCATGCGTTTGGAAATACTTTTATTTCCTATCACGGCTGTGTGTTTCTATTTGCCAGTGATTTTTAGTGCTGCAGATTAGTTTGTGGAAAGGCTAATCCTCTGTTTGCAGAGAATAAATGTTTCAGAAGGTCCTATATTGCTGAATCTTTTTCTGGCCATCTGCTTTTTTTGTTGTCCATCCCCCTATTCTCCCCCTCCCTCTCCTGTATCCCCTCAGTAATGGGATTCTGCAGCAGAGAAGTTTTTTCCCATCTTGGAAGGAAAAAAAAAGCTGATTTTTCCTATCTTACTGGTGTTGGTTTCTTTTTACTTTTTTTAAAGGCCCTCTGGGATGCTGTTTGTTACGGGAACTGTTGTGTTGAGTCCTATTCTTTTACATGCACTTCCGTTGGCTAAATTCTGTACACTTTCACAGTGCATTGCCTCCTTATTCCCTAGGCTGGTGATTCTCCAAAGTTGTCTCTGACTCAGGATGCCTTAAATTTTCATTACTGGCTTAGCTTTTCAAAATTGCAGTTGCCCAGAGTCTTTTCACTTGGAGTCATTCTCTCTTGCCCTGTAGTATGTTGCTGTGCCTGTGAGATGAGCTGTTCGAAGAGAAGCAGTCTAGCATACTTCAGGGAACATCTCTGAGACCTGAACGTGGCAGTCAATTCTCTACACTAACCACAGTCAGCCTGGATGGAAGTCTTACTAGTTTGTTAATGCTCTTGTGACTCCCTTCTCTTTGGTCTCATTAGGAAGCAGGGACACAATTAAATTGTATAGGTGTACCACACCGAGACACTGCTCCAAGATGGCTGTGTTAGCATCCATACATTCTAGGGGAATAAAAGTGACATTCTGGGTTCAGCACAGAAAGGCTGTGTTTGCTAAATGCAAATAGTCTGGACCAGAAATGGTGTTGAAAACCCAGATTTTTGAAAGGTTTGAGTTTTCTTCAGCCTAGTTCTAGTGTGATCTCATGGACTAAATGCCCATGAATGGAGCATGAGTTATGTTCCAGGGGCACATTTTCATTTGTAAGTAATCTAGCCTGTGTGCTCTGACACTTCCCTAGTGTGAACTGAAGCATAGCTAATGTGTGACTCCTGGATTTGGCCTGAAATGCTAATGTGGATGTGCATCAAAGGTGGGAGCTAGAGTCAGAGTCTGTCTCTGGAAAGTAGTACAAATTGTCCTGATGATCTTAAAGAGTGCAAGATGGAGAAGGGGTGAGGGGTGTACCCCCTTTTAAAGAAGGGATACTTTTCTAAGTGACTGCTTCCTTCTTCTTTACTGATGGGATAATGGCAATAATTGTGCAGCTATAATATCAGGAGGGGCCTTCTTGAGTTACAGTCTTCAAGACCAGTATTTTTTCTTTATTGCCTTCTCCGTTGATCCACGTAGGGTGGAGGGCTCTTGCCACAGAGGAAAAAAAAAAGGCATGACAGCAGAGAATCTGTCACTGGATTAAGGCATCTCTTAGTGCATTTCTGCTCACGTACCATAAGGGGAAGACTCTAGTCCTGCAGAGGTTTCTGGTGGCCCTCGCTTGGTTGTCTCCTGTTTCTTGGTGTGGCAGAAGTCATCACCAATACCTTTTCCTCACCCATTTGTTGAAGAAAAGAGCAGGTTATACTGTTTCACTTGACTTCCTCTCTTGAATTTGACGTGGAGTAGGAGTGTGAGGTTTGTCTTTCCTCTTCTGTGCCTATATCATTATATACTTGTCACTGAAGTGAAGTATGTTTTACAAATAAAGGAACTGTTTTCATAACTTCACCAGTATTGATTTTAGTTTGATTATAGATGATTCTTTTGTTGCTTCACTACCTCAAAGAAGTTTTGATTTGCGGTCAATTAAAAGGTTAAATGACCCAGGCATTGTAATGTACAGCAGGCAAATGAAGGTGGGGGAGCAAGAGCAAACATGATTTGGAGATCAGCCAGGGAACACATCCTGCTGACTCTCCTTGCGGGACTACAGCAGAGCCCCTGGGTTGACACCATCAGGAGAAGTATTAGAGTATGTAGCTTTATATAAAAACTTCACTGCCAAATAAAGATTACGCACTGCCTAAACCACCAAGAAAGTGATGTGTGTATAACCTAAATATACATACAAATAAAGGTGCTTCCAAAAAAATAAAAGGTGCTTCCAAAATGAGAAATAAAGGTGCTTCCAAATATATATGTGCCTAAAGTACAATGTGTTTAGTTCTTCTTAACAATGTAAAGTGAGATAATATTCCCTGGTCATTGCCTTGCTGCTTGAAGCAAAATACTTTTAAAACTTTAAATACTCTTTAAAATGTTGCTTCGCTGTCTCTTCAGAGAGCTTATTTGTAAGTGTCCAGAAAAAAACCCAAGACTGGAAAATTGCATTTCAGCAGTAAGCACTAAACTCCTGCCAGACTACCTTTGTGCATCTTTATGTGTAACCACAGAGCATTGTCTATGTTTGTCATTCCTGCTGCTAGCTACTGTTTGATTGCCAAAGCCTCTCTGAAGATTGTATACCCTTGAGAAGTCTCTCCAGAATACCGATAACTTGAGATTCATATGCAGAGAACACAGAGTACAAATGAGAATTATTCAGTATGCTTTTTTTGCTATCAGGATGTATTATTTGGGATTTATCCAAACTAGGCTTATGATTGCCAGATGTGGACTACCGAAAGATGCACACAGAGGTGCTTTCCAAGGACAGCAAACAATGGCAAATGAGGCTTGTGGTGTTCTATTTCAGTACATCAGTTCATAGCTACCCTGAGGAGTTGGAGCCTGGAGCAGACCAGAGATTAGGTAACTGGCTTTTGCTGGTGACCAGCAAACATGTAGCACACCAGGGTGCAAAGAGCCTGGCAGTGTTAGAAAATCAGGTAAGGTGGGAAAAGACAATATACAGCTCGTTCATTGACTTTTATTGTCATCAACTCTAATGGGAGTGTGACAAAATCCAAAGTGGTATATTTGTTCACTAACGTGTCTTTATATTATGACTGTCTTCTCTAAGAGCACTGTCTGCAAATGTGAGCTGAATTTCACTCGTATTTCTTCTTTCATTTGAGTTTTACTACTTTCATATGGAAGAAACTTGATTAAATGTGGTAAATTGCTGTGGGGCTTCTTGTTGTGTGGGGGTTTTGTTGTTTATTTGGTTTTCTTTTTAAAGAAAGTGTGTTATGAAGAGAGACATAAATGAATGACTGAATGTTATTTTTCTTAAAAACTAAAGTAATTATCATACAAAAAACATCCTTTTTCCAGTGACACTGGGGAAACAGAAAGGACTTAAAAAACTTTGTGAAGAAGTTATTTTACCATTCTTTCCCTTGGGAAGGGCTCATGTTTCCTGACTTGTATATGGCCAAGGCCATGACTTTTTCAAAGGTCTGTGTGTTACTGCATTATACTGTTTATTTTGTGTGTTGTTCTTAGCCAGCAAGTTATGTCTTTGATTTCTTTTCTATGACAAATGTAATGAAGCAAAAGCAGTGGAAAACCTTTGCGCAAGTTGATTTGAGTGTTAATGACAGATAAGTTTGTTGCAGCCTGGCTGAAACATCTCATCATCTCATCACTAGTCTGGAAAAAGACATGCCAACTGGTCTGCTTTGGTAGCACTACTAGCTCTGAGCAGCATTCTATCATATCATGTGTTATGTCTATTTTTCTCTTTTTAATGAATGACAGTAAGACTAGTACTGTATGTAATGTAGGAGGAAAGTGATGAATGTGGAAGTGGTGGCAGACTATGAGGAGTACTGTATTAGGAATATCGGTTGCATGACATTTTTATCTTCTGAGTGGTCTAAACTGAGTACACTAAAAAGAAATAAAAAATCATGGGTGTAAAGCCATAGTTGTGAACAGTCATCTGTTAACAACGTTACTATCAGCTTTTGGAGATAAGGTTATAATATCTTCCTTCAAAATGATTGCTGGTCTGGGACAATTTCAAAGAAGCAAAGGGATATGAACAGGGAAAAGGAAGAGAATGAAGAACTTTGGAATTCTATATATAAGGAGCTGTAGAGGTGAAGGTCTCTATTGTTTTCCAAGCCACAGCTTCATTGAGGAGCTGCTAGGTAAAGCAGTAGTCCAGAGCACTCAGCCTGGGTTCAGGCTTCTTTGAGGAAAGATGCAGCAGTGTGCTTTGCAGTGACCTGCAGCATTGGGGAAATGAATGAAGAAATAGTGATACTTCAGCTTTTTTGCTTCCAAAAGGCTTTAGGAAACTGTAACTATTCCTGTATAAACTCACTGTAATATGGAAGACTTTGAACTTGCTTCTTGATATGACCCATCTGTTGAACATCAGCCAAACCCTGGTTAAAATGTGTGTGGTTGGGTTTTTGTGGGTTGTTTGTTTTGGTTTGGTGTTTTTTGGTGCTTTTTTGTTTGCTTGTTTGCTTTGGGTTTTTTATTGGTTGGTTGTTTTTTTGTTTTGTTTGTTTTAAAGAAGTTCCTCAGGATTACTGACAGCACAACCTAAGCTCTGTTTCTAAGGGAGCAATGGCATTACAAGCAGACTATGCTGACTGTCATATAGAAAACACAGCATATGTGGTTTACCATATGATAGGTCTAACCTAAATCAGTGCAAACCATCTCTCAAGACAAGTCCTTCAACTGCCTGATGTCCTACTAAGAGTTTTTTCCTGCTGATTACTCAGTACCCATGCTTTAATTTTTTTTTTTAATGAGTTTTTGACACTGTAGATTCCTAAAGTTAAATTGGCCATGTATCTAGTTCATCAAAATTTGGTAGTAAAATGTATTATTGCAAGATGCTGCAGCCTAGGAGCTCACTTCTAATTTCTGTCAGTTGTAAATACTGAGCGTAAATGCTGAGTTCAAGCTGGTGTTTTTGCTTTTGACTGCTTTTCTATCATAATGTGTAACTGCGTGCTTACATGAACAATGTGTATGACACCTAAAATGCATCTCAGCATAGGAAATGAGTTAAGTTTTCATCAAATGTCTATTCTCACTTTCTGCCAGACTAATTCTCATAGCCTCAGAAGGAGCAAAATACCGTTTCTCATAATGCCCTGTGGGTTTCTCATAGAAGACTTTTGAAACACGTTTTACTGTTCATTCCACATGTTGATTGAGAAATATTGTACATAATCCCCCTTTTTATCTCTTTAACTGCAAAGATTTTCTTCATTGTGTTTGCTTGATGTACTGCAGAACATTTATTTGCTGTACACTTCTACCTTTTTAAGACGAAAAATGCCGGCAGAATTTGTACAACTGAAAGCTGAACATACTTATCCCTTGGCATTGTTTCTTTCCCAGGGAGTGCTATCCAATATCTCCTCCATCACTGACCTGGGAGGCTTTGATCCAGTTTGGCTCTTCCTAGTGGTAGGAGGAGTTATGTTCATTTTGGGATTTGCAGGATGCATTGGAGCTTTGCGAGAAAATACCTTTCTTCTCAAATTTGTAAGTAGCCTTTGCAACTTTGGCATTCATTAATTACATAGCGTAAATCATGGTCTCTGTTCCTGCTTAACTGTGTAAAGATTTTAAAATGTCTTTTGGGGAATGGAAGGTGTTATCTGATGTGAAGGTACTGTTCTGTGAATAGTTTTTGCTTAACTGTTAACGCTTTACAGCACTTCAGTCTCTAGTGCTTACTGGTTTGTCTTTTTAAGGTTGGAAACTATTAATGGTAAGAATCGTAACATGGAACTACTGCTTTTCATATGCATATAGCCTAACATTTTGCTTTCCTGGCATGGAAAGAGAGAAGTTTCTGCAAGGAATCTGCATGTTGAACTTGAGTCCACAACAAGCTGCCTATGAAATATAAGGCATGTAGATGCACCACTGAATGTGACCCATGTGGTTTCTGCTGCACAATTGCCCCTCATGGTACAGAAAAGATAAGACTGTTGCAAGGCTTTGCTTGCTGATATCCTCAATTCTGTACTGTTTACCCAATTGGAAAAGGCTTCTTTGCTTCCTATCAGTGCTGAGGCCTGAGAGGAATAAAGGGAGGAGAATGTGCCCAGGATAAGTAAATAAAATAGATGTTGTCTTCTTGAACTCCGTACTGGACTTGTTAGCTGGGGACAAGCTGCTGATACACAAAGGTAGCTCAGTATTCAGAATGCCTTTAGCCAAGGTGGCTGGTTTAGTTTTTTGAAAGGCCTCCTCCTGTAAGTGTTGAAGATGAAGATAATAGTATCATGTTCCATTTGAAATAAATTTAAGATTCTTTCTGCCACCACTCCGGCTTCCAGATGTGGGCACAAGCCTGGGTAGTAGTTGTGTCTAATAACCATTAACTGTTAATACATACATGAAAAGGCTTCCAGTGAAATAACTGCCTTCAAATGACATTTTTAGCTCCCAAAGACATGTTTTATAAGGGGAAGAGGCTTCTTGAGGCATTTATAAAACAGCTTGGAAGAGTTCTAACTTGCTCTTCTCTTGCTTGGAAAAAGGGGAGTGGGGGAAGCTATTGTAACATCTTTTTTTCACTTCACTTCTCTTTGCTTTCCTAAAATGAACCCATCTGCCATACCAGAAATAGCTTCCTATACGGCAGCTGCAGGATAGATTAAAAATGCATCTGAACAAACACAGCACATATTAAAATGAAACCCAAAGGCACAGTTGCAAAAGGGATGGGCTTCCAGTATATGAGGACCCCTCTTTATTTTAAACAGTGTAGACTCAGCGGAGATCCTTAGAGAAAGTGGCAGATCATTAGTAATGCCTTTGGCATCCATTGCATTTGCATTAATCATAGAACCTCATTTGGTTTTAATGTGGATGTGAGTCATTCCGTAGACATTCCGCTCCGATTTAGTCATTAATTAATTTCTGCTGTTACCAATTTTTGCTTTGTCTGCTTAGGCAAAACTTCAGCAACGAGGGTGTCAAAAGAAAAAGTCACTTAGAAAGTATTCCACTGGCACTATTGGTTGTTCATGCCTTTTGAAAATGTTAATGCCCACCTAGAAATTTGAGATGAGTTTTCAGAGGGCCCTACAGGTGGTGAGTAGCCATGTATGTTGAATTTACAGGGAATTCTCTTGGATCTCTTTGAAAATCCCAGGGAAATGCCCAAAGTATAAATTTCTTGGCATTTTTATTATTTGTTAGAATAGAATTAGGATTTCTGTACTACAGCCCTAATTAAAAAATGGGTATTTTTAATTTAAGATTTTGTGTGTGCTGGAATAGCTTGAACTTGCACTGAAACAGATAAAGCCCTAGCATTGGACATAATTGTGAGCCTTAAAGAGCACGTTTGTGGTCATAAAGCAAAATAATTTTAACCTTTTCATTTTTCTTTATAGTTTTCTGTGTTTCTTGGAATTATTTTCTTCTTGGAGCTCACTGCTGGTGTTTTAGCATTTGTTTTCAAAGACTGGATAAAGGATCAGCTTTATTTCTTTATAAACAACAACATCAGAGCATACCGAGATGACATTGATTTGCAAAACCTCATAGACTTCACACAGGAATATGTAAGTTGGACTATGTTTATTTATTTGTAAAGCTTGCTTAGAAAAAAATACCTACTCTATTTTTTACTTTCCATCTGTTTGGTTTCTTCAAGGAACAACAGAAATATTCTAGCATATAATACTTTTGAATATGTGTGTATATATATGTATATTTCTCTTTACAGAACTTCTACAAACGCACAGCACCTGTGACAGGTGGTTTATTGGTTGATGTATGACTGAGCAAGACAAGGCAGAGAGTTGGGGTGACTTATTCTTGAAGATGATAGTATGTCAATTCTACAAGTCATATAAATGAGTCTTGTGTTCAGATTTTTTGACCATATTCCATATGTGTATGGAGATATTTTGGGCTTCTTGGGGAGAGGGGTGTTAAAAATATTTTATTGTAGGAGCTATCACATCTGTTTAAAAAAAAGGAAAAAAAATCATTTTCTAAGCTTAATTTTGTTCCAAGATAAATGTTGGTGTAGTTCTAGCAATGTTGGAGATGCTACACCAGACTGCAAAGTGGCAGAGATATTTAGCTGGTCTGGGTGAAGCTACAGTGTTGTTTCTTTTTAACTAGGCTTAATGCAATTGGCCTAATGAAGTGGGCAACTCATAGTTCTCATAGGAAATCTTTAAATGATGCTGCATTTGCACTTGGAAGGTGATGATAAAGCCAGAGTTGCACAAGCGTGTGTAGATTAAGCCCTGTGATTTATCATTGTGTGTAAAGGAGTCTTGTACTGACTTTTGCACACGAGTTATTTTGTCAGTGCCTTCTTACTTCAGTACTCAGGTCTGGCCTGTGTTGATTTGAATTTGGCCCTGTGTAGCTAACATAGTTGAATGTTGGATAACTTCATGTTTCTTGGTTTTTGTACATTCTGCTATTAATGTATTTTTATTCAGTGTTTGATTTTCTTGTATAAGCCTTGGGGGTAAAAATGATGAGTAAGTAATAAGATGTGGATCCTTGCACTGGTTTGAATCTTGTCCAGCTTGGAGAAGGTCAGGGGTCACCACAGTCTGAAAGCAGTGGTCCACTTGTACGCAACCAAAAGGCTACAGTGCCATTTTGCAGACACTACATAAAACTTGCTTTCCTAAATGGATTAGCCATCTTAGCAGATAAGTCAGGGACAGCATGAGTCTGGAGAGGAAGCTAATTTTTCAGCTAGTAGAGAAAATGCTTGAAGACAAAACATATTCAGGTATTGCAGAGGGAACTGTGCTACATCTAGAGAGAGTTGTAATTCCAATGCGTTTTAAAATGTGATTTGTGGTTTCTTTTCTTGTTTTGCTTTTATATACTTGTGTGTGTATATATATATATATATTTGTTTTAAAGTTGAGATGGGTGGGCTCATTGAGCTAGCTCTTTAAATGCTGTAAGCCATCAGTGTTCCACTGATCTCCAATCCATTCATTGTATGTTCAGCAAGTCCCTGTGTGTTGGCATGTTTTGCCAGAGTCTAGGCATGCTATTAGGCATTATTTGCTTTTTGAAGGATTCTGCTTGTCTTCAGTAAATATGTTTTGTGCAGTCTGTGATGCTCAGGATAAATGTGTTCATATTGTCTGATGTACAGTCAAGCAAAGAATCCCCCACACTGGGAAAAGGAGTACCTATATCAGTGTAGCCTTTGGAGCTGATTAGTTATGTTGAGAACCCAGGGCACGTTAGACTGGATAGAATATTGTACTCTTGGCTCTACTGTCCCTGGGGCCTGAGCTTGTAGGCTGGTACAAATCTGTGGTGTTTTTGTACGCGTTATCAGCTCACTTCTGTGTGTTTCGCTCCAGAGAGTGGTGTTGCAGCGTGTGAACATAACTTTAATCACATTATAATTTTCATAACTTACAGGTGTGGCATAGTATTGATTTTTAAAAATGCAAACCCAAGTCAGCTTCAATGAAACCAGAGGGGATCTCAGATTTTGTTTTGAAAGCTAGGGGGAAACTGGCAGCAGTGATGCATGTTACTAATGCTGGGATTTGTTTGTTTTAAAAGTCAAGAAGTTCTCCTTTCTTTGTTCTAGTGGCAGTGCTGTGGGGCTTTTGGAGCTGATGACTGGAACCTGAATATTTACTTCAATTGCACAGATTCCAACGCAAGTAGAGAGCGCTGTGGTGTGCCGTTCTCTTGCTGTACTAAAGACCCTGCCGTAAGTGATGGTCAGGAGGGCAGGATGGGTCTGCTGGTCCCATTTTAAATCCCTTTAAGATTTACTTTTTTTCTAGAAGTCATGCGTGATCATTACCTTTGCATCAACTTGTATTTTTTTTGTTCTTGCAGGTCAGCTTAACCACTAACTTCTCTGCAGTCAGCAAAAATCTTTAGCTAGCTTCAGTCTTCATGCTGTTTGTATGCTTTTTGCTGCTTTTCATTAGAATGAGAGAACCATGGGCTTGGCTGAACATCCATATTAATTTTAGCAAGTCTAAAAAACCAGAAACCCTTAATGAGTTTGAAGGATATGAGCTTTCAATTAAATATCATCAGGGTATTTCATTCGCTGCCTTAAAGAACAACAACTCTAAGACCAGACACTCTAAAGCAGCACTCATTATTTAGTGCAGTATCCAGAGGCTGCAGCTAGTTTGACCCAGTTTGTGCTATGTATGGTAATGAGTGACAGTCTGTGCCCTGAAGAACTGACATATGTTTGCATTAGAATCTTGAATCAGGTATGGACATCTTTACACACTCTTTTTGTCTTTTTAAAATTACTGCTTGTTCTACAGTCACCTCAGATCAGACTTGAGTGTCAGAAATTGTCTGAGGGAACAGCTTTCTGGTAAATTTCCATGTCTTTTAAAATAGTTATAGTTCTGGATCATCAAGCAGAAAATGTTGGAGCCATGCATCACTAGTACAGATAAGATCAAGAATGAAGGGTAAAGTGTAATGAAAGCAGTTCACTGACAGTGAAAGGTTTGGAATAGGGATGGGTTTGTGCATGGAAACTTACATGACTAACACTGCAGTTTTACATTTGACTTTCATACATCTTAAAAGAGCAGCCTGTGAGGGCTTTGTATTACCTAGTTGTTCAGCTATGGCTTTTTCTCCACCTTGGAGTGACTTGCATTTCCTTCAATGTGTGAGTCTCTAGTACTGACTAAAGTGAGGGAAACACCTCAGGTGCTTCCTTCCTTGCTAATGCAACACAGTCACTGCTCCCAGCATCTGGTCACTACTGCTGCTCTCTCCCTCTACTCATGAGGCGCTGCCAATTGCACAAGCTGTGTTCTGGTTCCTCTGCAGTGAACATGTCTTCACAGTAGTTTGAATCTTTCTCACAAATATCACTGAAAATGTTTTAATGATATATTAAAACAAAATAAGGGTTTGGCTCAAGCATTACATTATGCTTTGGAATCCCCCTTTTGGATTCCAGTCTGCCTACTCACCCACACAGAAAGGTCATCGCAACCCAGTTTTAAAAATATAGTTGTTATAAAACCAAACTAGTGACAGCAGTACGAGGTAATCCTGTAAATACACAATCCACAAAAGTTCTCTCTATTTGTGTATTTAGTTATGCAGTTTCTTAATGGGTGATGCAGCAACCAGAAAATTGAAGATAAGTCTCATTCTTATTCATTGTGGGGAAGCAGCACACTTTTTTTTGGTCTTTATTTTTAAAGTCAATTAATATTTCTAAAAATATTTGAAGTCATGCATATAATTAATGTAACCAAGCTGTGCCTGGTTCAGTTTCAGTAATAATCATGGGTTTATTATGAAGGAAAGCAAATTTGTCCCTTTTGGAATTAGGATGCCGTGTTGGAGTGATGCAAAAAGTTGTGTCGATGCTTTATTGCACAGACCTTGTTTAGCTTGAATTAGGAAGTAGCAAATTTAAGGTAGGCCAAAATAAGTCTCATCTAAAGTGAATTATAGTTCACTTTGCTGTAGTTTAGCAGGTTGAAGTTTTCCAAATTCCTGTACAGGCGAGGCCTAGAAAAGTTGATTTATTTCCATTTCATTCTTCACGCTCTCCTTTGGTTATCAAATGCCAAGACTAAAGGCAGAAGACACTGATGATAAAGCAAGCAGGAATTCATTGCAAAGAAGAAAGCTTAAAATTCCTCTGCTGGAATCTTATCTACTTTTACAGCCTTGAAGAGCATGGCATTTGTATTTTAGATCCTGGAACAGAAGTATTCATCTCATTAAAAGATAAGAATTGCTGAAATCTTATAGGTCCTTTGAGGGAGTCCAACTTGGGCAACTGACAGGATGCAACCTGTTGATGTAGTTTCTGAAAAGAGAGGAAGCACTTAGAGGAGCTTTAACTGCTGATAGGAGGAGATATCTTTTTCGTAATGGCTGCTTTTAAAAATCTATTTCTCTGCTGTCTGCCTTTGTCACTCCCCACAATTTGATTAAATTGTGATGTTCAGTACGCCTAGCTAATATTGGCTGATTTGTGTAACTTCGTTGAGTAGTTCCTTCTTCTGCTCACTATATGAGACAGTAACTTAATATTTTGCCGCCGCTGTGGCTGGCGCAAGTAGTTGCTTCATTATGTTGCCCTGAAATCAGTGTAAAGAGTAAATGCAGCTTCAGCTTCTAATGGGTAGTGCTTGTTCAGTAGGAAAAGTCTGCCATAGCCTATTTTGTTACCTGTGCTTTGGGAGTACTTAAGCAGAGGCAGCAGGAAAAAACAAATCTCACCTCCTTTCTTATTGCCGTCAAGCTCCTGTAAGAAAGAGCAGGCAGTAAGAATACATTACCCCACCTCTTCTTTTTCCTCCCTGGTTTTTGGAAAGGAATTAGTTACTGTATATATTTCTACAGACATCCTCAGTAAGAATTTGCAGCTTCTGCAACAGGACTGCCCCTTCTCACCTCTTCACACTGTACAGACTGTATCCTGAAAATGTTAATAGTAGTCTTGGCATGTTTTTCAGTGTAGACAAAACCTTTTCAGGAGAAGGTTCCTTCATTTGAATTAGATGTCCCCAGATCCCTTTATTTTGACTTCTGAATGCTTGCATCTGAAACAAGGAGTTCACCCTGGTGGAGGGCCAGTTTTCCAAGCTTGCTGCCTTAAGAGCTGAAAATATTTTTTGACCACGTGCTTTTGTTTATTATAAATAATTAATAGCACTGAATGGAAGAGGGAAGGGGTTTTTAAACAGCAATATGGTGACCAAAGGTAGGGTGTTTGTCTTATTACATACAGGAACAACTCTGGGAGCTAGGAGATGGTGTTTAGGATGCACTTCACTGATTGCCTCTCTTCTGTTTGTCTCTGTCTTCTAGGAAGATGTTATTAATACTCAGTGTGGCTACGATGCAAGGCAAAAACCAGTAAGTTTTGGTACCTTAAGGAGCTGAACCGCTCTTGCAAGAGCAGGTTTTTCTGCTGATGGGATAGAAGAATGTAATTATCTGTTTCCCTTGCTCCTCTTCTTGGCAGGAAGTTGATCAGCAGATTGTTATCTACACTAAAGGCTGCGTCCCTCAATTTGAGAAATGGTTACAAGACAATCTTACCATAGTTGCTGGTATATTCATTGGGATAGCATTACTGCAGGTAAACATTATGTTCTATGTAATGAGTTACACAGAAGAATAACAGATAAATAGAGCATAGAAGGGGGGAACTGTATAAGAGAACTAGAAATAGTTACACTTAGACATATAATGTCCATAGGTTTTACTGGGGGGGGGGAGTTAAATGCATGAGGCTTTCTTTGTGTTGTTTGTTGGGGTGCATTCTTTTTCTGTTTCAACTGTCTGCAAGTCAAAACGAATGCTCTGTGTTAAAAGTTTATGTAGGGGCTTTTAAGTCTGTACAGGCCTACTATTTCTGATGGTGCTTAAGTAAGCAGCAAAAAGCCTTTACAGTTGCTTTTGTGAAGCAAGTCTAGAACTGTTTAGTTTCCCAGAACCCAGTGGCACTATAAAAATACTGGGCTTACAGGATTTTTTCCAATTCTCTTCCTTCTTCCAATACTTACTGTTAATTTGATTTCTAACTTTCTGTTGCTTGTTTTCATATCAAAGTTCTGTAAAACCTGAGGAACTCTACCTGTGTGAAAAGAGTTGTGCGATGCTCCAAATGAATAAACTGTTGTTTCTTCCAGATATTTGGGATATGCTTAGCCCAGAATTTGGTTAGTGACATTGAGGCTGTCAGAGCCAGCTGGTAAAACTGCTGAAGTAACCACAAGAAGACACTGGACAACCGAAACCCTCTGAAACCTCCAGTGTGTCGCTCCGACACCAAGCTGTATGGACATGGGTGACAGGGAAGTCTTCTCTCCCAAGTAGTCTCAAGTATAAGTTCCTGATATTGCAGTGAACTCATGTTTCTTTGGGGTGGGGGGAGAAGAGTGGGCTATTTAAAATCTGCTGCTCACTGACAGTTCTTTTTCTTTCAAAAAAGCTTTTGAAAGCTTTTCAAGACCAGTTTGAAAGCTCTTGAGCCGTGAATCTCTACTGTATTCTTGATCCTGAGTAACCAGTGGACACTTTCTTTAAAGTTGGTGTATTCGGTGGGACGGATTTGCATCGTTGTAGTCTGTGGATATGCTGTTTATTCTTCGTGTCATGAGCTCTTCGACAGCTGCCAAATATTCCTGAGATGGTCTCTCTCCTCACCACTCTGTAAAGGAACAATCTGCTTGTTTCCACAGCTAAACATAGCGACAGGCCTAAACCCCTCGAGCAGGAAGCAACTTTCTATGCATCTATTGTACAGTAAAAGAGATTGTTTTTAAAACAAGGGAAATTTTTTTTTACGCAAGCTTCCAACCATCTCCCTGCAGTACTTTGAGGTTGGAATCGGCAAGCTCACAGGGAGAACTGCCTGATTTTATCAACATCTTTCTTCCTTCTCCACCCTTGTATGAAGGGAAAGGAGTTTTATATTTGACAAACAAGGGCTGAAGAGCCTTTGGTTGCTGCCATACCTTAGGACATCAGTCTCTTAAGGCAAGGATGGAATATAATTGTATAAATGTATGAAAGAAGCGTGGGTGTTGGGTCCAAGTGAATAATATTATTCAAAGAATGAATGATATATTAACTTAAAAAATGAAAACATATGTATTTGAGATGGCTTAATCTTTTGTTTCTCTGGAATTTAGTGTAACCTAATGTATTTAGGGAATCTCACTAATATTAGTGCTTCGATATACTTGTGCAAAACTTCTTTTTTGGTCTGTTCCTAGCTGAGGCTTTGGTCTTTCATTTTTCTTTTTTCTTTAACTGTTTTTACTTGCATGAGCTGTGGAGTAAGAATCTGTGACACTCCAGTGCTTTAAATATGTGCATATGTTTTAATACAGTCTATTCCAAACTTACTGGTAAATGCATGTGATTATGGAAAGATCATATCCCATTCCCTTGGAAGTTGGAGAGAACACCTTTTGCCAGAGTAAATGCGTACCTCCTGTGAATAAATCCTTGCTATGGAGATGATTCTCCCTTTGTTGCTCTAAGTGCAGCAAAAGCTTTCTTGAAGCAATGGAATCAAAGTTTTAAAGTAGAAGTGTGTATTGGGATCAGCCAGGACAGACTCTTTGGATTAGACAGAAGAGAGTAGAATTTGGAATAAAGCACAAATAGTGGAAGAAGAATTAGACCAGACTCCATCCATCTTAAAATTTTTGATTTGTTCTTCTTTGCTAATAGTGAACTTACAAACCTGACCGTGGCTTGGATAGTTTTATTGCACTTTGTATAAATATATCTTGTTGTACAACCTTTCTCAGTATCTGCAGAACCAGTCCTGAAAGCTGTCAGCTCTTGTCTCCTGCTTTGGCCAGGCAATGGCAAAGAGTGTGTCACACCTCTTTGTAAGAGCTTAACATATTTCTGAGATGAGTTTCCTAAAACAAAGTGTGTGGAGTAGAAGAGATGAATGCATTGCTTTCAAAGCTTCCCTGTTCTGGGGCGTGGATAGAAGGCTGGTCTGATGACCTATTAAGGACCTTTCAGGTCCTATGACTCTTGAACCATGATAATATATGTACCCTTGCACATTTTGCCTTTCTGCGCTTTAGTCGGCCATAGGTTTTTCCCTTCTAAATGCTGGTGGTAGGCACACTGGTGCTCCACAGATGCCTCAGACAGTCCTGTTGTCCTCCTGTCTTTGAGCATTACCTCATCTTCTTCTGGTTAGCTCCCACTGACTGGCTCTGAATCAGGCAGCCTCCATATCCTTTGGTATCTGCTGTTAAAGGCCAGTTATGACTCATAAATATTTTTTATTTTATTATTTTTAAGCCTTTGAAAGCAATTATAAATCACAATTCGTCCTTAATAAAGTTGGTTCCACTTCGTCACAGTGTTATGGTTTTTTTTAGCCACTCCTAACTTGAGGAGTTGCTGGTGTTTGTTTCCCCCAAAGGACAGACCATTTTGCCTGATAGTAGCAGGGCAGACAGATCATCAGCACCGGTGTTGATGCGCTGAGACGAAATGGTGTGGGGAGAAATCAGGGAAGCGTGGTTGAGGAGCTAACCCATCCACCTCAGAGCCTTGATTGTGACCCAGTGCTTTGATTTGGAGAAAAAGGAAAAAAGGAAGCCTGCAATACAGAAACATTCCTTGTTGCTACTGGTCTTGAGCGCTGCTGTGGGCTTCTGAAGACAGCTTCATTTTTCTACTTGAATTTCTGCAGTCGTTCTGTACTGTCCTTCTGTCTTGTCACGCTGTTCTCTGAGTTCCAGTCTGCTGGACGTGCTGTTGGCAGTGTCAGACTAATAGGAAGGTAAACGCTCTGAGGTGAGCAGATCTTGTTCTCACACACAAATGTGCAGCACTCCTGCTGAGTCCCAGAATGACTGACTGTTCTCATAAAAACCACTAAATAACTTATTTTTCTAGAGCTTGATTTATTGCTGCAGATGCTGATACTCCCCTCTTCCCCGCTCCCAAGAGTTGCTCTTCTTTTCCTCATTTTTGCCGTTGTTTGATGGTTGCATACTGAATGTTCAGGACTAGCTGTCTATATTGCACATTTAAATCCCATGGTTTTTGTCTACAGATTGGGTAAGATGTCCTAGAAATGCACCATCAGCAGCTACTCAGCAGCTTAGGTGTCCAGTTTGGGAAGTTTGTGGGAGGCCTTGGAAATCAATTTATTAATGTCAGAGCCTGCCAAATGCAAGGAAGCTTTCTTCCAGAAACTTCCGTGGAAACTTCAGGTGAGCTGCGACTAAAGCACAACTGCTGGCTATGTGCGCTCATTTTCTAAAGCAATAAGATATGATAGGCAGTATGGCTTCTTGGCAATTCCTGCCTGGTGTGATGGTAGGGTCGACTTGAGTTTGGAGGTCAGTCTAATTATCTTCAATGCACAGTAGTTGTTCAGAAATTTGTTGTTAGGCCTTTGTGGAGTGTGAAATAGCTCTGTTTGCGGGGCGATGTGTATGGGATGATGGCATTACTAATGAGAGGTCTGAAGCTTCAGCAGTAGCCTTGGCTTTAAAGCCATTTCCAAACTGCCCCCTGAGCCCTACCAAAAGGCATCACAGTCCTTGCTCCTCTGCTTTCTAAGTACTCTCCATATTCACAGGCCTTTGATATTTTTTTTTTTTAATCAATAGTCTAATGGGCAAATGTTTGATTTGTCTCAGTGTGTCTGTTTTAGTAGCAGTAGGATCTCTTTGCTTCAAAACCCATCATTTTGATTGTGCCCCTTAGAGTCCGAAGCTACGGAGATGCTTGCTCAAGTGTACTCTGTGCTGAAAGCCACCAACCCTCCCCTTTGAGAGAGATGCTAATTGTAGCTCTGGTGTGTAAATAGTGTTTGAAATGTAAATAGTAGCATGCAGATTAAGTGATCCTTGCACATGACTGCTTTTCACCCTAAAAGTGTTTATTATAGATATGAAACGTGGTCCCACCGTGAGCGTTTCCTGAAGAAAAGCGAGCGGTATCTGAGGCTATACCTGGCCCTGGAGGTGGGGGAGGCAGTGCTTTCATCGCCTGCCCTCTAGTGTCCGCCCAGCCGGCGTGCAGCGGGCGCCTGAGCGTGGGGAAGCCGTGACCAGCCTCCGGGGCTCTGATTTAGCAGCAGGACCTCCCTTGCCTTTTTCCATTGCTGCTTGGCACTAGAACAGCATTCGATTGTAAAATGGAGGGTCAGAGTCAGCAGCCCTACCACTTACGGGAGGTTGCCATCACTTGCGGCAGGACTAAACATGGTGCTATAAGACCTGTCCTGATGCTAATCTGTGATTTTACTACTTTAGAGAGGCCCGTGGTAAAATTGATTCTGATTAACAACGTTGGTTACAAGAGAAACTGTCGTGTGAATTTCCGTTTCCCTTCTTGTGCTGTGTCCCTTTTGGGTACATTGAAATCGCAGTTCTGCAAATACCTAGGAAGGAGATTAGATCTGAACAGGTGTCAAGCACCGCTGAAGGTTACAGTTCTCCCTTCCATTTTTGTCTTCTCTCTGAAGCTTTTTCAGATGCCTGTAATCGGTCATGAAACTGTCTAAAGTGAACAAAACAAAACTACCCTCTTGGGTCCATTAGATACCAAATTTTGCCACTTGAAACGAAAAAATCAATTTTTCCATCTCTCTTAACATGCAGTATACAAATAAGTGTTGTGACTCCTAGCGTGCACCAGGTAGCACTGCTAGCTGTCTTTTGTGTTTTGACAATATAGACGTGTTAATAAAAAGATCCATCTGTATGTATGTTCATGTTCACGCTGTGTACAGAGTAGAGACGGACCTGGAACTACCTTGAGTAATGGGGAGACTGGGATTTGGGTTTTGTGACTCACCCCTGTCTCTGAAATGTATATTCCAGATTAGTTCCAACTGAATCTCTCTCTCTCTGGTTCATCCCGAGGTGTACAGCAAGGTGTTGATACTTACCCTTTGTGTATCATTCCTTTTTATACGAATGTATTCTCTTGTGTTCCTTTTTTATCAGTTGTAAAATGGATTGTAAAAGCCAACTACACTTACCGATTGAAAGTATTGCTATAACAGAACTGCATGCCCGGTAGAGTTTGACTTGAGCTTTAGTTTTCTGATTTTGGACTGGTTACCTTCAGTCTAGGAGAAAAGCATAGATCAGGTGCATAATATATTACTTGTCATCTTTAGCATTAGACTGTGGTGTTGTATCACATGCTGATCTCAATGGATGTAACTGGAGTCTACTTAGGAAGTTAACGCAACTTCCTGGTAATTCATTTTAAGCTATTGAAAGTGGTCTTGATCATGCTACTTGTGTTCTTTGGGTTTTGTTTTTTTAATAGAGGCATTTTTTTAGGAATGTTTTAATACACTTATGATGGACAATACAATAGTTTTAATAGTTGTGCAGTATTCTGTATTTACTTGAAGTAAATCATTTTTTATGCAATTTGTTAGATAATTACAATTTTATAAATAAAATTGCGTGAAATCTGACGTTGTGAATGTGTACTCTTGGTGGTGGCACTTAACATTAATGGTTCATGCAAAATTCCTCCAGGAGAAGATCCCCTGCCTCCTCTCCCCAAAACTAATAGGGGAAATAAATTTCTTTAAGTCTCTCATACACAGCATAAAACACTGTGTTCTGATTCAGCCACAAAACACATTATCACGGTGCCAGTGGCTGCCCTTACATGAGTAATAAGCTAATACGTGAAGAGCACATCCCCAGGTGAGGAGATCCCGTACCTCCTGTCTGCTGTTGTTGAAGTCTCTGGCTGATGAACATGCTCTGGTTTTCTCCGACATGGTGGTGGTGTTCCTGAGTGCTGCAGCTGCTGGTTAGTACAACTGTTGGAGCTTCCCCATTATTGTTTTGGTGACCCTGAAGTGTTCAGAAGTTGCTGCTTTGCAGCAAGGGGATTTCATGACTTGACTAAGCTTTTGTAAAGGAAGGTGGGCATTTCCCTTTTCTAAGCAGAAGTACTGAGAGCTGACTTACTTTATTGTGCAGGTAAAAATAGGTAATGATGGTCTTGTGCTTGTTTAGCAAGGAGGAGGAAGGAAGCTTCCTTTTTTTAGTATTTCAAAAACTATAGAGCAACCTAATCCAGTATCTCAAAATCAGTTTTGTTCACAAAATGCCACTGTGGTTTAAAAGCACATCTCTGTATCCAAACTGAAGTCCAATGCCTTTTGCATATTTCAGGCATATACATTTATCTGAACATATGGAAATGACTTGGCAAAATAAGAATGCAAATGTGGAGGCCTTGGGGGGAGGTGAGGGGAAAACGAAAATCAACCAAAAAGAAGCAAAGTCAAGGGCACTGCCTAAATCTTTGTAACATGCAAGAGACGTGAGATGTCAATAGCCATTTTCATGATGGAGGGAGAGACTTGGAGTGGCTTCCTGTGTTCTGTCAAACTCTGAACAGACTTTGTGTACTGTTTCTTGAAGCTGGGGCTGGTTTCCATTTCTAGGGCTCCTGAAACAAATGACCTTTCTGGGTCTCATGGTCTCCTTTGACCAATGGGTCCTCTGGATCCAAGGCCTGTATAGTTGGGGTTTGTGCCTTACCCAAAGCGAAACTTTGCCTTGTATTTCCACACTGTGAAATGTAAAAACATGTATGCTGTTTATCTTCCCGACTGGTGTGTTCTTAGGTCTTGCAGGAGCCATTACAGGTGCAGAGGGGTGTGTAACACACCAGGGAGGTGCTGCCTGCTCTGTGCAGTGTTGCAGCAGTGATCGCTTTAGCTTGGTTTGCTGTGGCAGTAGACTAATGACAAGGCCTGACATCCGGCATCACTGTCATAAAAATAGTCTGAGCAGGAGATGTCGAGCTTTGCTTAGATGTAATCCATCTACTAAGCATCTAATCAGAACTGTTGTTGGCAATGTCGATTCAGTTGACTTCAGTCAAGCAGTGAAATGCATACGGTCCTAACGAGCTTAGATTCTGTTCTTCTTACTGAGGCTTGGAGGATAAATGATTTACTCGCTATGTAAAGTGACCTGCAGACAGCACCATGTCCCACAACAGCATTTGTGTGGGTAGACATAGTCTTTTCAGTTACCTTCTCTTACTGCAACAAATGCCATCTTTGCCCTTGTTCAAGCTTTCCTTCTGTGTATAGGCGTAGCACAGCTTTTATCTAGAAATGTAATATTCACTTGATAGTCCATCCAGGGAAACTATCTGAAAGTGGGATATCGGTGTTGGCTTTTGTGCTTGCTGCGACAGTGGTATCCCTAATAAAAAAATGATAATAAGGATATGGCTAATGCTTAACCTGACTCCAGACAGCCAGGTGAATGGGGAATTTTGTTGCTGTCACAACTTTGTTGGTTATCAGCTTGTGTGGGCACTTGCAGTTTATCCTGATTTCAAAACGAACAGTCTCTGTCGAACTAGGTAAGTCACTGATATAACTGGTCTTTCAAATGTGTTTTGGGATCTGCTGAAATCAATGGGAATTATTTCCATGCCTGAGAGAACCTGGGCTTGCGTAGGTCCACTGTGAACTGTGGTTGTAAACATGCTGGTTATGTTCATCGGTGCAGAGGTACTGTTATTTGGAGTCTGATGTCGTGGGGTCTGGTCTGTGTGCACAGCTCTGTGCTCTATCGGTGGCTTTATTGCACTATTACAAGCAAATAGCTTTTGAATTTTTTTATTTTATAAGAGGCTTTAGTAGGGTTTAATATTAGCAGCATTTTCTGTGTGTTTCTGGCACTGGATTAAATGGATGTGGAATCTCTGCTGTGTAAATATTCCTGTAGCATCAACTGTGTTTTGGTAGTGTCTCAGCTTAAACTGACTATCTGAGGTAAGTTTCTTTCCATACCCAGCTTGTGTAATCCTTTTCCCATCATGACTGCCATCTTCCCATCACAGTGTTGGTGGGATAACCAGTGGTTTCATGGATTGGAGAAGGTTGAAAGCAGCATTTTTGCAACCAGATGGCATGGGATCACATGGGTGCTTGGACTCCTGATTTGCTAACCTCTGGTGATAAAAAAGGAGCTTGGAACTTCTGAGGCTGGCACTTCAGTCCTGGAAGTGCTCAATTCACCTTCAAGTGTTACAGATCTTATGATCTGTTTGCACTGTAGGCTTGACCAAACTAGACAGTGGCACCACACAGCCGAAAAACAACATGCACAGGCTTGCTGGAAACTGTTGCCCCAACTGCTCCTTGTGTTGCAAAAGAGTTGTCTGTTGGTTTGCCTGCTGGCATGGTAAAAACCTAAAAAGAGCGGCTATGAGATAAGATGCTTAAACTGGCTATTTCCCAACTCCTTTACCTAGGACAGGAAAAAAGGATCACTTGATGGAGTTCTTTCGAAAAGCAGCTGCAATATGCACCTTTAAAAATCCATATATAAAATTCCCCAACAGACAAAACCCCAACGCCAAGCAAGCTCGAGAGCACTCGGGGACTGTACAGAGTATTCCTGTTAAAACGCACTATTGTTAAAGCACACAGTGCTGCTGTGTGAGCATACACAGTGAAAGAGGTTGGAATAGTTTCCTTTGTATTCGCCCAGCTGAAAGGCAGTGATTGTGTCAGGGCCAGAGGCAGGAATGACAAGGGCTCCTCGCCAGTGCGAGGTCAGTCACAGCTTCCACGTGTGATTACAAAAAAGGACAAACCACAGGATAAAGTGAGGGCACTGAAATTTTTATTTGTTACCTCTGGGTACCACGAGTTTGACATTAATAGGCAAGACCAGTGAATGAGCAGTACATTGCGTTCAAACCTGAACCTCCAGAGCACCAAAATTGAACTAGCTTGGTTTACTGCTTAATCCTACAGTCAGCACACTAGTCTGGACTTGCTGCATCTTGTATCATCCCTAATTTAGTAGTACATCGTTATGCAGTTAGGGGGGCGTGAGGAAAGAGTCATTGTGTAGTACCACTTCTACGTCATCATAGGACTACAACATGCACATTCTATTATGTGGCCCAAGCAACAAGAATACAAGTAGAACAGTTACAGGTGGAGACAGGTTCATGTTAACACCACCTATGAATTTGTAGAAACCTTTTTGGACGGGTACCTACAGCAGTTCATCAATTTGTGTGGGAACATTACACGCATGCACAGTGATACAGTGGAAAACACAGCAGGAGCGGCAGCAGGACGGAGGACAAAGGTGAAATCTGTGATGGGATGCACTGGAAACAAGACCTTCCTCAGCTTTCTACAGCAAGTCTCTGCTCTGTTAGTGAGGCCTGCTGGGCAACAGTTTTGTTCTCATGGCTGCGGAGTTTTGATATGACTTCTAGAAACGCCATGCTCTGCACTTCCTTTTGAAGAGGCTCTGGAAAAAGAAATGGTAAAAGAAACAGCGCTTTGTATGAGGTGGGCAAGAGAACGGAAAAGCGTGGTGAGCGTGAGAAACTGTTCTACTGAACCCCATACACACGGGGGCACGCAAGTGTGTGCGTACCCTTAACCTTTGTATTTACTTTTTTGGGTTGGTTTTGAGGATGGAGAGAAAACTGCAGGGCCAGGGGCATGCACAGACGCCCTGGATTTCAGGTAGAGATGAGTGATGAAGCTGCTGCACAGCAGTTAAGAAAATCCACCTGGATTGCCTGCCAAAGCAGATGCCGAGGAAGTATTCCCAGTAAAAACGGTTTTTTGAGTTATTCCTTTAAACTAGCCTGGCCAAGTGAGCTTGCCTGGGAAGGTTCACTGTGGTGTTTGTATCAAACAGCTCTGGTTGCTTGTGTTGGGGTGTGAAGTGGGCGAGACGGCTCTTTGAGGGATGTGGCACCACTTAGTCACTGTTAGCTGTCCACTTACAGTCTGGCTCTGAAACATCACGTGGTGCGTAGCCCAGTGTTGTGCATAGGTATACTGCACTTACAGTTTTCCTTGAAACTATGCGGCACTGTTTCATGCTTCTCATCCTGATTGCTCTGTGCTTTGTATTAATAAGGAGAGGTTGGAAACAACCCATAAAATCAAGCAATTTTTAAGAAGTAATGAGTTTTCACAAAGCCCTGGACTCCAGACATCTCACAGTTAAGATCCCACTTGTTTGCTTCATACCCTGTTCAAGCCACTCTAGTGAACTCCCACTCGGCAACAAATACCTACGTATATTTTTGCTTTCCAGGTGCTGCTGGGGCCCTGATCCGCGAGCTGCCCAGGAGAAATGCCAACTGTTTCAGAGAGCTCTCTGCATGCTATGCACATTTGCTACATTTTTTAATAGCAAATGTCGACATTTGTTTCCTTACCTACTTTCTTGTTTGCACGTTTTCAGTTTTCTTGCAGTTTAACCCCTACCAGACAGAGCTGCTGCTGTGCCCTGGGAACCCGCAGGTACAGAGCAGTATCAGCAAAGCCGTTGGGGTGGTTATGCTGCGTCAGCACTTTCTGCTCTCTATCTCCTGAGATACCGTCATGTTTAAGCAGATGTTACCGAACTGAATTTCAGGAATTTGCTGTCCTTTGCAGTAGCTGAATAGTTCTGCTTAATGTCTAGCTTCCTGCGAGCCTGGAGACCCTCGCACACAGAAGTGACTGTGCTAGCGATGAATGCGCTTGCTTTTGCTGATTCTTTACATTATGATTTAAATGTTTCTATTTTCCATTGTCCTCATTTTTCCCTCTTTCCATCCATTCACTCAGCTGCAAGAGCAACTTCCAGATGGCAAAAATTGCATGTAAACAGATACCCATTTACTGTTTAACACACAGCTGTTGGCGCTATCAAGTTAAAAGTGATGCCAGATAGATATTCTATAAGAAAGGGTAGTAACAGCAGCACTCACTGGAGAATTAAACTTGGCAATAATTAAGCCAGTGCAACCATTTCTAGTCTTTATTGAACTGTACTGGGGTCAGTTACTTTAAAATCACTATGCATTTGTGTCCATACTACAATACGGAAACATGTAAATGTGGAGTGGAGACAGTGGTGAAAGTAAGTTAGAGGCAAAACTGGGAGAGGTGTATTTATTTTCACCTGTAAAGAGCAGACGCAGCTTTTTGAGCCCCGCTCCTTGGTTAAAATAGTAAAAAAGTCAATACCAGGGTTGCTCAGTTGCTCCTCTTATGTAGTCACCGGTTTTACACAGGTCTGTCCATCAGGAAGCGGGGCTGAAGACTGAGTCAGCTAGTGCTGGACCTTAACTGTACAGCTGTGTACTGTGATGATGTGCTGTCTGCTCCCTGTGAGCCTGGGAGCGGGCTAAGATGCCTTATGCCTAGGCTTATAGTGTGGTGGCAGACTGAACTCTGCCAGCTGGATAACCTTAAAGAAACTCCTAAGAGTGCTCCTTACTCTGGTAGAATACACACAAGGGTATTTGACTTCAAGTAACTGTCAGTTGTGCAGGTGACAGAGACCTGCAAGACTGACAAGCCTCATTTTCAAAGAGGGGAAAATGCAAGTGTCAGGTAGGATTTCTGAGGATGATTTAGTTGGAAGCAGTGGGAATACACACAAGATCATCATGGTGAGGCGGAGGGGGAACCTCTGCAGCAAGGCTTCTGCTCTGAAATGGACAGATAATCCCAAGCACAAAACTGCTCAAGAAAGTTGTGAGTACCGGCTCAATTAGATATCATAACATTAAAGTGAATGCCTTCTGAGAGCAGAGGTAATTTCTGAGCACAATCTTTGTACACTGAGATGCATAGACTGCTCTAAAACTAAATACTTGTTCCTTTAAGATGGCTGTAATACAGCATTCACTTGCATGGGTGTACAGGTCAGCAGTTACACTTAGTAGGCGTGATGAACTCCGTTTAAGGAGAAAAAAAACCCAACAGCTTTGTTTACAGAGACAGCACACACTTGGCCATAACTTTTAATTAATTCAGTTGAATCGCTGTAAACTCATCTCTGGAGAACCTTCAGACGCTTCACACTTGGCAAGTCATGTGCAGACAGGCCCTGAGTTTCCACCTTTCTGACTTAATCCAGTTCTTTATCTTAGTTGTCTGTAAATTTCTGAAGCCTTTATGGAATTAAATTTGTTCTCCTTTCACAGAGTAAGTACTTCTCAAAGAACTGAATGAAAGAAACACAGCCACCATTGGAAACCTCAGCTGGAAATCAAGTTTCCCCATGATGCCTTGCTTTTCCGTGTTTTGCGGGGGTTTTGGCGGCGTTTTGTTTGTGAGGGGTTTTGCTTGCCTGTTTGCCCACACAGAGGTAAGAAGTTGCAATATCAAACTGGCCCACTTACACCATCCTCAAAACAGTCTGACCTTTAGCAGGGTGTTAGCTCAGAAAGATTAGAGTTCACAGTGTCCAGCATTAATGTGTGTTAGAGCGTGGCCTGCTTGTCTTTCAAAGCACCCATGAACAGTTGAGCCCGGTGGGCTGAGCCTGTGAGTGCTGCTGAGGGAGGGGACTCTACTAGTGAGAGTAAGTGTGAGCATCTCTCCATCTGTGTGCACGTGTGTCCTTGCATTAAGTATTACCTGTATCTTCGTTTCCTACTAGTCTCATAGGAATTTAAAACTACAAGTGAGGAGGCTCCTTGTAAGATTCAGCTGAATTTTACTTGACCATCAATTATGGAAACTTGCAGCTGAAGGTGAAAATAAAGTTCTTGCTATCTGCATATTTGCAGTATGCTTTTGAATGCCTTTAATTTCTCTTCTCTCAGTTGAAGTTTGAGCAGAAGCCAGAGTCCAATTTCTGCAGTTGGTATCCAAAACCGAGTTAACAGTCTCTTTCTTGACACTATAAATAAACACTATAAATGAAGTGTCATAGTAAATTGAATCCTTCTGTGTACATTCACTGTGAACAGAGAACCAGCCTCTGAGTGTGGCTGCACACTCTCTATGTTCAGGCTAAAAGGGAGAGCTAAGTAAATACATGTATCTCTTAAGAAAGCAGCCTCTGCCGAAATACTCACCAGATCCTATAAGGGCACAGATCAACACCATGGAGTTGTATTTTATTTCTGGAGCACTCCTGTCGTCTGAGAGCAGTCTGTGTAGAATCTGAACAAGCTGAGCATTTTCGAGATCCTTTTCAGCGGTGACTGAAATACAAGTGAAGATTTGTAAATCTGGAAGTGCTGCTTGCTTTCATGCTTCTGTGCATTAGCTGTTTATTGAAACAAGGATCTCTCACTGCAGTGAGAGTGGTTCTGTGGTACATGACTCACTGGCATAAACCTGAAGCGTGTATTAGACGCTATGATGATAGGAGTCACAGCTCTTGCTATAGAAATGTAAAATGGCCTAACCACTTGAAAGGACAATCACAAGAGTTTAATGATAAAATCCAATCTTAAATGCGCAGTGAGCTGATGGAAAAGCCACCAGGCTTTCCAGCTATTTAGGCCAACACCTACAACATTCCAGCTTTCAAGACTTCCACTGCCTGAACTTGTTTTTGGAAATTCTGCCTGAGTAAATACAGGTGGTTTAATTCTTAATTCCATGGCAGAGGGAGCTCAGGGTTCATTATAAAAGCTGTGAAAAACTTCTCAAGATCAGAGTGCAAGTTGTTTCCTCTGTAGTGTTAAGAAACGTTATATACTGAATTCAGGCTCAAAACCTTTAAATGTCTGAAGATAAGACAAAGAAGGGTTAGACAGTTCACCTGAATAGGAACATTTTGCCTTTTGAATTAAAACAGTTCCTTGATGTATTGTCAGTGATTTGGAAGCTGAACATAGCACTCCTGCAGTATGCAATACTAAGAGATGAAATCAAGAGCAAAAATACATAATACTGCTTGCTTAGTTCCTTACATTAGTTAATAAGCAAGCAAATAGGATAAAAAAAAACTCTGGATATTTGCCTTTTTGTTTGCTAACCTGAGGTATGACAAAAGCCTTCACATGGCAACTCTTGCACCCATTTCTGTGGAACATCATAAAGACATTTTGGGGCCATTATACACCTCTGTGTGTATTCTCTAGCTCTCAATTAAGTAGGTGAAAGCTTTGCTTTGGTAAGCTCTCTCAATGGGGATTAACCAGTCCCAGTGTAGGAATGTGAAGGTCAGGTCGTGTAGTCTCCACTCTTAACATATGATTTTCTTCCCTGTTAGCCTTCTGGGTTTTACCCCAAATTTGAAAGTTATGTTGAAGGCCTGGAGAGCCAAGGAGGGATCAGTAGGACCCGCTCACCCTTTAATAGCCCCATATGGCCAATGCGAAAATCTAATGGAGAGTGGAGACTAACAGTAGACTATCGTGGCCTGAATGAAGTCATACCGCCATTGAGTGCTGCCGTACCAGATATGCTAGATTGCTGCTCAGGTTGGGCTGGGTATCTGTCGGCAGGTGGTGAGCATTTCTATTCTCTTCCCTTGTTATTCCCATTATCATTATTATTATTGGTGGTAGCAGCAGTGGTTTCTAGATCATGTAGTCAACTGCCAGAATGATCATAGAATCATAGAATAGTTAGGGTGAGAAAGGACCTTAAGATCATCAAGTTCCAACCCCCCTGCCATGGGCAGGGTCACCTCACACTAAACCATGCCACCAAAGGCTCTGTCCAACCTGGCCTTGAACACTGCCAGGGATAGAGCATTCATAACTTCCCTGGGAAACCCATTCCAGTGCCTCACCACCCTTACAGTAAAGAACTTCTTTATATCCAATCTAAACTTCCATGATGGAATAGACATTGTATTACCAGCAAACTCCAGTTTTCTGCATGACCCAACTGCCTGCCTGTGTCTGCATGAACTATGTATCTGTGCTACTGAAAGGCAAGGGGAAGGAGGAGGCTGTTCTACGTTGTAAAACGAACTCAAACGGCTTTCCTGCTGCAACCTCTCTTGGGCACAGACTGGAAAGAAAACAGTTCACCGCTGGGATACTCACCTAACTCTAAAGCCGCTATTAATGCCAGTGCAACGAGAGCTTCGTTTTGCATTATTACGTGTTCACTGGTTGCCATGGTTACTAAATGCTTTATGCCTCCACTCTGTACAATGGTCCTAATTACATCCTAAAATAAATAGAAATAGAAAAAATCTGTGTTGCATACAAACTGTATTAAACAATGAAATTGTTGCGGATGCTGTGTTATCTTTGGGTAAGGATACTCCTTGGCTTTATGCACATACAAACACTTTATACATGAATATACACGCATTTGGGCCTATAAATGATCTGTCATTGCTCTGCAATTTTAAGATACAACCTGTTAAAGCAAAGCAGTTAACCACATAACTAAGACACACATAACTAACTCTTTTCCAAGTTATACTGTTTAACTCAAATATTCAAGTTGTGCCATCAGTTACCTAATGAATGCTTTTTGTTATGTTTGAACTCAGCTGGGTACAAAGATGATTAGTTTTCCCTTAAAAATGTTCTGATGTTCAGAGCAGCTTATCAAAAGCACGCAATAAACAACATATTTGGGATAAGGAGATGCAAGAATGTAGTTTTAACAAAGTTATAAAATCCTTAATCTCTCTCCAAGAGTTTTCAGTTTCTTTAAAATGTTCAGAGGTGTGAGATCACAAATGTCACACCTTACTCTGCTGCAGAAATGCAAAAAACAGATTTTTGGAAGTGGGCAGGAAAAAGAACATTCTCTTGAAGTATTGTGGAATTTTCCTTCAAATACAAAGCAGGTTAGGGATGGATAGTTATGGGATAACAATGTGTTGGTTTCTGTTCTAAAGCCAGCAATTAAAATGAACTCTTGCCCAGTATCTAAGAAATGAAAATGCTGACTGGTTAAATGGCTTTAAAGCAGTTTAAAAACACGGTCCAAAATTTGACCCAGCTTACCTATGTGACAAAGGATGAATAAAGATTTCTGGTGTTAGCAGGCCTTTGATTACTTGTAAATTATCATTAAAAAGTGAGTTTGCACCCAGTACTTTCACAATTATATGTTCCCACAAAAACTTGCAGAAACGTTGGACTGAAAATCAAGTACTGGCATGCTGAAGGGAAACTGCTCAAGGAAATGTGGTTTGGCTTTTATTATTTTTTTGTTCCGTGGGTGCACAAAGTTTTTCAATAGTAGCTATTTCTTGAAATAAGAATCTGATTTAAATTTTTAATCAATGTGTTGAATTCCCATTTCCGACATCCCTTTCTGCCTCCAGCCAAAAGCCAGAACTCATGAAGTGATACATGTGCTTTGAATGATTTCTATTTCAGTGCTTGCACAGACTACACAGTGATGTCCTTCATGCAAGGAAGCAGACACAGTACAATCATCATCCTTGAAAATGGAAATAGATAATCATACTGAAGGTGCTAGTGGCACAGGTCACAACCTAATGACTCAAGAATTTCACATTTAAAACCTTTTTTTGTCTGAATGACCTAATGTGCGCAAGCATGTAACTATTTTTATACTCTTCCTTATTTGCAGTGATGTGTTTTATTGTTTGTGATTTTCTGGTCGAACTCCAAAGTAGTTTTCAGACTTCACTGAGTAATATGGGAATTGCTAATTTCTGTTAGGATTTGTGTACAATTTTAGCTATATAAACTTTGGGAGTTGATCAGCACCTTTGCCATAATATCTTTTATTTTGCAGGTGAACATTACCCTCTAAAAGGCAGTACCCAATAGACAGAAGAGGTGACAACAGTCAGGTTTGGTGTTAAGTGTGACACTTAACTCACAAGTACCCACTTCATTTTTTAGAATGAGACGTAAGTTTTCTAAACTACTGTTGCCTCTGTAAATATTACCCCAAATCCTTTAAAACTAAAGACTGAATTCAAATCCGGTGTGCTGCAAGAACAGTAGTTGTACTCAGACTCAAACCTAGAGGGCAGTAAAAGCATTAAAAACCCCATCATCTCAGCTCTCTCCCTCTTCCAGTCAAGTTTCCTCTGCGACTACATAAACCACACAAAAGTTCATATGTGATAATTCTGTTAACTTCTGCATTTATACCTATTTGATGCCATCAATAGTGTTTCTCTCTTTAGAGTTGAATTCTGTTTTCCTGTAGAGAGTATTGATAACGACTTGCATCTGTGGCAGCATTTGCCATCTATGCACGCATCTTGGTGTCCTGGGTTCAGCGCTTCAAACATGACACTTGGGGACTGTGTGTGGGGTGTACAGAAAATGAGAACTCAGAAAAAAATGAAACCTGATAAAATGGAGAGTGGGCATTAGAAAGAGACAGTAATATTAGAAATGAGCAGACTTACATCTCTGACAGACCTGTTGATTTGTTTTGGAACAGGCTCAGCACAGATCAAGTCAACGATACGTTTTTCACTTCACAAATGCCATGCATGAATGAAGAGGTCACTGTTAAAGGCTGAGTTCTCAACATCCCACTTGCTATTTAAGTTCAGTCATGCAGCCTGTGTTCATACGGGTGAATGCGAGAAATGAAGTCTGAGTCTGAAATAACTTTTTTCCAGAAAAGATGCTTTTGTTATTTCTCAGGCTGTGTTTGCCTAATACTCTCCTGAGCAAGAAGAGTGGACCTGGACTGCTTATATAAAGGTGTTTGGTTGATGCAAATGTGACAGAAGGGTCAGAAATCATCTATCCCAGAGTTTAATATTGTACCTTTTGCTATCTGCAAGGAAACTTTTGTTAGAATTCGGAATAAATGATCATTTCTAATTTGTTAGAATCTTAAAACTCTGAAATGTGCTAAACGAGCAAAGGGGGATGGACTTTATCTGGAACTCAGTTTTATATAAATATATAGGAGGATCGTAACAATTGAGTGCAATGATTCTTCATATATAGCATCATTAAAATGTAGAAAATGTCACGCTGAATTTCTACAGGATACAATGCAAATAACAATGAATCAGGACATAGCCACGTGAACCCTAACAGCATTGCTTCAGCTGGCCTGCTGTCACTCTGAAACTGTTCTGCTTCATTTCATTGTTTTATTTTTTCTTTAACTACATAGTTCGAGTGAGCACTTAAACCTGTCACTTAAACGTCTGACTGGCAGGTCCCAGAGGCAGAGGAGGTGTAACACATGAATTAACCAGCCTGGCTCTCCAGAAGGATTACATACTGGAGGACTCAGCTACCGATGCAGAGTACGAAGGTAACTCTTTGTTCTAACAAGCTGACCTTTTTCACCACTAACTTACTTTTGATTTGCTGTGTCGTATAAGTGCGGAAAGTAGTCTGTTGGATTCCCCCATCACACCTGCGTGATCCTTGGCTTCACACCATTCCACCAATCGTTCCACCAGTTTGACATTTTTGCCCAGCTGTTCGGCTGCTTCTGCTGTATGGTGCCAGAGCCAACAACACAACAAAAAAGTTGTCACTTTTTAAAGCAAGGACTAGAAAAATAAGCTGAAAGTTACTAATTAGAAGGAATTAGTGGAACTCTACTAATTTGCGCCAATAGAGGGAGAAGTCTAGGTTGAATGGAAGCAAATGCAGTCAGTCAGAATGGACACAAAATACAGAAAATCAGTCATAATGGAGTTCTTGAGAACAGTTTATCAGCCCAGTTACTGAGGCTTGTGCACTGCTTAGGGAAGACAGAGGTGATGTCACTCCTAGGTAAGCTAGCTCAAAAATGTTAAACCAGGAGGGAGCACTGTGGCTGGTTAGATTTGGTTTTATGGGCTATGTCACATTAGATTCTTGAGTGAATTTCTATTTCACGTCTAATCCTTTGCTAGAACTAGAATGGATCTTTTGAGAAAATCTGCAGGGCTGGGTCAAAAATAAATACTTCTGATTTTATAAATCCTCATCCTGGAACAAGCTGTCCAAGGTGCTTGGTCATTTTGAAATCACAGTTTATCAATTAAGTAGTGCTTTAGTCTGTTCCAGGGAGGTAGGTACAGCCAGGAAATGCAGAAAGTGAACAGCAAAACAGGAGTGGTAGCTTGAAACACGCCTCAATGCACAGTTGTGAAGTGACAGCATAGAAGAGTTCTGATGTACAAAAGTAAATAAGCATTTGACACCTATTCTGAAGGTCCCTGGTGGTCAATTCAGGAGTTCTGGAAAAAAAATCAACCCACATTCCTCTTCCTTTCCATATGTATTTGAGTTATTCCAAGACTTCAGGAGTAAGATTTTAAAAACCCCTCTGCTTCTCCCTTTTAAGAATCTTGGCAGCATATCACAGACTGAACCAAAGAGAATCACTTAACATAGAGAAGAGTTTATTTTTACCTTGTGCATCTATTAACATTCTTAATGTTCCCAGCAGCTTGAATTGAACAGGGGGCATCTCCGATCTGAGAAATTTCAATACAGCTTCTGCAACACCAGCTGATAGCATCTTAGCCTTATTTACAACTGCATGAATAAAGAACAGGGATGATCTCAAGAGCATTTCTGGAAGATGCAGTTTATTTCCAAGGTGGTCTTGAAGCAAGTTTTCAGGCCTGGTTTGAAACATAGCTTTGGAACACAGACCTCAGGAACGTGAGTGAGTGCTGACAGAACTGTGTTGTGGAAATATGTCACAGTTGCTAAGACACAGGTGCGAAGTTAAGTGCTTTCTCCTACCATGTGCATCTGATTTTCAGTGTTCAGCCTGAACATAAACTGAAGGTTGGACTTCTCCCTCTTGGCCTAGGAAAGTGGTCTTTCGGAGCAGTCTTCAAGTAGAAGCCCAGGCTAGTACTAGCACCCCAAAATGACAAAATTTCTCTGAGTCCCAACAACACTTTTCTATTTCACATAGGCAAAGGAACTAAAGCATCCAATCAGCAAAATAACCTCTCCCCCAGTTCCAGCATTGTAGCCTGACATATCTGGGGCCTGTAGTCCTTCATCTATGTTCTCCAGTTTCATAGAGCTCTCTGAAGTGTATGTAAGGTGCAAACTTGGTCCAATATTGTTCTTAGATAAAAGTACTTATTTCATGGTCAGTGGTGTTTAACAAGCAGTTAATCACTGAGACCTGTTCCTGCTTGCTCATTTTTCTGTAACAATATGCATGAAATTTTATGTAGGTCTCTGGCAGCCATCCCTGAGCACAGGCTACAGGAAGGCTTGCTGGCTGATGGAAGTTAATAGAATTACTCAACTGAGTAAGGTTAAGCAAGTGACATACCACTTCAGCTGTACGGGTTTAGGTAGGTACGAATGATTGTTTTTAGAAGCTTATGATTTGTCAAAACTGAAAATAGTAAAATAAGGTAAAATGGATGAAAGACATATTTTTTGGCTTGGCATGAGACAGCATACACAAGTATTAGACTTGCTTTGTTTTTGTGTGCATGTGCTCTGCCTTTTATGCTTGGGTAATCAAAATTTATACAAATTAAGTTACTAAAAATGACAGAATTAGCATTCAGTTCATTGCCTACAAATAGTAACTAATTGCAGTGGGCTGGCTATTCTAACAGCATACGTCCTGCTCTAAATTAGGAATTGCCAAAGCATCAGGAAGTTACAGTAAGATGCAGAGTTTCAGCAAAGTGGGCACTGCTTTTTGGTGGGACCCTCAGCTGTGAGAGAGATCCCAAATGGAACAACCACAACCAAAAAAATGCAGTACTTTGGACAGGAAGGACTGAGATACCGTATCTAAGGCGTCCTCAGCTCTCTGCCTGTTACAAAGCTGCCCTTTCCTTGGTGGGGATAATACTGTGGGATTAAAGTGGCAAATGACTTGATGTATTTGATTGTATTGATGTATTTAAAACTGCTTGTCACCACTGCTGTGCAAAAGACATGAAAGCAGTGATGGGCCTGAATGAAAAGCAGCAGCCTGACCTGCCTGTAGACTGCCAGTCAGTTCTCCCACCCTCATCCCCTAGACGGGTGCAGTGGGAGAACAGAATTTCACCTTTGGGTAAGCAGCAATGCAAAGTGAGGCTTACCGGGAATAGCCAGGTTTCTGAGAGCACTCAGTGCAGCGTGCTGCACAGTTACATTTCCATCCTCCACATGTCTGTCTAGCAGATCCATCAGCTTTTGAACTATGCCATTATCCACCATATGGATGCAGTTTCCATCTGCACAAGAGAAGGCAAGTTACTTGGGAGTGGAAGATTATTAATAAGATTTTCACACAATCTTTTTAAAAATAGGAGGATTATTTCCTTTAAGATTTCATTTTTGAGAATCTGACCACCATCATCAATGGCAGTTGCAGTGCTCATGACAAATTTAGATGAGCGGTATAAGGGATGCTGAAGAAGGCAGAAATCCCCTGTACCTCTCTGCAAATGTGAAACAGTGTTTTTAATGTAGGCTTGGTGCTTTTCAGGATTGTAAAATATAAAACTACTGATGTTGCTGTATAGCTCAATACCATCTTTTTACCATGACACCCAGTTTTTGTTTGTAGCTGTACAAACAGAGAATGATAGAAGAGCACAGATAAATTTACATAAGCTATTATGGCATATTCTTACCATTTCTGGCAAAATTTGCAATAGCCAACGCTCCTGCAAGCTGTAGCTGATGGCTGTTGGAAGGAATCCACAAAAGTACTCTTTGGAATACGCTGCCTTTTCCTCCTTCAAATAACTTTTGCATGGATTCATCTGGGGTGAAAAGCATAGACAGTCAGCAAGCCAAAGTGTTTGTTAGGGAAAATGATTTTCTTTATTTTTGTGAAGCTCTGCTGGCTTCACTACAATAGATTCAGTCCTGCAGTGGGATAGGAGACAAAATCTGACCTATTAAATGTTAACTGGCAGGGAGCAGGTAGAAAATTAATAAACAGTCAAATTCAGCAGCCAAATGGCATTCCAAGTATCTGCTGTTGCTTTGTAGAAGATAGCGACACAGTGAACTCACCTCCAAGCAATAATAAAACCATAAGATCAGAAGCTGTTTTAAGCTCTGCAACGTCATCCTCTTTGTCACTGTCCACAGTCTTCTGGACAATCTCAAGTAGGCACTCCACCAAGCCAGCTTCAACCAGCTGCAGTTTAATGACATCTGAAGAACAGCATGGATAATGGGCTCAGAATCATCATTTTAAATACGTTTACTGTACATATAAACAGGACAGACCGTGAAACGAAGCAGTGATGTCAATGGTGGCACTGACAGATTGTGTAGGTAAAACTGTGACTTAATCTTCTGCCATTATTCATCTACCAGGCATTCCCCAGCTCTGGACCACCTTTAGAGCATCACTGTGCACCGCACGGAGCCGCTCTTCCCCTCTCGAAAATGAGGATATTTCTCTACAACAAACTTCTGTCATCTCAGTCATCATGCAGCAGACTCATAAGGCCTGTGCTGTGTTTGGCCTTTCCAAAGACTTTGGACTGTGTGGCAGAACAAAGTTAGGGTTTCTTACTCTATTTCACATACAGAAGAGCTACCGACTTCACTGAGACATGCATGTATCAAATACAGAACTTCTGGATGAAATCTTAAACAAGTAATCACTCGTTTTGTTTAGCTGAGCCAAGATTTCTGCCATTTGTTGGAAAGGCTGCAGGAGGGGTACTGTAATGCCAAATCCAAAAGGCTGGCTTGTGAGACAAGCTAATTTCTTAGTCGTTATTTGCAACAAGGCTCAACAGGTAAGGTGATAAACATGTTTTTTAGGTGGTGACACAGGACTTGGGAGCAGTATTTTTTGTGTTATTTCTATGACACAATCTTTAACAGACATTTTCCTGTGAACTTGAAGCTAGCAATCTCCTTTACATGCCTAACCTCCCTTTCTGTTAAGTGGGAATGGCAGGTTGGTTGAAGCTGTGTGATGTCTTTTAGTTATGTGGAAGTGATTCTGGTGGGGTTTGCATGCTGATTTTTAGAAAGCAGAGTCACAAATCTCTGCAGAATTATGCAAAGAAATGGGTTTCTCTTAGCATTCTGCATGGAATTGTGTTTCAACAATGACGAGTTTAACTAACTTCAAATATTTTCAAAGGCCAGAGCTTGTTGGATGTGCAAAAGTGTTTCATCTCTGGTGAAGGATGGGTCTGACTCTCAATTTCCTGTTATCACAAGGCTTTTTGCCTGAGTGAAATTCATTGTTCCTCTAAGAGTGCCTGACCTTCCCATGAACTTTGTTAGGGAAGGCAAAATATCCAGCTGAGATTTTTTAAACAGGCACTTTTGCACGGAGGTGCTTTAAAAAGTAAGAGTTCCCTTAGTTACAGAGCACCAGGTTGCAGATGTTCTGTGATTTGAAATATAAATTGCTGCAGCAGTGTGCTTCAACAACAACAAAACCCAACCCTCAAAAAACCCCAGCCACCAAAATCCAGATTCTGCAAGTACTTCATTTAGATGGTTTTGCTTCTTGACCTATTGCCTATTATCTATAATCAAAAGCACCTAGACAGTACCCGCACAGTGAGCTTGTTTAAGTATGCCTTGAATCTAGGGTGGAAAAGTTTGGCTGACTGCCTCTGACATTCAAGCTCCTGAGTTATGTTCAGCAGCAGTAAACTTATCAAATTGTATAGCAATTATGAAACACAGAAAAATTAAGCATTTGAACTGAAATATGTCAAACTTGCAAAAGGTTCAACCCAATTCAGTATCAGTCTCCAAGGATGGCACTATTTCTGAGCAACTTGCTAGCTATGATATAAAAAATGAGTATGTTTTGGCAAAATGTGCATTTTTAGAACTGAAAAAATGAAACCTGTTTTCATATACCACTTAGAATAAATTTTAGACTGAAGTAAAAAATTTGTCTTGATTTATACTATGTAAACCAGACCCAGACAGAGTGTATGTGTACAACAGAGTAGGGTGAAACCTAAATCTTTAGAGTTTACAATCCTAATAATTTATTACATTCAAACACACTTTAATGCTGAGGTGATTAAAACAAGATTATAGAGCCATCAAATACTGTGATGTCTTCCATACCCAGAACTGCTTCCCACTTCAGTCCAGCTCCACCTGTTAACTCATTTCTATGTTTCCATTAAGGAAGATTATGCAAACCAGCCAGAACTCCCTGGGGAGGTACATCCTGGAGGGGTGACTGGGCACATACCACTTTCTGCTCCAGCTTGAGCAATGAATGAAACTCAAGTCTCCTGGGGCTACCGTCATTTATACCACCAAACACCCATATTAAATTCAGATGATCTCTCAATGAACAATGAGGGAATAGTGCTGAGCTCTTAGCTCTGCAATTAACGTGCCCCCTGCAAAAATAATGTCCATGGATAATGGAACTGCCAGTTGCTCAGTGATCCCAGGAAATGCAATGACTGAAGTCCTGGTGCTATAACAGACTATGAACACTTGAGCCAGTGTTTTGCAAACAAGTGTTGTAAAACCCTCTAAAAAGTGGCTTTTGATATTCCCACTGCAGGTTCAGGGAAATAAAATATAATCTATAGAGTGAATCAGAGGTGGCTGGTTGTTACTGACAGGAGCCAAGAACAATTTGCTGGCTCCTGTCACATGCTCAGACAATTAAGACCTATTCACTTTATATAAAAATATCATCAAAAGGATCAGCTGTGGTGGCTTCTGGACAAGGCAGCCAGTTACTCTGCATTTAGTCCCTGAAAAAGACACCACTATACCGAATTATATATAAGGGAATGAATAAAAAATAGTACAAGGAAAAAGAAAAATCCAATTCTCACCATTTTCTGCCAGGGGAGCCAAAACTTCGAAAATCATCTCTCTTTTATCATGCTCTATTTGCTTCTTGAACAGCTTAACAAGCTCTTCAGCAATGTTTGTGTAGGCAAACTGCTCTTTACTTGACTCTGTGAAGCAAAAGGAAAAAATCAGTATCAAGTAAACAAACCACATCAAAAGGAAGGACTCATTTTATTCTCTTTGTTATCAGGTTTATTCAGTAAGATGACTAATAGTGCTCTTCACAGACAAGAACAATAGACTTGGGCTTGTCATAAATGAAAACAAAAATGTCTAGCACTTCAGTTAAATGCACTGACCTGAACTGATGATAATCAAGGCTTTTAAAAGTACATAAATACATGGTCAATGCTGTTGGCGCTGTTTCTGCCCAACAGCATATAAAGGTAGCTATAGAAACAGGAACATTACAAAAATACATATATAGTCCTTCACTGCCCTCAGTTTACCAGGAAAACTAGCAGATTCTATATTGCATTTTTTGGGGGAGAGAGGAAGAGTCATGCTGAATGCTTTAACATTTACATGGTTTCATGATGGTGACACTTCCTTTGAAATCTGTGCATGGCTGTTGCAGGGTCATTTCATGCTAAACAGATAGCATAAAGCAGCTTTACAGATGGGCTAGCTTAATACTAGGAGGTCAGCCAGTATATAACAGTTCTTCATATGTGGATTCAACAAAAGCATCTCTTGTTCCATTGCCTGTATCTTATTCCTCTTCATTGGCAGTATTACAGGGGATGCAGGTGGTAGGGCTGGTGCTCTGCATTCTTCAGTCGCCACCTCCTGAGAGCCATCTGTAGTTAGAAAACCTTCCAGTACCTTTGCTACTGCTCTAATGAGTGGCTTGGGATTATTTTAATGTAGAAGTGACCCAAAGGACTGGGGAAAAGCACAAAGTGCAGACACAGACCCTTTTGTGCACATCCCATTATTGTTTTCTCTCAATATGAAGACTGCATAGCATATTATAAGTGGATTTTTGACCTTTCCAGTATATTTAAAAGCAGAACCATGTATTTATTGGGCTCTTGCCCTGCTTTGATACAGAATAAGTTTCATATAATGCTTCTCAAGGGATCTGTGCAATGCAGTTGTCTGTTAAGTGATGAAAAATGACAACCTCAGAATAAAATACCCTGAAGTTACAAGGCAAAAATAAAATATTACAGTTACGACGTGATTGACTAAGCTATTCCTTAAGGGAGATTAAAGTATTACAAGCTAAATTAATTTTGTGCCAATCTTAAAGAACAAGCATCTTTATCTGTGTATGGGAACAGGAAGGCAAGCAGCTGCCACTAAGCTTCTTTCCCATGGTTCTTATTACCCAACTGGACAGAGCTGGATCTTTCTAAACAGGGAAAGGAAATACAGTTCTCAGTAAAGATTGCATTTATTATATTTAATATTCTTATGGCTTTAGCTGCATTTAAGCACTAGAATTTCCAGTATACAACTCAGTATATTTTCTGCTGTGCAAACACAATATATAGTGCCCATCTTGAAGATCTTTCATCTATTAATTTCTTTAGTGCTATTTTGATGGCTCTTTCTATTGTAGATTCGTTAAGAAGACTTGCCTGCTATAACCAAAGGTACTACGCATGTGATCAGACTGCACTGGAGAATGTTATATTCTCTTTGGCCTTGAAATCTATGAATTTAGGACAATTGTGAGTAACTTCAATTGTGAGTAACTTGGCTACCAAATAGTACAAACTCGCAGATAATTTTTTTGTGTTTTGAACTGCTAAATTGTCTTAGAAATACAGGATGTTATCATAACTGCTATATTACTGTACTCCAGTGCAAAAAAAACCCAGCCCTCATATAACTAAAATTTCATAGAATTGTTTAGCAAAAGAACAGCAATGTACAACACAGGTGATGATAAAACACAGGCCCTAACAACCTGCTGGTTTACACTTGGTGGCATTCCAATGAAAACTAATCCACTTGCGAAGACATTGGACCAAAGCAAGACCACAAACTTCAATTTAAACGAAGCTGTAACTAAACTTGCTAAAAATAACATCTACAGCTTAGTAGTAGTATTCATGGCTTATACATGCAAATATTTAGACTGGAACATGCTAAAACTCTACATCTAAAACGATATTGTACAGGCAGATTTATGAACTGTGCCTGTCTCAGTTTCATTCAGTGGTTTCCATAAGCCAAATTTAATCTTGATATAACTTTGTGGAGCTACACTGGAATACATTATTTATATTATTAATAAATAATTCACAGTCAGTAGCAGTGCTCAGGAAATACTGTTTAGATGATTTAAAGTGTGCTTAGTTGCACTGAAGAATGTTAACATAAAACATAAGGTTGCTCTAAGTACCCAAATAAATTTCAGTTAAGGGTGGGGTGGGGGGGGGAAGGGGAGGAGACAACTATAGATTTTAGAGACAATAAGCAGAAACTGTTTGCTTTACATTTTGAATTCACACAAAGCATCCGTGCAAGGCTTTTATTAGTCTTAATATTTAGCTTTATGAAAACTGGATACAAATTTGAGATTAATATTATGGACTTACCAAGTTCTGCTAAATTGCCAAATGCAACAAGGCACATCTCTGTCAGAGCTGCATTTTGGCAATGAATACCCAACAATTTCACTAATGTAGGAATAACACCCATATTGATAAGCTGTGACTGCAGGGTATCTACATAAAAAGAAAATACAACAGTGAGTTAGCATTTCTGTTCGTAGTACTATTCTTTAAACCAAAAAAGCATTTTTTCACACAATGCAGCTTCTAGGCTAAGCACCATTACAATGTCTGTCTCCTCTACTATTCTACAGCAGAATCTGGTCCAGACCTGAACTGTGGACTCATAATTTCCCCTGCCCCTGGCAATGGATGTGTTCCCAGAAATATTCCCTCCTAATCTGGTCATAGGGTATAGTGAATTATGCAGCTACTGATAATGTTTTGGTTATCAGGTTGGGTTTCATTCTGAGTTCACTGAGACTAGCTGACTGAAATCAAAACTATGTCAGTGAAATAATTATTTGAGAGCTTGTTCCTATATACTGTTTTCCCTTAAAGATCAAAACTGGAAAATTAAAATTAGAATGAATATAAACTGGCACTGAAATAAACATGAGAAGTTTTATAAACACAGGAAGTCACAATGTAGATTATGAGGAGCTTGAGAAAAAAGAAAGTTTAATAAGGACAAAAAATGGAAGGTTTAAGAAAAGTCTTTAGAAGCCATTCTGATAATTTCTTGCATAGGATGAAAGTTTATAGTATTTACAAGTAAGAAAGTTATTGCTCCTAGATGTCTGCAAATAGAAAGATGTTTTGATGGTTAGGCAGAGACATGATTGTTTTAAAAGATTATTTATAACGATATTTTCTCTTACACATTTTACCTATAACATAGCAAAGAAGAAAAACATTGTTTCACAGTTGAATAGAATGAAGCAGACATGAACACACCAGATGTTGTTTAGTAATTTCCCTAAGCATCTTTTTTTCCTTTGTTTCTAAGCACTTTAACTATGTTTAAATGTTACAGACTTCAATGAAGGATGCAAAGCCCAGTGAATTCAAGAGAACTGAATTACTTCACTTAGCTTTGGGTCAAGGCCTACAGGGGAATTTAGTATTACTTTTAAAGGAATTCATTCTGAGCAAATGAAATCGGGTGGAGTTTTTGTATTTCTGGAATCAGAGCCATAAAAGTTGCAAATTTTACAGGGAGATAAAAACATTTTACATCTTAAGTCTAGCAAAGTTAGTATCACCTCATGCTCTTGGAAAACTCTTTGCCTTCAAGATTCTGTCAAGTGTGCTTTGAAATTTTCATATAATAAAAATTATGGAAAGATTCTGGAACATTTAGTTCATTTATATTCAGTGTTAAATACTTTAGTAATGATGATCAGTTTGGTACACTAAATAAGTAACTGGCATGGTTACTACAGGTTACCAAGGATAAGCAGGAATCCTTATAGCTTCACATTGTTGATGAAACTGTATTACTTACCAGTAACTGAATTTCCTTTTTTGGGGGGCAGAGGTTACCTCTTCCACAGATTCGTGGTCTTTAGAGAAATTTATGAGAACGCCATGTCAGACATCAAAGAGCTGTTGAAGTTGTCAAATTTCAGGTAAGTACAAATTGCACTAGCGCATGCATTGAATGCCATTTTACCTCCAGCAGATGTGTGAGTCACTACTACACCCTCCTACTTCGTTCCCAACTGACTGTAAAAAGCTGTCTCTGAATAGGAAAATCAGGGAGGGGGTAGATGGAATGGTTCTGTGGAGAAAATGATCATGTAGGAGAACTCGAGTTACTGGTAAATAATCTGTTTTTGTTCTCGGTTTGTGACTGTCCCCTGCAGACACTTAAAAATTTTAAAGGAAAAATGGTAGTCATGGAGAGTAGGAGAACAAAGACACAAACCACAAATGCCATAGAAAATGATGTGGAAAGAAATTGCTTTGTTACTAGATTATGCCTTTAGTCACTCTAAAATCACTTTATCCAACTGTAATGGACAAAGAAACAATCTCTATGGGCTTCATTTGGCAAAACGTTCTGACATCAGAAGCATAAACTCTATTTTGAGCAGGTTTTATTTTTTTTCTGCTGTCTCTTTCTGAGTACAAAATATATGAGAAGCACAGAGGAGAAGACAAGTGGAAAAAGGGAAACCATTTTATTCATCTTTGAAAGATAATAGGAATTTTCAGAGGCAAGTAGAAGGATATATTGTTGTTCAAGACAGCATGAGTGCACTGATTAAAGGGCCTCTAGAATTCCCAAGTAGGAAAAAAGGAAAAAGGAAACAGACGAAGAAAGATCAATTGTACTGAGTCAGGTATTATACGTGACTCTCTACCTCTCATTTGTCTGGACTGTAAAAAGATGGCACCTGAGCACAGGAATGGTCTACAGTGCTAAGAACGGGATTACAGGAACTGCCAGTAAGGTAAATATTGATGCTTCAACAGCAGTAAGTGAAAGGATAAATTTTCTCTTTTGCCAAGGTTAGGGCCACTCTCCTAGTCACAAAGCTGCACAAGAGGCAAAACCTTTGAAAACAAAAGGCTGTCAGGGGCTACTTGCGATGTTTATTCTTAAGTATGGGCTTGGCCATACGAATTCTGGGCTTGTCATTTTCATCTGCCACTACCACCAGTAAGAGGCTCTTTCTCTAGTAAATACAAAAGCAAAGCCTAATAAGAAACTGTTAGGCTTCTCACTGGTATGGAGACCTACAGAACTTTTTAGTTCAGAGAAACTAAAACCATCTAAGTGGTTCAGTCTTAGCAGAATGGACTGCTAGTGGTTCTCTGGCTGTCCTATGAAAGACTGCAGACTGGGTAACTTGGAATAACTGCGTGTCTGTCTTTCACTGCGGGAAGTGTTAAGGCCTTACTAGAGCATGAGACAAATTCAGGGGCCACATGCATCCATCCTACAAGCAGTTGCCTGACACAGGACTAAAGTGAGCCATGAAGCCAGGCAACATCATGTCTTGGGATAAAACAAGCATTTCTATGAGCTTCCTAAGCAGAACTTTATGCATAGTGAGCAGGAAGCATGAAAACCAAATGCCTCTTCTGAATTTATGACTGAAAGCCACAAAAGAAACTCTCACAAATTTTACATTGCTATCACATGTTGCACTAGTAAGATGCCTCTGTGTCCTCTTGGGGTGAAAAGCACTGACAGTGATGCTGTACAGATGCATATACAGGTAGATAAAAGGCAATCAATACATGCGCCAGCACAAAGAATTACCTACCGAAAACTTGAATTTCAATGGCTCCATGTCCTTCGGTGACACACATGGAAGCTCCAAAGAGTAAGATCTGGGGAGAATATCCCAAATTGAGAACTTTACTGGGGGCATTTGAGTTTAGAATGCTGATTTAGGCTAGTTCATGATTTTGGACAGAATTTCAGAAAACAAAAGTCATTTTGTGTTTCATCAGTAACTGTGATTATAATGCTAAAGGAAAATTTGTTTTGTACAAATTGGTGGCATAATTTCATACCCTAGAGAAACCTGCTTGCGATCCCCACATCTATGTTAAATCATCATATAGCATAAGTAATTGTTTTGATTATCTTACTGTCATAAAAACCATACTTTTTATTTGGTCTTACATGCTTTAGGTTCCTTTGCATTTAAGTATACTTAGGTCTTGAAAGCATGCTAGACATCTTTAGCTGTGATGTAAATGAAACAAAAACCATGGCAAGCATGAAAATCAGCAAAGAGAAGTCTTGGAAAGAGGCATTACTGAAATATTGCTGTTAGACCATAATAATGGTGCCATAAATCTCCCTTTCATTTCTTGTGCATTTACATAGCTTCTGCAGATACTAAACAGTGCAAATCAGTCCCCAGCATTCATTCCAGTCACTAAGAGCTTTGTGAGAATAAGAAGGGCTTGGCAGTTTCATGATTTGACATCAGAATGTTACATCTTACAAAGGCACCGAACGAAAGACAACTTGACAGACTGAAGTTTAATATGAAATGAGATGAGGAAGCAATTATAAAAATAATTACTTTTATCTACATATATGCACCCATATATAAACATATGCATAATTTCACACATGCATGCTGTATCCAGTTAACTTCTGATCTCCAATTTGATTACCTAATAAGCCAACTGGCCTAGTTCTTCCATTATTTCTGCATTTCTTTAAAAAATGCTTTTGTGGTTCCTTTTATAAATCTCAAGAGACAATTAGTTACCTTATAGACTGATACCATTAACCTGTAAATAGTCTTGGCTCACAGGATTATGAGATCTGCAGAATCATAGAATAGTTAGGGTTGGAAAGGACCTTAAGATCTAGTTCCAACCCCCCTGCCATGGGCAGGGACACCTCCCACTAAAATAACTATTCATGTTGCTCTTTCACATGAGTGTTTGCATATGATTGTTAGTTTTATTAGATTAGTTTTTCATTCTTTTATCCAAGTCTGCTTTGCCTCTTGCTCTTAAGCAGATTCATAGCTACACACAGACTATACATAGTCTTCAGACTGGGAGAAGCACAACAATGTACTGAACCCACTGAACGGTGTGGAAACAGCAGCTTTAAGCCAAATAAAGTTTACATAGCTTGTCAAAGAAGGAATTATTCTAGGGTTTTGTCAAAACCTTCTTTAGGTTTGCTTGAGTTTGCTTCTTTTGGGATTAAGCTATGACCAAAACCATGCATAAACGTGTGTGACATGTTTGTTTCATTCCTACCCACACCTGCAACTTTGAATTTTAAGAACTACTAATGGACAGCAGGAATGAGCTATTTGTGCCAGACTAAATTTGGATAGTAAAATATAATTATTACAGAGAGGGTAAAGATAATCTGGGCTGAAGACAAAGGGATGTGTCCCATCCAATAAAACCCTCTGATTTTTAGCAATGCAATTAAAAATTGACACTTTCTTTTTTTAGGCTTAAAAGAACTGCAAGAGATGCCAAAGCCAAGTTTGTTCTGTTCACATTGTGTAGCCACTAATGAAATAAGATACCAAGGAGGCAAAGGAAGAACGGAGAGACAGCAGGCAAAAATAATTCCTGAACGCAGCAGATGGCATAAGAACCTTGTCAAGAGAATCTTAGTTTTAAAGCTCAGATAATAGCATCATAAATGCAGTTACAATTCAAGCTGAGGGTCCAGAATAGGGACGAGACACGAGAATGCTCCATTAACTTGCTCTGTTTAGGAAAAGAAAATATTACTTACAGCTGCTTTTTAGTTGCTGTTTTTTTAGAAACTTGTGTGATAAATCCCTATGAAAATTGAAAAACTTAAAAGTACTCAAAAATGAGTGTCTCATGTTAAAAAAATAAGGTAGTTGATAGCTATTATAAAGTAGTAGCTATTGGAAAAAGTGGGCAATTAGTTGACTGGGAGTGATGAACTGTTTAGAATTAAATAAAACAACTTAGACACTCCTTGCTTGTAAAATGGTAAGGACTTGAAAATATTATGGTGTTCACAGATAATTAGATGTAACTAAGAACCCAATGTGCTTTAATTGTCCTTATCTGGATAGCTAGTGCAACTGAAAAGAGTGTGAGTCATTAAAAGTGGTAAAGAAATCTTCAAAGTCCCCACTTGCAATTTTGTAACGTAGCATGCTAAGCAGGGAAGGATTACAGAAACAAGAAGGTAGAGGTGCTATTTCAAAGGCTAAAACTTCCTCCTTACATTTCTAATACTTTTATTTTTGTCTAATTTGTTTCCATAACTACAGACAAAGCAATCTGGGACACTAGGCTGCCATCCCATACTCCTCATCCTTCAGCAAAACCAAGGCAGTGTTTACCTTCTTTGTAAGTAACTCAGGATGAAGTCTTTTAAGTGAATCTGCTAACCTGGAGCACAAGTAACTGTCAGGGCAATGTGAGTTTAAGTCAGTAATGAATTGCATTTACTCAGAATATTATCCATCTGATGCTGCAATGCATGGAAGCAAGTGGTTGTCTTGGGCTCACATGTGACACTGACTGTTGTCTTGAAAGTTTGCAGTGGTCCACAGGTGATATTTTTACAGCAGTTCACAACTGTGGTCCAATTGTACTTGCAGCTCTTAAGACAAAGCTGGCAAGACAGGTCACCTGCCCGTGTCGCCATTCACACGCTGCAGGTACGGCCACTGAGATCTCTTCTAAAAATTTAACCCTCTGACTCACAATTCATTTTTTTTTTATTGATTTGGCAGATTATTTAGGGTTTAATTCGGTGGTTGTCCAGTCAGTGACCGAGTTTACAATGAAACTAGAGGACGCAAGTCTTACACAGCATACCCATTGGTGCTGGGCCAAAAAGGAGCTGAGTCCCCACCAAAAGGCTCTTTTTGATGGATGGAGAACACCAAATATGTGGGGTATGGAAGGGTTTGGTAAGCTCCCAGCATTCCTTCCTGACATGGTGGTAGGACAGGGTGGTGTCCTGTGTCCTCCCAGGTCCAGGAGCTGGGAATACTTCAGCGTTTCTCACTTCTGACACTTATTCAGTGGCTCCTATGAATATTGCATCAGTTCATTAGTTTGTGTGAGATGAAAGATGTTGTTTAACAGAGCAGAGAGCAGCTAGTGAATCCTCCTAGTTGTCACTGAACTACACAACTGCTTTATTGACTGCATCAGAATAAGCTGTCTTGCTAGATGGAATAAGTCATTTATTCAATGTTTATAACACTTAAACTGTTCAGAAGCTGCTTGCTTGGGAGATTAATCTCATAATTGTTTTCCTAGGGAAGATCTGTGGGGAGTTTGGTCACTGAAGCAAAACTGATACACTACCTCTACACAGCATTTTTGGACTCTTCTGTCTTGAGCTACCAAATATACTGGATGCTTACTAGTTCTAATTAATCCAGATGATTCTGATGAGAATATCTATTTGCTCCAAATATTTTAATGAATAAAGAAAATAGGGAGTTAACACTATGAAATACGATAAAATGTGACACTCATGCAGACATCAAGCAAAACAGTTCCTGAAAATCATATGAAATAAAGGCACTGGAAAGCTGCTACTTGGAGGAGAAGGAAGAAGTGCTGTAAAGAAGTATTCTTAAATAATACCAGTGAAAGAGGAGAAGAAAGGAATCTCGGAACAATAGATGAAACACATACAACAGTGGTATTTGGAGGTGGGTAAGTAACACTAAAAGCTGAGAGCTCCAGAGAATTGCCACAGAAAACACACAAGGAAACTATGCTAGAAGAGATGATACAGAAGATAAAACTGTATACGGTAAAGGCAAAACCAAAAAAAGTTAAGCCTACAGACCATCCTGAAAAGTAGAAGAGTTTGGGGGACACAGGTTTGGAAAGTGAATTACAGAAAGTGGTAACTTTAAGGAAATGGTGAGCAGCTAATAAAGAAGCTATTTCTTCCTAAGATAACACTACAATTCAGGAAATGGGCATGACTGAAGAAAGAATGTAATTAGCTAACTACATTTGCAATCTGTGCCATTACAAGTCAGGAGAACAGCCTCTATTTAGCTTTCCTCGTTTACCCCAATTTTCTCAGAGATTCAAGTTTTTGAAAAACTTGGAAATGTGTGAACACTGTAAAATATGCCTTGGCATATTACAACGCTTGTGTACAGAAGCCAACTCTATACTAAAATATCAATATGTTTGTACAACTGGTGTAGAACTCCCTTTTTTTACCCTCAGTGGTCAAGGACTTCTCAGTTAAAATACTATTTTGTGTTTCTGTCCCAGTCTCTAAACATCTCCATTTCATGGGATAAAGAACATAAACTTGTAATTTGTAGACACAGAACACTGTTGAACATACACATAAATTATTCCTCATTTGTCTTAGAAAAAGTAACGCGGTTTTATATACATTTCACATGGAGAAAAATGACTAAGGAAAGCTGCTTTGCATACATACCCCCAAATCATCAAGAAGACAACGCTGCATGCCTGCAGCAAATTAATCTTATGGTTGTGCTTGATACTAAATGAAAAAGAGAGGACTTAATGCAGCCTTCTAGTTTACTTTTGTAAACCTGTTTCTTCCTAAGGCGTGTGATACATCTCCATGTATTGTTTTTAGACAAAGCAATAAATTTCAGATGTTGACTTTAGAACTTTATACAATACGCTATATGGAATTCCATCAGGAAGATATCTATTTATTATTATTATATTTAGGGGAATATAATTTTAATTGAACAGAATATTGCATACATGAATTGAGGTACTTGATCTTTTCAGAGTAACTTAGTGTTAGTATCCACAGTGTAAACCTACAGTTGACTTTAACTTTTATCTCTTTCTTTGATGGGGTTGTTCTCCTGGTAGACAAAAAGCAAATTTTTGGTGTTGTTTACCATTCTCATTGCTATAGTTCATCAGCATGCCACAAAAGACAGTCAAGAGCTTCTCACTGGCTGGATCTGTTTTACTGCACAGTGACCTTATATGGTCTAATACAATATGTGCACCACCTGCATGGTCAACTGCGTTCCTGCCCTCATCTGTAAAACAAAGAGTTACATTAAAAAAAAATGAAACCAAAACCCATTGTTGAGTCCAGAACATAACAGTAATCATACAAAACAAAGGTTTTAACAGAGTGAAGTCATTCTCCAATGTTGTCAAATTCACCTAGAAAGATGCTTGAGGTCCAGCTTTTAGTGCAATAGAGCTAGGAAAGTGAAAACACCTACAAGAAAAGGGATTAACCAACTGGCACTAATACCTTTGTAAGGAAGTTCTGTGTTTGAGGCAGAGCTGCTGGAGCTGATAAATAATATTCTGCAGATATATTGGGTTTTGCCAGAGGGAGGTTCTCAGCACTTTACAAAGCCTGGTCCATACACCCTTGTGGACCAGGTAAAGCGCCGTTATGCAGGTCGAGAAATTGAAATATAAAAAATCAATTGCTTGGGTTACTTAAAAACAAAATGGTGATAAAACAAAGTAAACAGAGGTACTAATTTTCAGTCACAAACTCTGTTCAAGCAGTTGTTCTGCCATACTGCATGTTCCTTGTACTTCTATACCTGAAATTTAATACCTCTATCAGCTTATTTTGTATAGCTAAAAGAAAAATTTGCTCTGCATCTCTAAAAGACTACAATGTTCTGAGGTGTCATAAATAACACACCATAATCTCTATATGGAACTCTTTCTGTATAACAAATCAGATTTGATGTATTGGTGTAGGAATAAAGGAAAAATTGGTCTTTTATTACAATAATCGGCAATACTGCTTCCTTTCTCAGCAGGTAATCAGCAGCAGATAACAGTCAATAACATAAATTCCAGGGCTTGCAAAAGGAGATATTTCCAAGTGAATAAACTGGAAAATCTGGACGAAAACAAAACCTTGGGGGAAAAATATGATTAAAGCAAAAGTTTAGCAAAATAAGAAGAAAAAACCCACCTCCTCTCCTCAATTTCTTAATGGCCCCAAAGCAAATATCATCTTTCCTTTGTTATTCACTACTCTGTCGTCACTCCTCTCTCTCTCCATCATATACAGGTCAAGCTACCAAGTTTCTGGCAATGTACTCAGTATGAAAACCAAGGTTTCCCACATTTATAATACGATCTTTCACTTAAAAGTGTTCAAGAGCTCTCCACAAAGAAGTTTCTAAATCTTCCAATTCTTGTTAATACTATTTATGAGGCATATATACCCCTTACCTACTATATATATACAAAATGATTACAAATACTGTATATAAACCTACATTGTATATATTCATAAATAGAAAAATACATATATATAAGGGGTTTATATTGGGACTTCAGATAATTTGCTGAGTGGAGCTGAAGGAGGAAGGGTAATTCTTGGTGGATCTTACTATTTTGGTAAAAAATTTAATAGTTAAGTGTTTTGCAGAATAACCGAGATAGATATTTGCAGCAGAGGAAAACCATCTCTGCCATGACTGTCTCTGCCTTGGGCATGACTGTGACATCAGGGGACCGTGTTTCACTGCAGGTATGTATATTCCATTTTGAAAAAGGAGAAACTGAAATCTGTTTACAGTAACAAAAATAAAAAAAATCAAGCTAAGATTCTGTGTCAAGGAGGAACTACTAAAAAGGGAGAAATGTAAAAGAAATAAATCTCTCATATTCTTGATTCAGTGACAAATGTAGGCATAATGCTGATATGAAAGTAAGTCCTACACCAAAATATAGTGAGACAATATAGTCAGGTATTCAGATTCAGTGCTTATGTTCACCAAATCAGCAGAGAAAACTATAAACTTGGCTGGAATATTCCAGTATCCTGTTTTATGCATCCTTCTCTTGCATTTTTTTAATTGCAAAAGTTATGCAAATAATGGGTTTGTATTTGACTCACCTGTTCTGTGAGTCAAAACAGGTGTGCAAAACAAGTGAGTCACTAATTCTGGATTCGATCGGCTGAATCTGGTCCTCAAATTACAATAATGCAATTCAAATCAACAAACTAAAACCATGATAAAATTAAGCTTGAGATAAGAATTCAGGTGTTGAGTTTGATCCTATGTCTTGATATGGAACTGCATATAAAATAAGTAAGCAAAGGATAGTACAATGGTAGAGTTGGGTGAGGGTTTGGGAGCAAGGTTTAAAAAAAAAAGCCAATTACAAGCCAAGTTCCTTACCTGCATCGAATTTGGCACAACTCCACTGAAAATAATTGTGTCATAGATTTTCATTTGTTGTAAGATATTAACTTGTACATCCTTTTACTTCCTTTCTCTGGTTTGTCAAAGAAGTTATATATCAAAACCTGCTGTGTCTTTAGTACAGAATAGTCTCTCACTTCAAATACATGACAAAATTCTTATCCACACAGTCCTTTTCTTAGACTGATAATCAGCTTCCGCTGTATAGACAGCAAAAGCAAGGCAGAAAGATTCAGAAACAAATCTCATTTCAAGAAATGTCTCTCTGTCTCTGTAGGATGCTCAAAAAGTTAGGGCAAAATGAACTTCAGCATCCCTCCCAAGTAGGTGGCAGGCTGTAAGTGCCAGACTTTGATATAAATTCATAAAATTGAGTTTGTTGCTCTACTTCTTTCCCATGCTAGAGCTCACCCTGTGTAGCTGTTTCTCTGCCCTAGGAAGCTGGGCAAAGAACAGACCTGGGCTAGAGCTGTAATTAGGATCTCCGGTTGCTGCCTTCTTATGCCCAAGAGGATTAACTCAGCTCGTTAGCGCAGGGCCACAAAGAATCCTGTACCAGATGTAGGAGGAAAATTCTGAAGGGCTTGACTACCCATTCCAAGCGGAGGCTATGGCACCCTGTTGCATCCCCAAGCAAAAAGTGTCCTTCTGACTCAGAATGCTCCATGTACTTATTACTGACTCGCTTCTCCCTGCTCTGTCGCTAAGAAACAGATTTTGCACACAAGAATACTCACCGAACTCCAAATCCTTTACAGCCAAAACAAGACCACAGCATGTTGCTGTTTCTTGTACTCAATCCAAGTATTACCTTCCAGTTCAGCAGCTCTGTGAACTCCCACACTTAACGTGCTTCCAGCCTCCCAGAAGCCATGTTGAATTTTTTTGCCGTGACCTTTTTAAATAAACATTTGCTATTCCTAAGAGATCAGTGATTGAACGGTTTAATGAGAGCATTCACATTTCTATTAAAAATGCTTCACAGCAGCTCACAAAGGGCAATGCTGTTGTATAGCTTTTTTTCTTTTTTCAGAACACATAATAGTGTTTAAAGATGCCAGAATGACAACCCAAGACTGCAGGGACTGTTTTTTTCCCCCCTACAAAACGTACGGTAAGATTTATTACAGAATGAGTTATTACTTCCACAATGTTCTTTCTTTAGCCGGGATGCAATGCAACCATCTCTAAGAAATAGTACAGTCTCTTTTTCTATCCTGAGTTGCTCACAGGAGTTTTATGCAAAACTGTGTTTTAATGTGGATCATCAAATACTTTGACTGCTCATATTCTCCCTATGAACAGTCTCATCATATTTCCCTGTGGCTCAGCCATGCCTACTCCAATGGAAGCCCAAGTCAAAGACCAATTTTTTTTAGTGCATATGCCTGGCAGGTCTTCAAAATGCAGCACTTAGAGGAGTTTCTATCTGCTTTTCCCAAGATGTGTCCGCATAATTTTCCTTTGAGTTTTCTTCCCAGTTTACTAATTCCTTAACCAAACCACTCTGTCATAAAAGGTTAACAAGAAAAAAGGATTAAAGCAACAACTTTAAGTATGAAAACAAAGCGTAAGCTATATACAGCCAATGAGTTATTTCTAAACCGTATGTACCAATACTTTGATATTTGTCACTACTGTAAGTTTATTATTTCTGGAAATATATCAGGCAGAGAGCCATGCCATAACAGAGGCAGATAACAGAAAACATTTTTGCAAACAGCTCACCTGGTGATCTTTAATCCAAACCTTAAATTAGCTTTGTTGTTTTCATACCGGGCCCTTTTTTTTAATATCAAAGTTGAACTCTGTCAATCCAAGTGACATTTAAGAAACATATGCATCTCATAGAGGACAAAAATGTTAGGCTATTGAGCTAATCTGTTAGGCTATCGAGCTGTGTCTTCACAAGAAAAAAAAACAAATTACAGTTTTAGGCAGTTTGAAACACTCATATTTTACCCAATTTTAGTTAAGTTTTAAAATATAGCAGTCTGGTTCCTCTGTTATTCTGAACTTTAATATTCAAACTACAGTTCAGAAGTCATTTCAGAAATGTCCCTGGGCCTGCAAAGATGCACACTGTTATTTAAATGTGTATATGGTGAGTAAACCCACCAGCTAGTAAAAATTAGGTAGGTGTCTCCAATTTTAGTGATGACGATAACATAGCTATTTAAATAATGACTAAGTAAAAGCATAGAAAATTATGTTTGGGATAGTCATGTACTGCATGGTTGTTTGAAAGCTTGTCCAGTTTTGTTTTGTTTTGTTTTTTTCACCAAAAAAGGTAAGGTATGAACACTCTATATTAACTTTGCCTATCATATCTTACGTCATGATGGCCATAGTGCCCCTGTGTCCCCAACAGTTCTTTACTAAATCTTTGTTCCTGAATCTTCATTCTAAAATATTGTTTTTCGCAATAAATGTCATATGTAATGACATTTCTCAGTAGGGGCACTCAAACTGGTCTAATTCATTCTGTATTCTTTTGCCAGTTCATGTTCTACAAAGGTTTATTGGTGTAAATAGTTGCACTAATATAAATGGTGCAAGTCAGTGAGGGAAAGGATGATTTATATGATCAAGGTCCCTGATTTGCACAAACAGAGCTGCCAAGACAGCAGCTTTTGGTGACATGAAAAAAAATATAGTATTCGCTTTAGCATTCTTTTACTCTGCAATTGGGTGAAACGATGAAATGATTTAAATTATACACTGCTGGTTTACTTTTAAGCTCTTCATCTTTATTTCATTTGGGTACAAACCTGCATTCTTTTTCACCTAGATGCTCTGTGGATAACTTGACGAACTGATTTACAGTAGCCCAAGTTCAGGGTGGGAAGAGTTCTTTCTACCTGTTCTATTTTTATTTTCTGCTGTTTTTTAATTAGGTCCTCTTTGCATGGTTTTGTACTGAGGCATTCATCTGCTTCTGCTGCTTACTCTTTCACCTGAAGTCATAATCACCTGTGATATCAAACTGGCTACTGCAGAGGAAATTATGATGTGGCAATGTGACATACAGAAAATTATGACTGTGCACGGGGAAAAACCAGCAGAACTCCAAAGGAAGAAAGGTCGTGCTTACATGTTTTCCTCTCTTCTTATTAGGAAAATAGAGAAAATATTAAAAAACCACTGTTGGGGGCAAACCTTAGCTAGTGTAAACCATGTTATCCATGAAGATGTTAGGAAAAGCATTGCCAGTTACATGAACTGGGAGTTTACCTTTCCTCTCCCCATCTGAACACTGTAAAGATAAAACTTTTAATACAATGCTGTCGTTCAGTTTTAGTAGTTTACCCTACTTTTTATGCTCAATCTCTGCATGCTTTTAAATCACTGGATTCTGGATCTTGTCAATTCTCTGACTGCAAGACTCCAGACTACAGCCCTGTTACAGGACACACAGAAGCACTGCATTAATTTTTTGTTTTCAAGGAAAGTAAGCTTCATGTAATTATATTGCACTATTATTGTTCACTGCTTTTTCTGTGTCTTCTAGTCATAAAAGGGATAGGACACAGCAATACTGTGTTTTGAGATTCATGTTTTAATAATCGGAAAGATAATTTTGGAGACTGCTCTGTCGATCTTGTATTGAAATTTCCTTTCTTTTTATTTAAATCCATCAGGAATTATAAGACTCTGATTACCAGAAGTAGTTTTGTTTGGTTTATTTGCTTATTGCTTAAAATCAATGAATATAGCCTAAAGTTTTTGCTTTATGAAGAAAAAAAAATCTTGAATTAGTCCTGCTTGTTTCAGAAATAAACAGAACAGTCTTTTAATCAGTTCATCTTAAATTGCTGGCAACTATTGTTAGCCCTAACTCCAGCTGCATTGAGGGTATTGTCTCGTAAGTTATTATTTTAGAAATTATTGTTAAAATAATGAATATGTAAACTAGAAATGCGAACAGAATGCTGTCTTTTAATACAGTGCCTTCAAGAATTGAAAATATATAGCATTGATCTTTTCGGATAAAACTGTTGCCAGCTTATTTGCTGGCTAATGACACCCGATGCTTATTTTTATATTCCTCTTATGTCAGGTACATATGAGAAAAATCAAATGCTTCTGATTTCAGACAAAAGATAAGTGAAGAACAGCGACGAATTTACTGTTCAAGACTTCTTAATACTTCACTTCCAGTCAAACTCTACTAGGGGACCTGAGATTTCAATATAACAGCAGAAACATTTTTATCAGCAACAAGATACACAATACTACTAGTCTCAGCACTGTCAGGTGATTTGTTATGGATTCCAAGGAGATTTTACTTTTCAAGTGTAATTTCCACTACTGAATTCTATTTGAAAATAAAGAAGCCAACTGGTACGAGGAACTTTTAGATATATGTAATTCTGGAAAAGCCCTCAGAGTTGAATGTAGTACTTCCCTCCCTTTGCCTTCCTTTTCATGAGCAATATGCTTACAGCAGATTCTTTGGTTGATTTTATAACTCTATGCAACTCCTTAGTAATTCCATTGCAGTCAAACAAATTACTCTAGGTTTATGAGAGCATAAGTCAGAGCTGAAGCCAGCCTATGCTTATTATTTTATACAGCATGAAATAAATCATGGAATCCAATTACAGAGTACAACACCAGGCAGTTTTTCTACACTGGTAAGTAGGCATTTATAGCATCTCATGCTATTAACAGAATAAACCTGCACACAGCAATTAATTTAGAATTTTTACTCCCAGGTCTTGAGAGCAATGCTGTCTCTTGGCTTCAAACTCACCAAGAACAAGACTGTGAACCAAGCATAGCATAGTTACAGTCTGTGGCAGAACAGGGGCATTCTGCTGGGTGCTGCTGAAGGCAGCTTGGCAAAAAGCTTTGCCTGGTATTATGTGAGAGTGGTACAGCTAGCTGCAGCTGTGACTGCCCACCAAAGCAGTCAGAGGAACAGCCTCAGAAAGTGTGCAACCCATGGGGATTTGGAGGCTGGGGAAAGCCCAAGAAGCAAAAAATGAAACAAAATTCTCCATAAAGCCTATTTGCAGATCCTACTAGATCCTGGGAGCAAAGAAAACTATTCACGGAAGTGGAAAAGTAACAAGTGGCCCTGGGATCTAGGACAAGCTGTGATGACTCTTGGGGTTGAGGTCAGTGCTATCCTTGTGCCAAATCATGAAGCCTAGGGGGAGTTAAGAGGACATGGCCTTCTCAAGCAGCTCCAAGTAGCAGTGTGCAGTCTGCATGGAGGTGCTAACCTGCAGAAGATTCTTGTATCTAAAATACTGTAGAACACAGCCTGATAAAGACCAGCAAGAAGTGTTTTGTTTTAGGAAATCTTTTACCTCCTTAGCAGAAGGCAACCCACTGATTTGACCAAAGGGCAATTTGACCAAACTAGCAATGCACTATGACTGCAGAACAGCCTATGCTCAAGAAACCAGGAGGTGGCAAGATACAGTTGATAAACTGGACACTGTTTCAGGTAAGTGATTCTTTTCTTAAAGAAATGTGAATGCTGTTGTAGATCGGGTATTCACCCCATCCACCCTGACGACTCAGGCCATTCTGCCAGCTGGACAGCTAACAAGACACACAGCAGTCTCAGGAACAAGGAGGCTTAGGGACTTTCTTCATACACACTGACACTTTATTCAACAAGAACACAACTCTGCTTTTGCTAATGCTAACTATCTTGCTATTATCTGTAGTTTTATATAACTTGCTCACCATTTTTAACCAGTACTTTGGCTGCAGCTTCCTCTGGTAGATACTATCTCTTGATTATATTAGTGTGCAAACAGTATTACAGAATCCCTCTAACTAAACAGAGTCCTGGTCCCTTGGCTGAGATATTCAAGAACTTCACTGCATTAAGGGATACATTTTACTAATATAGTCCTTTGCCAATAACGTCCAGTTTCTGTTTCTGAGAGTTGCACAGTATTCCTTAGATATGAACATAACAAATGTAACTGAATTTAGGTGATTTGCGTGTTAACTTCGTGCTGTTACTACACTGTATGAAATGCTGTGTAAAACCAGATGCCTATATATCTATCATGTAAACAACTAAAGGCTTGGCCTATGCAAGATATGTATGGTGCAGTGTTGCAAAAATCTGCAGAAGTGGATCTGAGAGTACAAGACTATATTCTAGGTTATTATTTAAGAACCTATCATTATATAATTAGAATGCATTAAAGCCACAAATTTTTAAGGAGAAGAATAATGGCTGTGAGCTTATAAAAAACCAGTTAATAAATGCTTACTTCCCAGTTATACATAAGCAATGCTTAGCAAGGCACTAGCAGACTCCTTCTTCAGTTTTCCATGGTAATTCAGTTGGTGTTTTCCACCATTGTTGATTTTATGACAATCGGTATTTCTATTCACATCATGTCTATTTTTCTAAATAATATAAAAAAGCTTCTAAATAAAGCTGGCCGTGTCTAACAAGTTGTTTTCTGTGGGGCTTAAAAGCTAAACCATGTGACTGTGCAGTTATCTATAAAATATAAACGCTGTCAAGTATCTTAAAAGGCAAAGTGAAAAAAAGACATGAAAAGGGAGCTTGAACTGAAACGATAAGACTGAGTTACAAATCTTGTGTTGTTCATTATTGTTACTGAAATTCTAAAAGCTTTTCTTCCTGATAAGGATTTTTTTTCCCCAAGTCTTCATAAATACACGGAGAATTCCAAGTTTTTGCCTTTTCTATTTTATTTCGCTTTGAAGGATGAAGAAATAGATCAGTCCCAAACAAAAGTTTGAGCCTTAACTTGCTGTTAGGGTGGCAGCAAGATCTAGTAAATAATGCAGGATTTCTTTCCAAGTCTTCTCATGACCTTCTTTAAGACCCTGGAAACACCTTCCATCTCTTATCCTTTTTCTTTTTTCTTTCCTGATTTCCTTGTTGCCTGTGGCTTCTGTTTTGACTGTAAATTAAGCTGTCTCTGAGCCTGTTGGAATATGAGCAATACACAAATTTTACAGACTGTGAATGAAATGCTGGAGGGGCAGAAAGTGTGAGGCATCAGAAAAAAAATCTTCTTTGTTTCTTAGATTTTATTTTCTTTGTACTTGTATAGAATTCTGATCTATTTATTCTGATTATTCAAATAATCTTCCTGGAAAAACAAGGAAGAGGAAACATATTTGCACTGCATAAAAATAAGTAATTTGGTTTTGTTTTGGTTTAAATTATTTTTTTCACCCCCATGTGGCCTTTTCTAAAGTTTTGGCTTAAGTTAAGAGAGTTTTGTAACTTGTGTTAGTAGAGTTAATATATGGAATGAAACTTTTTAAAAGAGTAATAGCCTGAGACTGAGAATTCGTGTTTTTCGTATCACTTCTCAAATGGCTCTTTTGATGCTCTAGGAAGATTTCCTCATCATTTTGATTCCATTTAGGCCAGCTATTAAATCAGTAAATTAGAATAATATTGTTGAACGGCTTCCTAAGAACATTCATGATTAATTGCTGATAAGTACTAAATACTACTGTGAAAGTATGTGCTAGCATGCATATGGTATGCTTCATTCCTAGCTGATGCAATACTTCTGCTGCAGAGGCTTGGAAAAATTACTGCATTATCAGGGACTTCTAACTTAAAAATGCTATAGTTTTCTAAGACTCTGACATGCCTTGGAGAGGAAAGATCTAAGGGTAAAACATTATTACTATACAATTAAAAACTACACTTTTAATTGTCTGCAAGCTGTTCTAAGCAGCTTTAAAGCAACAAGTTAAAGCCTCTGGTCTCAATTTCATTATATTGCTTGGCAAACAGCTTAGGAGGTGGCATTTGCATTTGGTAGCATCTAGTACCAAGAAAAGCGAAAGACTGTAGTAAGATGCTGCTTAAGTCAGGGTGACCTTCATAACAGTGATTAGCCAGTAGTGTGCCATTATCAACACCAGTTGTGTTCTAGGATTCTGATGGTTTTCTATACAGTACTGATAAAGGTTATGCCTTTTTTTTTTTTTAAGAAAACTGAATTTGATTTCTTTTCAGTAAGTTTAATTCTTAAGCATCTGGTTTTCTGGTTTAGATTCTGAAATTCATCTCATCTCCTCAGAGGGGATGTATATAACTGTACAATTGGGTTGTTTCTTATCCTTGCACTTAGCCTTTCTTAGCAGACCTCTGCAAGAGATCCATACATTGTTATAGGATGGGCAGCTGAATATACAGAAGTGCTACAATATTCATGGTATGGTGTTAAGGTTGGGATCAAGAGAGATCTGGGTCTATATGAAAGGCCATATTGCTGAAATTCAGCAAGGAGGTCTTACCATCAATACAAGTAAGACTGGGTAGATAAGAAAGAAATGTACAGTTTGGGAAATTGGAAAAGGATCCAGTGAATTTCCTGCAGAAAAAGGTAGATAAGCAGCTGTCAGAGGAGAGCTTTTACAGAATGAGTTGGTAGTTTCAGTTTCTTTCCAATTCTATAGCTGTTTATTTCATCAAGTATAATTGGCAAGACCATGTACCTGGGTTGGTGGTTTCATGAAGAAACAAGGTTGTGGATGGGTACAAAAAGCAATAGCTTTGAGATTCCCAAGGAGGTCTTTAAGCACTACCATTAATATGAATATTATGGAAGGGCAGAATGGGAAATTTTTCATTTCCCCCACAAGATATATGGAGATCTTATTTTCGTTTGATGGCTTTCAGAATATGTGGATGCTCTGAACAACAAGAAGGAATTATTATCTAATTAGGTAAGAGTCTAACCTAATCTCAGCTGAAGTCAACGAGAATTATTACTCCCTCTAATCTGAATGGCTACTGAATCAGGCTCTAAATGTCCTAGCCTTTTGCTTCCTCTTACAAGTATCACTTTTATAGCATAATTATGGAAGCTTCTGTAGTGTGCCCGATGCTATGTAAAACTACAGGAAAATAGCTGTAAATTCAAAACTGAAGTATGTAAAAAACTACCTGTGGGAAGATCACTGAGATTAAGATAGGATGCACACCATAAACTGAATGATAAAAAATATTGTGACACTATTATCTGTTAAGAAAATACTACTATTTTAATACAGCATCATCTTCCATTACTTTTTTCAACTGAAATTTATCTGGTTGGCCTGATCTTTCATCTCTACAAACCACGTTAGTGTGTGAGGTGACAGAGCAGGACAGAGACCCAGCTACAGACAGGTTTTGTCTTTCTCCTTCATTCTCATGTTTGTCTTGCAAGAAGGCAGGCCTGATTTGAAAACTGTGGTCTGAGTTTCCCTGTCTCCCAAGCACTCAATCTGCCACATGATTCAAGTCACCACCATCTTCCCAGTCTACTGGGAAAGAAGCCAGCAGAGAGAGCAGAGGCATGCACTAACCATCAGGTTGTTCATGAGGTGATTGCAAGCTGCAATTTGTATAATGCTGTTCTTTAACTTAATATCCCAACTACCTGAGCTGATGGTAGCAAATAATTTTTAGGCTTTATCTACAGCAGATTAACCAATCTGGTCTAGTTTAAGACATTGTTTTTTGTAGCAAGAGCCATGTTATGTTAAACATAACCTTTCCCGAACCATAGAAATTTGCATGTGGAACCAAGATGCAGGGGAAACTTAGAACAGTTTTGGAGGTATGTCCTCTTAGTGTGTAACATCTGTATGTCCGTAACAGTCCTAAAGAAACAGCACTTGGGAGAATGGCAGGGAGAGGGGGCAGAGGGAGAGGAGAGAACATGACTGGAAAGAAAGTAGAAGAGTAGCTATAGTTTGGTTCCTGGATAATGAGTGGTGGAGCAGCCAGAAGGATAGTTCTTATGCTCTGGCTGGACAATGCCTAAGAATTTAGCTTTTATTATAAGAACATAACTGGTGGTTAAAAGGAATGAGTGGGCTAGGAGCTTTGTATCTAGTAACACAGTTCAGGCAAAATTCTGTCCCTGAGTGAGGCTGAGGAACCCGTTGTCTGGGGATACGGAAGTACAAGCAGCTGTATTTGGTACAGGATGTAGATATGGTGGGGGAGAATGCAGGAGGAAGAGCAGGAGAGATCACGTCTCCATTTCCTTGCTTTGCACTTTCTGCTTTGACGAAGATTTGGGGGCCGAGGTGTATGTGGCATTTACTAGATAAAGCGCGTAGAACAATTACAGGCTGTACAGGAACATGCAGTAATGTATCTGTTCTGAAACTGTAGGGCAGCACTGTGCAATCTGCATACTGTTGGTTAGTTAAATTCATTGCTTCTGACTTAGAATCTTTTTGGCTGCCTCAATTGTTTCTTTCATCTTTGCATACAAGTGGAAGGATAGGGGCCTAAAAGCCCCATCAGTGCTAACAAAGGTTCCTTATACTCTGCTTTGCAATTGTATTTGCCTGTATTCTTGATGTTCAGAGACTCCTAAAGCAGATCTCTTCATAACATAAACGTTTCAAAAAGGATGCTCTCAAGGCTGCTTGGGACAAATTCGACCTATTTTTTCCTCTTTAACTGTTTATGAAATGCATTTAATTATCTCTGTTTTCTTCTATGCTCAAACAGGCAATCCAGTATTATTTCAGGGGGGCAATACTGATGAGGACCCAGACAATAAGACTGTGCATATGTACCTCAGACTTAACAGAGAATTGAAAATCTATCAGTAAGTCAAGAGGTTTTCATTTTCTGTTTTCTGTGAGGAGGTAAGTCTGTTCAGTAAGGTCTCTGGCCAGCAAGTGTGTAATTGCCCTTTTATCTCATGGAAGGTACTAACCCTCTTCCAGCACTACAACTTAGCCACGAATTATCTTTCCATAGCAGCTGTGTTCCAGGAGTATGCCCTCCTGAACTTATGTGGCCACTGTCTTGCCTTCATACAGCAGCTCTGGAATCTGTGAATACCAAGAAACCACTGCCATTTTCATGAAGAAAAAATTTCAGACCATCCTTTTCCTCTGCCATAGCACTTTTAAGGGGCCTTCCCTGGAGGAAAAGCCATTTGTCCCACAGCTTTCATCCTGAGCCATGCAGACTTCTCTCAAAAATAGAGACCTGATTAACAGCTTTTCACACAAACTCTCTCTAAACGAGGTGATGCACGCTTGCTGGGATGAAATACAGGATAATCGGGGCTTTCAATAAATAGAAATGTTGCTATGAGCCATTCAGTATGGTCTTGATTTCAGAGTTTCAGCCTAACATCAATTTAGAACTTAAAGACCTTTTTCTTTACAGCATGTTATATTTACATGGGCAGTAGGAGTGAAAAAACACTCATATATATGGTAAAATACAGTTATTGATGTATTTCAAGTTCCTATATGAGTCCCAATTATCAGAAGAGGTATGCTTTTGTCTCAATTGAAAAGAAAAAGACTATCAATACATAACATTTTTTAATGATTTAGAACTTTTAATAATTTAGAACTATTGGCCTCCATACCTGTCTTTGTTTTACTTGAAAGCTTTTTGTTAGGAAAAAATGATAGTCATAAAAGAAAATTTATTAAATTTCATAGTAATAAGCATTTTGTAAGTATTTGTCCTAAATAAGAATTTAGGATAGGGTAGATAACTACACAATTATTATACATTAAGATAATATAAAGTCAGATAGGGTGGATGTGATAAAAAAAAGCACTGTAAATAGCCTCTTCTACTCAAATCCAAGATGCTAATCTTGATTTTTGTGACATTTTATTACACTTTACATTAATCTTATTCAAATACACAGGGAAGCTAGTGACTGTCCTCCCACAGGAGCACAGCAACACATAGCATATAGAACACTCCACTGCCTACTGTAGATTTTATCAGTGCCAGCTTTGCTCCACAGAAGGGCAATACTGGGCATGTAATACAGATCTGTATTGGGTAAATCCTGAACTATAAAAGCCAGCAACAGTCTATAATGCCTGATACTACAAAAATAATTTTTGTGTTTCCTTATTTTATTTCATGAAAAAATGTGGGTTGAACAACAATGACATGAATAGTTATGTAGATTTTGCTTATATGAAATAAAAACCTTTACATCCCATATGATCCTGAAATAAAATACAGTAAATAAATTATGTTATATAAAGCTCAACAGCTTCTACTTGAAGTTTCCATGGGGAAGCAGCTGTTCAGTTGATTAGTCACCTTAAAGAAAATCCTAAATGAAAGAATTATACATTAACATCCTCAAGCAGTAGTTGTCTGTAAATAGAAATGCCAGCATGGAAAATCTGATTAACTTCCCTGAGGTCAAAGGCAAGGTGGTTTAAAACAATATAAATGTAAATTTACAAATTAGGATTAAAAAAAGTCGCAAAGAGAAAGGCTACCAATAATTCATTTTTTTTCAACAGTTTTCTTAACACCAGAACTTTAGTAAATGCAACACATAGTACAAAGAAAATTTCTTGCCATATGAAATAAGGCACTAAATCTGAAGATAACAAAATGCTTTTACAATTCATCTCACTTCCCATCTGCAGACACCCATAGGCTTCTAATTCCTTCATGTGCAGGGAAAGATGTTCCCGGTGTCTCTGCTTTTGTACCATATTTATTGTGCCCTGGCTTTTATAAAAATAAAGTAACGGATAATGAGGCTGCATTTTCAAATCACTGCAGCCACTGCTTTGGTTTTGCAAATGACAAATCCATGCATGTAATCAGCACATGGAGTCACAATCGCATTTCAAAACTCAGTTGGTTGGCAGTACATAATTTATTGTGCCCACAAAAAGCTAAAAAAACCTTACCAACCTCCTCCCTGCCCCATAACCCTTGGCAACCAAAAATACCAATATGTAATATCGGAGCAATTGACTGGCCATGTGAGTATTTGAGAATCAGCAACACAGCCCAGGCATCATTTCAGCCACATGTGCAGCTCTGCACAGCTTTGAGACTGATGGAATATGAATATTTGCTTCTGACTCTTCTCTTCTGAGATATTCTCTTTGAGGAAGAATTAAGTATTCAGGCCTCTGTGTATGTAGCACCTGCTTTCTGAAAACCTCATTCATTATGTTTAATTAAAAACAAACCCAGGATCACAACTCTTTCCTATTTTTACATCCAGTTGTATCACCAAATCCAAACAGGCTTTTTTAGTCTTCCTGTCACAAAAGCACAATGCAAGTGTGACATCCAATTGTCCCATACACTCAGAAAATCACATGGTAAATAAAAACCAAGAAAAGGCAAAAATTACCCCTCCAGTACATAATGTACAGAACACTAAAACATTCCCCCCCCTCCTACAAGAGCAGCTACAAGATATGGCTTATTTCAACACTCACGGCTATCGTAGCATATATTGCCCAGGGCACGTCCTGTTTGAAGCAATACTTCCTGGTCTTTGCAGTTTAACAGCTGCACCAAAGGAGGGATCAACCCGGCATCCACACATGGGTTTCGCATAAATTCTGCAAATAGTGCAAAGCCTGTTAAAGCAAGCTGGCTATTGTCAGTTTCATCCATTCTAGTTACACTGGCATTGCAAATGGGACTTTTGTTAGAATAAACATATGCATAGACAAACGGTGTAAGTTCTTCTCTGAGTTTCTAGAGAGTAAGCCCAAGTCAGGATTTGGTCTTATGTTCTTTCCATTACTTGTTAATTTAGAAGGAATTAAAGAGTATTTAATTGACCTCCATGGAAACTAATTTAACACAGCTCAGATAGAGCGTATTTTTAGCATCATAAAAACTGCTGAAAAGAACAACAAATTCACAACCTTTTTCTCCACCCCAACAAGTTCAACATAAATTAAAATTATTAAATAACACAAGATTACTTAAAACTAGTAATCATACTCCAAAATGAGCAGCATTTTTTACCCTCTATTCCCTTAATTAGAGCTCTTGAAAAGCTTTTGCTCTAAAAAAAAAAAAGGCATTAAAGCTAAGTAACAGGCTCTTTATTTGGAAGGTAAGGAATGGAAAAGTAAAAGAAAGAATGAGAAATACAAGAGAGATTAAGTGAGCCCAAAGGCCTGTACCTTTCCACATTCTAACTGATGCCCTCCAGGGGAGGAAAGCTAGAGGACCTCATCCACTAGGAAGCTTTCTGCCTTTCTGTCCTTTCTTTCTGCTATGTCCCCCAGCCACAGAGAACCAAAGTACTATTTCACATCTGTGCAATAGTCATGGATAGATAATTATCATGGTGTCAGGGAGATAAAGGACTGGTCTCCAGAAGAAGCTATAGTCAGGCAGGCACTGTGCTGCACATTTTACAAGGGAAGTTTACAGAAGCAACCACCTGAAACACCCATAGTGTTAATAGTTTACTACTAGCACCCTTCAGAGATGTAGCATTGTAATAGGCAAAAGGTCAATACATTTTTGATTTGTGAATTGCAAATTATCTCTTCCTTATTCTAGACAATGTTGGATCTTCCAAAATCAGTATACCTTTGTGTTACTCAGTCAGTTATGCGACATAATGAACCCCCATATGTATGACCCCCATAAAGATATGACACAGTTTTTCTGATTCTGGACCAACAGAAACAACCCTCATGCCAATAGTCAAACATTTCATATAATGCTTGAAGTACAAATACATCTTCTTAAATACTCCCTTTGGTGCACCTATTACAATGTTCTTTGACGTTTCTGTAGACAGAAAATCTTGTATCTTTTGTAGTTAACCTTGCACTTTTTTTTAGCTAAAGAATTCTCACAGAGGCAAGCAGTCCTCACATGATGATGAACTTTGATATATAAACAAACAGATGAAGTAGAATCATCAATATCTATACACTGCACAGGTTCAACAGAAAATAGCGCATTTTAAAACTGTAGACAGATGCTGTATTGTGATATATGGTGACGGCATCCATATTAACAAACAGAACAAATATCAGATACATCTGTTCTTTAAACTTGGTCTTGCCATGTCCTTGTAACTTTTTGTCTATTTCTTTATGACCCACTTTCATATTCATCTCAATGTTTATTTACTAAATGTGTTATGTTCCTCTATCTTTTGTCCCCTCAGTCTCTTCCTCTCTTAATTGCGTGCAAGAACTGCTCTGTACCTCAGCTTCTCCCTGCATCTCTTTATTTTACACCGACTAGTTTACCCAAGTCTCTACATCATCCTAGCCTGTCACAGGAAATGGAACTTGTTCTCTCCTAAATGACTGAGAAGTCTCAGTCTGTTCTTTTGTGTTTTCAGGTTCTTGGTCATGTGGTAAAAAGGAGTTAAGAACCCCTTTCTCCACCCTTCCTCCATCTAGAGTGAGCAGAAGCTTTCGGTCTTCCATTGAGCAACAAAATAATTAGGCCATATGCTGAGCAAACTTTTATTTGTCCAGGTCATGTAAGGGCAAGAAGTAAAAGAAATGATGCCATATATAGCAAGATAGATCTGTGAGATACCAACAAAAATGTGGTAACTACAACTATATTTGCAGGTGATAACTACACAGAAGTAATAGAAGAAAGAGAAGGTAATCAAGTACAGAGGCATTTAGAAGGTTTTCACTAACCTGACAGGGAAATGAAGCACATCCTTGAAGGAAACAGTGAAGTAAGAAGTTAGGAGGAGAACCACTGAGGACAGAGTAACAAAAACCAAAGGAGGAAAAGATTTCGAAAGAGAGATGCAATTGTGTTGTAGTATTACAGATTGTGAAGATGATGTTCTCACTCCTATACCTGGCAAAGAAGAGGAGACTAAAGACCTTGGAAAAGGGTTTAAAAGGTCCACAGTAGGGAGAGAAGCTCCATGTAGCAAATGTATCCTGAGCCTTCAATATGCTCACATTTGAAAGGGAAATAGTTGTAGCTGGAGAGACAAGAGTGACCGAAAGGAGTTTTGTGTATTTAGATATTTAAAATGGGAGAGCCTAACATGAGCTCATGTTGTGAGGAGGAAGAATCATGTGAGCTGAAGAGGTGAAACAGAGCAAGAGCACAAAGAGGTGAAAAGGAGATGAAACATGACAAAACCACTGAGGCATGTAAAGGAATTTGATGTGACCAGAGTGGGTGTGTGTGTAGGACCAGATGAGGAGAATGGGAAAGAAAAACAAGAAGCAGGGAAGAAAAGAGATGCTCTTTTATCAGTAAAGCCCAGATTCAGAGCCAGAGGCACTACTCCCAGCTCTGCCAGTGCTGCATGGTATGACCACAGGGAAATCAGTTCAGATGCCTGGGTTTAAAGCCTATCTGTGGGATGTTGATAACACAAAATTTCAAAAAGTGCCCTAAAGCTTGTTGAAAAGAGGTGCAACATAAGCATTAAATACTTGCATTATTATGAAAGGGGACAAATAAAACAACAAAACTCAAATGAGGTGTTCCTTGCTCATCTCAGTCTTGAAAGCACTGGGCACCTTAAATAACTCCTGAATACCTTCACTTTAACCTTGGCTGCCAGAGGTCCAGTTACACCTGCTAATAACTCTAGGAAAAAGACAAAAGCTATTTTGTATGATGAACCAGGTAAAACACCAAACTCTTCTGAAGAATGTACTTATGACAGCAATTTAAAAGAGGCAGCGAAAAGGATACTATTCAGAGATTTCATGTATTAGCTCAGATTTGAAAGATACTGGCTAAAATGCTCTGGAAGAGAACCTTGCAGGAAACAATGCATAGTAATCAGTTAATATATACTGAACATTGTTTTTCTTCTTAACTTTCCCCTTTCTGAGATAGGAGCTAAAAGGACTTACTGTGGGGATATACTCTTCACTGCAACATTCTAAATATACTTATGAATTTATTAAGTACATAAAAAGCATATGGTACGGTTGCATGAATCTCATTCTGAAACATTTCTAAGTTCAAATTTCTGTGTTTAAATTTTTAACTGGCTATTTACCTACATAATTTTAAACCTTAAAACTAACCATGTATATCTTCTTTTCTTGTTAATGTCGTTTCTGAATATCCATATATAACATTGTCTCAAAATCAGTGAATTGGGTAGAGGAAGTCACACAGGGGCTATCAGTAAGAAGCTGTAGTACTGTGATTCCAAAGAAAATACGGAGAAGGAATGTGGAAATAGCAATAATTTAGCACCTTCTCTGAAGAGGCATCAGCATGAAATTTTGTAGAGGAAGAGAAGTATGGCTGCCAGGCATGCATGTGGACAGCAGTTATGCGGCACCCTACTGTTTTCTGCCTGGCCTCTGGGAAAGTGCATAATGCAATTTGTGCCTCTTTCGCTGGGACAGCGGCAAGTCAAGGACTGAGGACAGTCAACCACAAACCTCGTCAGCTCTCATCATAGGGTGTGCCTGTCATGCCTGCCTGCAGATACAAGGCCATTTTTTGAGCTCAAGATATACAGGGTATTGGGTTTTAAGAGCTTTAAGATTATTCTTGCTAAAGAAAAAAAAAGCTTTAGATTATCTCTTACATTATATGACTGTATGTATATAATACATACCAAAATGTACCAGATTCTCACTTGGGATCTTGGGCTCTTATTCTATGCATATAATGCTCCTTAGGTAGGAGGTTTTGTTGTGGTATCAAATGCCTCATAATGATAATAATGTTGTCACAAACCTCAGACTGAAGAAACATCTACTACCCCTTAACTACGTGTATACTCACTAGTGTTTTAACTATGTGCACTATATGTAACTGGATGCACAAATGATGCGCATCTTGTTTTTCTATATGTGTTTCATAAGCCGGTGATGTGCTACTTCTGCCCAATAAACTCTACTTTAATTGTCTTGAAAACTGAACAGCATGAAAAGATTAAAAAAAAAATAAATCAGCCAAATGCTGTTTAAATTTTATTTAAAAATAGAGAAATAAAATTTGACAAAACAAAAAGAGTGAAAGGGAAGGATATGAAAGGTGTCTAATCTACAAAATGAAAACATAAATGAAGTAAAACATACTGACAAGTGAGGTGAAAAACTGAAGATGTTCCAGCAGAAAAGTTCTTGTAGAAAACCTCACCATTTCTGGCTACTTCTGCTATGATGTTAGCTACTTTTGCTGTGCAGGAAGATTGTGGCGTCAACAGACTCCCGAACACCTGAAGAACTCCACTTTTCTGGATTTTTTCACTTGTCTCCATATCTGAAAAACACATCACACAAAAATGACTTGTGCATCAGCTTGCGTTGAGGAAGAAAAGAAAGAAAAGAAGGGAGGGTAAGTCTTCTCAAAGGTAATTATTAAAAAATTATTTTCACATATAAGCCAACTGCTATTTTAATGATTGTATTTATTTTATATGATGTGCTCACAGAACTTAATACTTTGCCATTCCTAATCAATTGATCTTTATAAGGTAACTCTGTGTTATATAGTGAATATAGTTGCATACTCATGCATACACAGGGAAACTACTGGAGAGACTGATAGAAACACTAAAGGTCTTGGGAGTGATGTGCAGCAGCCTTAAGCATTATGTAAAAATCAAGGAACAGTATTCTGAAGTGATGGATTATTTGAAATGTTCAAGGAATGATGAGGGAAGTCCTTACAGCTGAGGGCACAGCTTAATGCAGTACGGGAGTCAGAAACTGGTCTAGACTCCTCTTATACTCAGCTTGAGTATCTTCTGTGTTACACTGCTAATCTACAGTAGCTTTAGTACAGTCTCAGTAGAAGGGAAAGGCATAAATAACACTGAGTTTCTTGTAGTAGAGATCAGAGATTTGGGAAAAAATCTTCCATTTCTGCCTGTAATAGGGAGGAATTGTGCAGCTGCTCTGTAACAGGGCCCCACCTAGCATGACTGGCCAACAGCTCTGTAACAAACTGAAAACATTGATTAGTGAATATTAAATATGAGGCAATAGATACTAAAACATTTTGCTAATGTTTTCAAATAATGGCATATTTGAGACAATTATTAGTGTGACATACAATATGATTACATGGCAGCTATCACTTTATAAAGCAGCATGACTCCTTAAGCCATTCATAATGGAAGTCACTTGCATTCTCCAAGGACGGCTGGGAGATGCTCTAATTGATGACTTTTGCAAAGAAGACAAATCTATCAGAATGCAAGCCCATTTTTCGACAACCCTGTCTTGCAGGGGCATTTTTAAGTGCTACAACATGCACAAACCCCCTCACATCATTTAAAAGCTTTACAGTAAGTGCATGTTAACATTTAAAAAATCACCACAGCTTGCCAGTAATGGTGAGAAACAGATGTAGATACTTCAGATTTGAGAAGACAGGCCTCTGAGCACCACTTTCTGCAGTTTCCTACAATCACCCTCACATTGGTATAAGAGCTATCAAGACAGTCACGCTGGGCAGCAATAGTAGTAATCAATAGATGTGGGGATTATTTAGTGTCTTTCACACCTGGGAGAAAAGAGAGGGACATTATATACTCTTGAACAGCAAAGGAGGAGCCTTAAACTAATCCAAGTTTCATTTTTTTCAAGACAACATTCTCTGTTTTCTCCCTAAGCAAGTAAATACATATTTTGTACAACACAACTAGCTAGTCTTCTAGTGCATCAGTTTGCGTTCTCTCTTAGCTGTGCTCCACCTGTGAATGGGTCACGACATGTCACAGGGCTCACCTCCTCCCTTTCCCCATTCTCAGTGCTGTAACTCAGTTTTTGCTTGTGGCAGCTTCAGGAGAACCCCTGCTGCCTCTGAGCGCAGAAGAGAGCCACTTGAGCTGACCCTGAACAGAAGCCAGCACAAGCCTGGCAGAGGTAACTCACATGGATTTTGTGGCTCACACATGTTTCAGTGGCTGGGAGCCATTTTCTGCCTAGGTGATAGAAAACGGACTAAAGGGAGAGAACGTCAAGTCTGTACTGCAGACTATCTATTTCTGTATTTAATTCCATCTTGGGATGTTGGTCTTTGGCTAGGACTACTCACTGACAACATGTCAGTGATGACATCTGACTACAAACATTAGGCATAAATTGAAGATTGATTAATTTCAACACATTGTGTATAATCACAGAATGGTTGAGGCTGGAAGGGACCACCAGAGGTCATCTAGTACAACCTGCCTGCTCAAGCAGGCTCACCTAGAGCACATTACTCAGAATTGTGTCCAGACAGCTCTTGAGTAGCTCTAGGGAAGGAGACTCCACAATCTCTTACATCCCCTCTGAGCCTTCTCTTCTTTAGGCTGAACAAGCCCTTTCCTTAGCCCTCAGCATGCCTATGATGATATCATGGGAGACAGTGTCAAAAGCCTTGCTGAAGTCCAGGTAGACAACATTCACTGCTTTCCCCTCATTAACCCAGCCAGCTGTCCCATCGTAGAAGGCAAAGAGGTTGGTTAAGCATGATTTTCCTTTGGACAATCTATACTTACTACTTCTGATCACCACCTTGCCTTCAGTGTGCCTAGAGATGGCCTCCAGGATGGTTCCACCACCTTTTCAGGGATGGAGATGAATCTTACTGGCCTGTAGTTCCCAGGGTCCTCCTTCTTGCCCTTTTTGAAGACTGGGATGGTTGATACCTGGTTTCTTTCAGTCTTCTCCTGATTGCCATGACCTTTCAAAGAGCATCGAGAGTGGCCTAGCAATGATGTCTGCCAGCTCCCTCAGCATTTGTGGGTGCATTCTATTAGGGCCTCCCAAATATAAGTGCTAATTATCATTAACCTGTTTGCAATCTAGTTAAATGCAATTTTTGAAATGCACTGAAATATAATGTAAAGGAGCTTATGGATTATCTGGAAGCTTTCATAAGTTCTGACATATAGCATATACTTAATAGATGTATTTTCCTATGGATATTTACAGATGAAAAAAAAGTTTGAATTCAAAGAAAATCACACCAGGACTAATGATCGGTCCAGACAGCTGTCTAGTAAAGAAGATACCCTTCTTCTCCCCTAAATTCAAAACTTGAAAGTACAGAATTCAAAATGTAGATATCTGTGAACCTGTATTAGTAGGCAGGAGACATTAATGCATTTTCTCCTGCCACACTGCCGAGATATACAGTATCCAGTCTCAGTTTTATGATCTGTTGTTTGATGGGCTCATTACTGTGCAAGGCATAAATTACATAAATAGAACAAAATATATCCTGCAAGAAGTGAGAAAATAAAATTAAATGCTACTCCAGGCCAGTTGTGTATAGCAGATATGCACTGATTTATATTATTAAGATAAGCAAGGGAGCACCAATAAAAGCACAGGGCTTAACAGACCTGTGGGAAACAGGGAAAATGCCCAGCTGGGATCACATAGATGAAAATGGACCACTGACTTTTCTTGCTCTTGAGCAGTACAGGAGGCACAGCTACATATATTCTCCCCCTCAAACCAAATTCCCACTGATTCTTGTTACCCAGGCTGAGCACCAATGTCAAAATTTTGCTAGTCACAAAAGAGGGAAGACTGATTAATTTGACCAGCAGCAAGTATAACTCTCCTGTGCTGGGCAGGGACATCTCTACCCTGAGTGAGTGCTCATGCACAATTGTTCGTGGGGAGAAAGCACACTGCTCTGGCAGCCCGCTGGGCTCTCTGAGGTGTTTTTGCCAGTAATTGCCTTGGGTGTAAAAAATGCCATGGGGCACTACAGCTTGTCTACTGCAAGTCTACCTAAGCCCTGCTCTTCCTCTGCAGAACATTTACAATTCACACTTGGTGCAATATACAAATTAATCCAGTGTCAAAACAGAGATATGGCAGTATGACATTAAATCCTTGCAGGTAGTTTATAGTACATCCTCCATATAAGGCATCCTAAGGGAATATGCCAATAGAATTACTGTTACATCCTCAAACACATTACTCTAAATTTCCTGGTTTGTATGTGCAGAATAAATCCTTCCCCTTCCTCCCTCCCCCACCTTGGGATTCTGTGTTCACTGCATTAAAGTTCTAATAAGGAAGGGAGGGGGAAGAATAATGTGTTGCAATATACAAATTAATTTCTTAAGCCATATGTAATTGGCAGACATTTTAGTTGTAGAAAATCAATCTTTAGTGGGCTTTTGAAATGCTTACACAAGGAAGCACATTTTAATTGGAACAAGATGTCTTATATATAAACCTAAAATTGCCTTGTTAAATCTAGGATTTCTGCTTAGTTTGTTTTGAGGGTTTTTTTTTAATTCTTTTAAAGGTGGATGGCTTAACAGGCAAATGATGCACAGGGTTGCCCTGTGAAAACTGGGAAGTCCAAATGAAGATCTTCATCCAACCTTCACTTGTCTGGGGAGTCAAGTGTACACTCAGTGCAGGCAGTAAGCATTGAAATACATGGCTGTAGAAGAAAACACAAGAGTTGGAGGTTTTGATGATTTCAGCACAGCTGTAGGTATATAAGCAGTTTGGCTGTTTATCAGAAGTGCCCAAATTGGACAATTACTTCATTGCTACTTGCAAAATATGAGCTAAGAGTCGTGTGTCTTGTGCATATGTATATGTGCAGTTCTAGACCCATTCTGCAGGACGCACTGAAGGTATAAACTGTGGTAGGAGGGGACTGCAGCTGCAGACAGCACTGAAAAGCAAATAACTGCCCTAAAACAATCTAAGTTTTTCTTCTTTTGATTTTTTCACTTGCAACTAGAGTGGCATGGTTGTTAGGGCAGGAGCTTTAGGAAGCAGGGATTTAGACTGCCCACCCATTAAGGCCCATGCACTTCTATCTTCTTTTTACTCAGCTTCATACAACATGAGTCCTCTACAGATGCATAAAAAGCAAAGGGACATAGGGACAGAAACGAAGGTGGCGTTAACTCTTTTGGAGAGGACAGTGAAGGGTCCTGTTTATGCAGCACTATTTTCACTGTGATTGTGATTTTCTTTCTGCAGAACCTAAGACTGGAAGATCACACCACAATGTTGCCAAAGGGCTGGTACCCATACCACTTCCTAGGCCTAGGAAAAAGTTTGGGGTTTGCTGAGAATTAGGAATTGCTAACGCCTTTGGCATAGGCAACCCTCAATTCTTGACTTTGTTCCCTTCAGAGGCTGAAGAAAGCCTTCCTGGCTTCCTGTCTGCGTTATGTGCACTAAAGAGGTATTATTTGTTATGGGTATGAATCTGCTGCATGCTAGTTTCATTCTGGGCTTCCTAGTAAATTATTAAAGGCTAAATTATTTTTATAACTTATTTCAGTTGTCATCTTTTGAATTGCTATTTCAATGTATTGTCAACTGTAGTTGGAGCATGTAAAACTTAGTTTTTCTCTAGGAGCAAGAAAGACTTAGGCAAGATCTCCCCCACATAATCAATCTTCCATGCTTTCTATAATGGAGAAAATTATAGCCAACGTTAATCACATGCTTAAAAGTTGGTTTATACTTACCATTTTAACTCCTTTAGCAGAATTGCAACCCCTTTCAAATCTGTTCAATTTGTCTTTTAAGCAAACCTAATAATATAGGTAGCCTGACGTTAAGGTGTCCCACCTCAAAATTCTTTTGCAATATGTGATATCTTGATTTCCGATGCTTTCTTTTAAAGCCTGAATTTGAATCTGCATGCACCAACCCCCCATAAAACACGTGCTGCCCCTATCTAAGAGCAAAGAAACTGTAGGACTGTAATAATGCTGCTTTAGAAACAGCCCTTTTGCACACAGTAAAATACAGTGATGTGCCATGACAGCATAAATGGGAGAAAAAACCACTAAGGTTAAACCTACAACTTTAGATGTCTCTTTATATCACTAGATATCAAGACAAAGGATATGTTAGATCACATAGTGCCAAAATCTTATCAATATCATAGCTGGCTGATTAAAATGTCAATATTCTTGCTTTTCATGTTATTTTGCAGTGCCTAAAGTCATAATAATAAAGGGTTTGGGCAGGAAATTCTTTAATGCCATAAATCAGAGCTGGAGAGCTGAAGCACAGCGTCTATCAGACTGCTTTAAGTAGCAGAAATCACTATAGGAAAAGAAAAAATCCAATGAGTGTCTCAAATTAAATTCTACACTCGCCTCTCAGGTCTATTTCCTGTGAAATTTCACTCCTTTCTACTCACTCTCTTCTCTCTGCATCATTTCATCCATCTTCAAGTGAAAGAAAAGGCAGGGAGGGGAAAGGGAAGGGAACAGAAAGGCATATCTGTCAGAGTGCTACTACTTTGCCCTTGCTAGCAGAAGAAAACTATAGGTTCACCAATCCCGTGCTCTCTAAACAATGAGTTTAAGTTACACTGTTAGATGTAACCCAACAGTAGCGAAGGCTAGAGCTGCAATAATTCCTATGTTGTGGAGCTTTACATGAGAAATGAGGCACACCACAGAATTGTAAATAAGCAGCTTCGTGAGTGTCCTCTTTATTAAGCCAACCGTGTTTGTAATGTACTCTTTTGAAAAATGTATGTATTTCAAGCTGCAAAGATGTTTTATAAACCTCCTCAAACTACTGCAGAAAATTACCTTGGCTTTTTAATGTTCCTCCTACATGTACTCTCATCAGAAAGAGAAAGATGAACATATGAATAAATAATGATGAGCCACGTATATCATGAAAGGAACCTTCCATCTGCTCTTTCAGAAGGCAGAAGGGAGGAGAATGAAGGAAGCAAGTGATATTATTCTAACTGGCACATCCTCCTAACCACCACAGTAAAAAAGGTTCACATAACTGAGAGTAAGTATTGATGTTTTCTCCATATACGGCCTCCCTCAAGAAGCACTCTCTCTCTCTACATAGCCTCCTACTGTATTTTCCAAACCACAAACTGGAGATTTCAGTTTGGCTACAAGACTGTTGCCATTATCAAGCGTTGTTTTTACAGTAAAAAAAAAAAAAAAAAAAGAAAATAAATCCTCTAATAATAATTTATATATAGAAATAAATATGTAAATACAATTTTCTTTAGGCATGCTCCTCCTCACATGGAGAAATCCCCACAAATGCAATCTGCTTGCTCACCTATTCTTCAAACTAGACCCCTAGGAGTCAGGGAGGGAGGATTCTCCCTTAGCTGTGCAAATATTTCCATCATGGTATTTGCTCTGTTCTGTCTCTGCCAACAACAACAGGGCAACCTCAATTCCTATTTTTAATGAAGAAACAGAGATAGTACACAGATGTTTGTAATTAAAATCTCAGCTCTAACAAGGAAGGAAGGACAGATGGAGAGGCAGATTCATTAACCAACTAGCTGCATGATTCCCTCTGATTAAATTCTCCAAAAGCTATACCCAAAGAATAAGTGAATTTCAGGATGAGACCCACCCCTGAAATAGCCTGCTGCAGGTACCAATGAAGTAATTCAATAAAAATACATGCCAACTTTGCCTTCAACAAAGAAACATGCACATCAGTACTTGCATGGATATGTCACAGCACAAAGCAGAATATGAAAGTTATGCAGCCTGGAACCCCTGAGTTCCTGAACTGGGTCTAGTTTAGAGCCCTGACGCATAGTTTGGCAGATTTATCTGAGCTGTTAGTTCCTCCACTCTCCCTTTCTGACTCACCCTCTGCAGGAGGTAACCGCTTTGGTAGCACAGTTGCTGAAGGAGTTTGATATTAGTGCCTCAACTGCCAAGTTCGTTCTCTGGCATCTTAGTACAAATGTCATTCACTAGCATCTTCACATTTTATATTCAGCCTGTGCAGACACTTGAATCTGCCCTCTCTGTTAATTGTACTAATTGGACTTACTACAGGACCCTGGGTAAAGCTTTAAGCATCCTCATGCTCTAGTTTTTCAATCAGTATAACAGAAATACTATGCCCATAGTATAAAATCCCTTCTCCAAAACCAATTTAGTTTAAAAATCCAATCAGACTTGAAAGCTGAGCATTATATATGCAGGAAATGTTCCATATTCCTTTTAAGCAATCTCTTAAGAGTGCTCTCAAGCAAGCTGAAATGCCTGCTGTAAAATTCTGCCCAGTGTTTATTGGAAGAGTACATCTCCATACAAAGGAATGTTTTAGCTACTGAAGTTTTTAAAAAGCTTTGCTGTCAAAGTAGCTTAATGAAAAGCTAATCTAAAAAGGATCACATCTGTAAGTTATAATGGACTAGGACAAAACTAAGAACAACATTTCAGATCTGAAATTGCGAATTACATGATCTCTAAATATAATTCTTTTGTAAAAATCAGGCCTTTCCCTTTGCTTCTGTATTGCATTTAAAAAAGGCAGGCCTTTTCCTTTGTTTCAGTATTACATTTTTGAAATGCAATCTAAAAAGAAATTTGTCAATTCCATTATCTGGAACTGCTATTCACTGATGCCTTCTGTGAAGAAAAAATACATAATATTTAATCTTTATTTGGCACATTGTGTATTCAATGAATAGCGCTTGGAATTTAACACTTGGATAAACATCATTTAACTATCTGGCACTAACTAAATACATCACTATTAAGAGGAATTTATGTAAAATATAATCCCACTAAGTAGTGGTGATTACCATTCAATATCATTAGGGTATGCCAGTTTACTGGGAAATAGTCCAACAAAAAGCAGACACCTTGATTTAGTACATTCCAATTAAATAGGTATACTGTAATAATATATTATATACAACACTTAGGATGATACATTTCTGGATTATGTGTATACAGTGCCACGAAAAGGCATTAGTTTCATCAGCTAAAATGCAACAAACAGCAAAAAGAAGGAATGCTTTATAACACAGCATTTGAGCCAAAACTCCCTCTTACAAAGTGTTCAGAATCCTCAACTTTCAGAAAGGCATTTGACTAGGAATCTTCTCAAGTAAACTTAATGGACTACAATGAGCCTAATTGTCTGAGCTGGCCCACTTCAATCTGAACTTCTGTCCCTGCTACAAGAAATTTTCTGCATTGGAGGCAAACTATAAATTCTTGCTTGTGTGAGTAAGCTGGTCTAAGATGCAAGTTTTTGGTTTGACAGCTTCCTACCAGCAAACCCTTACTGCTGATGCAGCTATATCGCCAAAAGCTACAAAAATACTAAGTCTGTTAGTTACTTTCTGAGGGATGTAGTTTAAGGTGGTGTAGCAAAAGAATGTTTTAGCCAATAGAAATGGCATCTGTATTAAGATGGTTTCCATCCTTGCTCATGCAAAAACAGGCCTGAGCCTTCCCTAGCAGCAGATATAAAACCTCCCTCAAGTTTTATGTACTATCTTCTTCTCTTACCAAATTATGTCTGTGAAAATGCTCCTGTAAAAAATTTATTCCCCTGTATTCCATTATCACCACAAGTCCTCATTTTATGCATACACATCAATCAAAATGTTCTTTGGTCATGCAAAAGATTCCCAATTATGTTTAATGTTATATTAATTTCTACTAATATAGGTGGTATAAAACATAATTCAATGGCAAAGGCTAAATGTTTAAGTCATGTTTTTTCCTTTAATTTTACAGTTATACTCTTCATCAAGAAAACCAGGCTCATATGAAGCTCAGCAAAGATATAATCTACTAAGAAGTAAACTGAAAATACACTTATGAAGAACACTTTCCTTGACATCTGCTGTCATAGAATAATCAAGACTGATGGTGACCCAAAACAAAGGAATTACTAAAAGAAGCTGTACATATTTTGGCTATGAACATGCAAATGCCTTACCATGTATATGGCTTTATACATTCAAATATATCTCTTGAGCTTGGTGGGACTACCAGAACATAAAGACCTATGCCCTTCAAGGTAAGAAGGAATAAGAGAGCAGGGAGATGCTATTTGTCATTAGACTTAATGTGTCTAGTTATCAGTTGGTTTAACAGGCCTCTGATCCAACTGGTGCCATTCTATGCCCACTTGCTTGTGCTATGCTACCTTGATGTGCTTGTCCGCAGGCTTTTGTAGTTACAGCTTACTTGTTAGTAATGTGTATTTAATCTGTGGGGATGCTGAGTGATCTTTTTTATTGATAGGAAACAACAGTAGCCAAAAGCTAATGACATATGTGAGGATCAGAATAGGGACTTATAGATGGTTATTGTTTTGGTTTAAGCTATAATGCTGTGCAAGCATTCACAATCATGAAAGTATTGCTACTTGGTCACAATCCACATGAAATGACTGTCACCTCATTTTGCTCTTACACCTCATTTTACTCTTATTCTGCCCAGTCTTCAAACAGATAAAGGTTAGTTTGGTGATTTTTGAAAGGCAGTTTGCTGGAGCAAGCCGTGAAATGTTAAGGTTTTTTTTTCTCTATGCTTCAGAAAGGGAAAGGAATAAGCTTAAAATGTCTAGCCAATGGGAAAAAAATGAAAGTGATTTCAGATAATGTTTATACTTTAGAATAACTCTGCTAGGACAAAAGGTTCTGCAACTTTTTTTTTTCTGTTGGGGTGGGAGAGGGGCACATCTTTTACTTTCATACCAATGGGCGAGAGGATCACAGGAGAAAAAAGATTAAGTGATTATTGTTTAATCAGGTGTATACTAAACAGGTACAAGATTTCACTGAAATCAGACGGCACTCTCATGTGCTAAAAGTTAAGCAGATACCTGCTTACCTAACTCTGCAATGAATAAATTAGAGTATGTACACTGAACCGTCAAAAATGTCTAAGAAGGAAATAGATAGGAGTAGGTAAAACTCTCATATTTTTCACAAATCAAACGCATTAATAACAACAAAACATTAAAGAGATTTATTTTTTTTTAGTTGAGCCCTGAAATCAACAATTACAAAACGGTATCTCTAAATTCTCCATTAATTTTCTGCTCCAGTGAAGGAATTGTTCCATCTTCTATGGCCAGCAAAGATCAGAAAAAGGAACATCAAGTATAGGAAGAGCATGAGTACTAACTAAATTCAACAACATATGGAAGCCACAGCTATAAAGAGCAGAATAAAACTCAGAATTTCCAACTCAAATATAACCTCTGTGTTAACATATGGTTGTGAGAACTGGAAATCCACCAAAACATTAAAGACGGGAAACTACATGCCTTTGAAAGCAAGTGCCTACAGAAGATTCAGGGCATTGGATGGAAAGTTTCATCACCAGTGAAGGAATGTGAGAGATCTGCAATCTCTGCAGAAATCCAACATTTCTGTAAGCACTCCAGATGCTAACACATCCTCCTCTGTGATGCCATCAAATAAGAACCAACACATTTCAGAAAACCCACTGGTGACTTTCAAAAGAAAACCTGAACAGAAGCTTTAGGTAGGAGGGCTGAGCTCATGATCTCAACACCATAAAGCTGAAACAGCAGGAAGCGATGGCAAAGGCTGGCTATCAGTTGCTCAGAAAGTTTGTAACAATGTTATTTTCTCTGATAAAACACAGTGAGCTATATTCACAAAGCAGCATAAAGAAAATATGCTCATTCTGGGGAGAAAAATGGCATGCCAAAGAAGCCTTAGAAAAATGCTGAAATTTCCAGTTTCAAACATGAATTTAAAATTTTCATGTGTCATTTGATGGTTCCTTGACTTACTGGTATCAGCATAGCTCAATAAATAGAAAATCGGTCTTCTTAGCCAACCACATCTTCAAGTTAAAGTGCATTATTTTTAACTTACTTGCACTGTAAAAGCTTTCCAAGATTTTTAAATCCTTTTCAAAATTGGAGCCCTGCCCTCTCACTTACTTCTATTGGTATGATTTTGCTAAACCATTTTTACACAAAAACTTGTAAATGCATACTCATCCTCCCCAAAAGTATATGTAAAAAAATGTTTCAGATGCATATTCTAACTTTTGCACTTCAATTACACGTTAAGACATTTTTCAGAGCCAGGTGCTGAAGGCTGGGATTAGTGGGCATTTTCAGCCTCTTAGACTGAGTATATCAGAGCCAAAAATAATATTCTCAGCAGATTTTCAGATTTCTCATTTATCAAAGCTGGGTTATTTATTTCTGCTGTAACCTCTGGTATCTGAGACACAGCATGTCTGGACTAGCAATAACATTGGGGGGGAAGTTGTTACTGCAAAAATTAGGCCCCAGAAGGCCTGTGGTCTAAAAGAAAACCTTTATTTTGTTCTTGTTCTCTTTTTCTCAGGTAGTCCTTTTTTGCGGACTTCTGTTCAAAGATCTTTGGATAACTACACTTTTTTGATAGGCACAATGTTTATGAGACAGCTCTTAATAGGTATAAATTTGTGTATGTTGATATAAAATTATGGCAAATAGTTTTCTGTTGTATTTCCCTAGACAATGCAATTTACCTATTGTTCCCAAAATCCGATAGAACATGCCGCCTGTGTTTTTCTTTGTGTGTGAGATGAGAAATCAAGCATTTACTACTTCTTTTCAGAAATGTATGTGCACAGTCTTTTCTCCAGTGCATAAGTGCTTTACTCATTCTTTTGACAAAGTCTTTTTGAAAAAGAGATTCCAAGCTGCGAAGCATATGTTAAGCTATCACATTTTTATCTGTTAGTTTAGCCTGCCATTGATTAAGGCTTAAGTTGAAAATATCTGAGCCAGTAAAATCATAAATGGATGAATATGTATCCATTGTTTCAGACCTTTTTCTACATATGACTAGTTCAGTTCTAACTACTATGTTCTTTGAATTATGATAGTAAAACATGCAACATTGTGCTTTTAGAACAGAACTCTTAAAACCACTATTTTTTCTTTTTCATAAGATAGGTTTTGCTCCCAAAATAGAAAGTCACTTGAGCTTGTAACATTCGGCTGCTTTCTATTATTCAAAAAAATAATAGAATTCATTAATACACCAAGACTAATGATGCCTCTGGAGCTGATGTTTAATGCTGTCAATTTTCTACAGTATTTGCACTGACAATTTTGGTTGGCCAGGAAAGCAAATATGCCTCCCTTCCATGTTTAGTGTAACTTTCAGTACCACCTGTATTTAGAAGAACAATGATATTTCAGAGAATGTTCCTCTATAAGTTGTCATTAAAAAAAACACAACCAAACACACACCAAAATACCCTTAAATTCCAAAGCTGCTAAATATGACAGAAAATTGGCAAAAACATCACAAGAAGTGTACAGCTTTCATAACTGCGGCTAAGACCTTGAGTGAGATGGCTGTGGGCTGCAGACAAGTATGCAACATCTGTGTATTGGTCAGAGGGCAGCCTGAAGCCCAGGGGGGCAGAACTTGCTCAGACTTCTCCAGCGAGCACAGGGAGGTGACACAACTGCATTTCTCTGAGAAAAATGCCTCCGGGTTCACCTACCATAGCTCTACTTCCCCCAGTTTCCTCCTATGGATTTTTCTGCAGACTTCAATTCTTTTCTTCTTTATGGGTGTCACTATGTGTGTAAAGCTAGACAAGCTGTTTATTACTCTAGCCCATTAAGTGTGGGGAGAAAACGACCCCTGTTTGTAAAAAGCCTCAAGTTGCATTTTGCAATGAGCAGTTAGTGTCAGAGTTTTAGGTTTGAGTTTTTTTATACTGAATCACATTCTCTGACAAAGTAATCCATTGTTTTCTTGTTTTCTGATTACGATCATTCTATGCTCCATATTAATGTAGAATTCTGCTTCCAGATCAGCAAAATTCTTTCTTGACTATAACACATTAAACCATAACTCTATAGAAAGAATCCAAATTCCACAGAGCAGATAATGGGAGTAATTTTTTTAAATATAGAGTTTTAAAAAGAAAATACATGTGATATATGAATTTCACTTCCTTATTCAGTAGAAGCATTTCATTCAGTGAATGACTATTTCTTTGCTGAAACACTTCTTATGGATCATGCACCACAGCCTTCCTTAAAAATCTAAATTATGTAAAGTTTAGCAATCTAGAGATGGTGAACACTGGTGAGGAGAGAGAGGTCAAGCAATCATGTTTTCCTTTCAGAAGTAAGGTGGAAAGAATCTCAGGTTACATGAATGAGGTAGATTAGGTCAAAGGAATGGTGTTGATTTACATTAGCTGGGAATCTAGACTGCAACAGAATAATAGTAATGTTACTGCATGTCTTATGGTGCAGGTCACTACCACTACTGCAGGACAGTTGACTTCGCTAGGAATGCAGAAGGAGGTTAACACAAAATAAGGTATGTTATTATTATTCTAAAGCACTCCTAATGAATGCTTATCTCTTATTCCTCTGTCATTGTTGCCTCTTGCATTCAAGATTCCTCAGTTTTATCTGGTGCCCCAGGATAGGCCATATTTGACTGGCCTCAGCCAGAAGTGCTGGTGACAGGTAAGAACTAAAATATCTGCATAAATAGGAATATAGATCTTTCCAAACAATGTCTCATAAAGAAACCATCTGTGCAGGATTTTCAGACCTGGGTCTCAGATGTGAAGCGCTATGCAACTATTGCCCTAGACAAATAGTAGCTAAAACCATTTGAATTTGGCTTGCCAAATACTTACCAGCAGTTACCACATTCAGCAAACTATTGATTCACCATTGTGTAGTATAGCATGTGTGTGCATACACCTTAATTTGATTCATGGGACAAATGGCAGAATTGCTGGTAAAACCAGACAGGAGGTACCATGTTCCAGGGCACTATAGCCTGGGATTATCAAAAGATCAGCTGGCAGGAGGAGTGTGAAAAAAAACAAAAGAAAAAGAAATGAAAGCTACAATATTCATCATAACTTTGCCATCTCTTTCTATACGGTAGACAATAGGAGAAGAAAGTAGTTTGTAGTGCTTTAATGCAATGAACAGTTAAAAGATTGTATGCAAAGTAAATGGAACTACAACTGGCACTGTATTGTTAGACTAAGGAATTTAAACTTGCGTTTCTGCAGCAACCACAACCCTATGCTGAATGCATGCAGTTATCAATTAAAAGCAGTGTAATGGTCCCTGAAATATTCACATGTACACGCAATATGCCCAAAATGAAGTTGTGGTAATTATTTCCTTTTTAAAAAATCTCAGTGTTGTATTAACACTGGGTTTAGCTACTGGTTTTGGCTTGCAATAAAAGGGACTGGGTTACATTACTGCATTGTAATATACTAAATTTTATATGAGATAAAATGATATTTTTACCACCAAGTCTTAATGAAGTGAATAAAATTTTAAGTTCTTTAAGATACCACAGTGAAGTCCCAACGAAATCATAGTGCTATAGAATTCTCTTAAAATAAACTCTATTTTTTGCATGGCTTATTTTTCTAGTGTTACTCTGTATGATTTACTGAACTGTAATCAGAATGTATACTTTATTACTATAATAATACACATGGGAATATACTAAAGGAGAACAGAATAATTATTTGAGAAATCTTGTTTAAGTTATTTCTGCATTACAATTAACATGTAGATTTACATGAACAATCTGATTTCTAATTATTATTGTAAAATAATTTATACACAGCACAGGTACAGTGTCTATTGCATATCTATATGTTAACATAGATATACTATATATTTACCATATACTGTAACTAAAAATCAATCAAATAAAATTCATATTAAGATGTTAAATGACAGATGAGAACTGTGAGAAAGGACATCCATTGGTTGGTTGGTCAAAGATAGGACAGTCATAATATATTTCTAGCCCAATTATAGCTCAGAGACTGTAGTGTTTAGAAAGCTGATTCTATATTGTTTGTTGAATCTAGCTATTAATCTCTGAAGTCTTTTAAATTTACTGCTGTTCTCACAATTTTATTCCAAACCAGAAATCTCTATTCTATGAGGACTTTTTTTTTTCCAAAATCTTCAGACTGTCTTGAGAACTAAAGCCTGTTGTCCAAAGAGACTCAGCAAAACTCAAGTATTGAAGCATCTAATTCACTTGAAAGGGAATTGATGCACAGGTTCCTAAATCACCATCAAGCTGTTAAAGAAGCTGTCTCATCTAACCAATCTAATTTTCAGCAAGTTATTTTAGTTGCCCCCAATCTTTGGCAACTGAAAATACATGGAGATGTATATCATATGGCAGCTCAGCATGAGTATATTCATGTTACTAACTTACATGCAAAGAACATGGTAAATGACATGGCTGTCCTGGGTTCAGCAGTAGCAGTCATTTTTCTCCTTCTTGGCAGCTGGTGCAGTGCTGTGTTTTGACTTTTGGCCTGGGAACAGCACTGATAACACCGATGTTTTTAGTTACTGCTCAAATGTTTTAGTCTGACCAAGGACTTTTTGAGCCTCATGCTCTGCCAGGGAGGAGGGGAAGCCGGGAGGAAGCAGAGACAGGACACCTGACCCAAACTAACCAAAGAGGTATTCCATACCACAGCACGTCATGCCTGGGATGTAATGGGGAGTTACCCAGAAGGGCTAGTTCACTGCAGGGTTGGAAGAGGTATGGGTCGGTGCTCAGTCCGGTGGGGTTGGGCGAGTTATCAGTCGGCTGGTGCTGAAGTGGTGTATTCTCTTCCCTTGTTATTTCCTTTATCATTATTATTATTGGTGGTAACAGTAGTGATTTGTGTTATACCTCAGTTACTAAACTGTTCTTATCTCAACCCGTGGGAGTTGCATTCTTTTCGATTCTCCTCTCTGTCCCTCCAGAAGTAGAGGGAGGGAAAGAAGGGGGGGAGGGAGTGAACGAGCTGTGTGACTTTGTTTAAACCACGACATAGCTAAATTTTGCAAAACTACCCAAAAGAGAGAGGTCAAAATCGTAACAAACTGTTTATCTGATCTGGCAGTTATGGAACTAGAAGAGAAAAGATTTTGGAAGGAAGAGCAAATCCCTAGACTGAAATGGAAGAGTCATCTGGCTGCAAGTAAACTTTGGTAAGTTTGCTGTCCATTAGTCAAAATTACTTTGCATCTGCCAAACTTGTTGTGTGACACAGCTATGTGACCTTCACAGGCAAAATGGTAAACTCTGTTATTTACACTAAGTATTTTGACACTTTTCATACTATCTTCTTTTTAGCACTTATCATTTAAGCATTTCTTTGACTTAATAGTACCAGAGATACCAAATCCAACTGGAAGCTGGATTAAGGTATCAGATACACCTTTTAAATAAATCCATAGGAAAAATGATTCAGCATCTTCAAAAAATCAAAAAAAATTATTGGTCTAATAAGCAAATATTTATTTTTTCCTGGCTGACATCTCCTTGCAAAATAACTAGAATTAAAACCCCACTACCATTAAATAAACAGACTCTTATAATTCATATTTGATTTGACGTGGATGGTGCTTATATTCTGTTGTGCAAAAATCTCATGATGTATTTTAGACCAACTAAGCCAAAAGGCTGTGATTTATAGAATATCATCATGGGAAAGAAACAAGTCTTATTAATAGTATGTACTTTTGTGTGTATTGATATTTACAAAGGACTAACATTTTTTTTAAATCAAGAATTTCTAATCACAGCTTGCATCTATCCTGACAAGTTTTTCAACCTGAAATGGTACACAGATTTTTCTTCTGCCACCAACTAAAGCACTAAGAAAGTTAAACTCAGAAAAGTCTTATAAATTGTTATCTTCATTTACCATACCTTTCTGCCTACTGTGAGTGGGGACATACATTCCAGTGTTTGGTGAAAAAGACATCTCGTTCCATTCTTAAGTTATTTTTGTTGTTATAACACATGTCAAATTTGGATATCCAGCCTACTTCTGCTAATTGAAACTACTGGTAAGCAAGAAATATGTAATCAGAAGTATGAGGAAAAATACATCACAAATAGGAAACTATGCTCTTCTAACCAGAATTCGCCAGCAGCTTCCATATTCTGTCCCCATCATATCAGGCTTTTTTGTTCATCCCTGTTCTTTGTTTCTTGAGTGATCAATTTGAAAAGTAATTATGCTACTTCGTCATATGGGAAAAAGGACTGGACTATGGCTGTTCCAAATACCTGCCACCGTCTTCATTGTTACTTGATATTACAAGATATTGATATTGATATTGATATTACAGATACACGGATTAAAAAAACCCCACAATAAAATCCAGAACAGCCAATCCAGCAGCCTACTACTTGTGTGCCAGTCTTTCTGCCACATTTTATTACCTCCACTTTAATTCACTGATTATATGATTTAAAAATTGAAAGGTCCATACAACTTACTGTTTTGTGCCAGAGCTTGAAGCAGACAGTCCAAGCATCCCTCCAAGCTATCTGCTGTGCTGTCAGTGGTTGTTATCTTCAGCTTTTTCAGGGCATCACTTAGATTATCTGCTTGGTAAACACAAAGAAAAGAGAAATCAGTCTTCTCAACGTGGTAACAGCATTATAGCCTTGAATGTAAATAGTTACTGTGAAGTAAACAAGATCCTTTGTCAATGAAGAAGGCATTTATGGTCTCTATCCTGAGGATACAAAAAGCCAGGAGTCAAAGGTTATAGATGAAATTAAACTTGTCAAATTTAAATACACATTTATCATTCTGTATCTGAGAACAGGATGCCAGCAGGCACTTTACGAAATGCCACTGAACAGCAATTTAGCCATCAATATTTTCTCAGCCTAGTTCGTGCAGAAAACCGGCAGCCGTTTCTGTGCTTCTGTCCTTGTGTGTGTGTGGGAAATAGGATGGAAACGAACACATCTTGCTTTTTTTTTCATCAATAAAGTCAAAGTAATTGAAAATGCCATTTTCTGCATGCTGTGTAGGCTTCCATCTAGGCTATACGTTCACAGATGCATAGTGTTAAGCTTTTAGTCTTATAAGTATTATGCCATTTTCCACCACAATGTTACAAGCAGCACTGTTTGTATGAACTGTGTTAACTCTTTAAATTCAACTGATCCATAAAAACATAAGGTACCTTCTAGAAATATAAAAGTTCTGTTGTGGATTTTAGATAATTAAATAACTCTCCCCACTTGAAAATATGAACACCCAAATGCAAATCACAAACTATAATTCTCAACAGATGCACATTTTTTCTCATAAAAGTTAGGGCAATATGACTGCTACCATTTTGAATATTCTGCCTATTCATCAGCAAGGTATAAGTGTTAGCAGCTGCAGCCTGAGTCTCTTTGGTTTGCCTGCTGATGACTAACCTCACTCTGAATGGACTACCCTTTTAAAAAATGAGTGCTGATTCAGTTTCCATGCCAACTCTGTCAGTAAGCAGAAAGTGTTACTCAAAACAAATAATGTTAAATAGTGTCTAGCTGTCTCTTGTTCCTCAGTGACTAACCAAAAAGCCTTGATCCAAGTCCTACAGAACCATAGGTACAGTCTCTTTGCAATGCATTGTTGGTATCTTCTTTGTGTGAACAGCAGCTTAGTGCTTCACACCAACGTAGGAAGCCCCCTTCACAGGCGAGTTGGTAGCTGCTGTGCCTTGCCTCCTCTTCACTTGCCCACATATGGGATGGTGCAAAGGAAAGGAGGCATAGCAAGAACTTCCCGTGGTCTTTGAGGCACTGCCCGCTCAGTGGAGACACAGCAGGCATCGCACAAAGACGGTAGAATCTCAATCTTCCTGGAGGTGCTCTGCTTCTCAGCCAAAGCTGTGGCTTTGTCCCAGCTCCATTTTTTATTAGCATATGCTTTTGTAGCTCAATATCCTGTATGCTCATTATTTAGGTATGAAATTTATAATAAAATTATCAGGCAGTTAGTTTGTCTATTCAGTAACAAACATGCTCTTAGCTACACTATAGCCAGGAATCCCTTTCCTCCTAAATACAGAAAGCCAGCAGTGTGCAGGCAACTCTTATGTAAAAGTCTTTGGGGCAGCTGCACTTGGTTGTGCTCTTTGGGATCTTAAATCTGCCCATTACCATCTCTCCTTGCTATGCTGAACTGACATCTCCTGGAAGAAAAAGAAGAAAAAGATTTATAATTTTCCCTTGTACTGACTTACGTTGCTCTCTAGCAGGCTTACAGCAGCACATTTACTGAATGATGCTTAACTAACAGCAGAGCTGAACAAGCACTGCAAAGTCTCATTGCTTAAATAAATTATTCAGGAAATATTGCTGGAAATTGTCAGAAGACACCGGTACAGGGTACCCAGTGACTAGACCCAGCTCTACAATTTAACATTGTGTGCTCGACCTCTTACACTTTCCTCACCCACAACCCTCTCATATTCTTCTCTTCAGTTTTTCACTAATACAGCACTAATTCTCTTCCATCCTACAGGCATCTCATCTCCCTGTAAACACACACACTTAGCTTTGAAACTGTAGCAACCATTTATAGTAGGAAGACTGAAAAAACAGGGGTTCCCACAATCTAGGGAAGAAGAAATGCACAGGTAAGAAATTCACCTTCACACCAGATTTTGCAGACAATGGAGGGAGAGGCTACTGTTATCGGAGAGCACACCCGGCCCTTATTTCTCTCTTACAGCCTCTTCTACCTTACATGTGCCAAATAAATCACAAGTTCTCCCTTATTATTTTACTGTGAAAAGGACAAGTGCTTTACTTCAAATACGTGTAATTTCTTCCACTCCATGTCACATCAGACCTGCAATAGAATTAGGAAGGTCTCCCCAGTCTTTTTTTCTACCTCCCCTTTCTGCTCAATGCCATGTTAAGCTTTTTTGGGGAAAGCCCATTATTTTAATACTCTACAGTTACATATGATACGCAGAATTGTGCATTTGGGGCAAAATTTTCAAATGCAACTACCCAAATATTTCATTCCCTAGGACAACCAACTCAGTTTTTCATGGTACCAAGCATGTGCACATGCTACTGACATACAACTATGTTTAACATTGATTTTACACAGCCTTCAAGAAACGATGGACACCTGCGGCAATGGTATGCCATGTTACTTTTAAACTCTTATGAAACTATGTTGCAATATGTGTCAAATTGCTATTTCATTAGATAAGATTGGATACTATAACTACTTTTCAAACAATACAATTTAAATTAGAAACCATATGTATGAACTGTTTCTAAAATAAATTCCAGCTATCCTTGGCTTTCTAACAACCCTACAACTCTAAACTTACTGGAGCCTGAAACCTACTCTGTCTTTTGTGCAAAAGAAAACGTAAGTAGGAATACTGTAGGGCATTTGATAGACAATATACTGTTGTTATTACAGGAACTATTAAGCTGTATGTGCAAATAAGCAGATAAGGAATTCAAAATTAAAAGATACTGAAGTGAGAAATACTGAAACAGACTGATCAGAAAAGAAGTTCAAGCAGTTGTGCTATTACAGGGATAGTGGCTGTATTAGCCTCAGAGCTGTTTCACTGCCTCCCAGGAAACAGATGCCAGACTGAGTAGAAGGAATGATGCTGTTTTATGAGCCTCTTTGTGTTATAATGGTATAAATGTCTTAAAAATTTAAGTCTGTACATCTACATGAACTTGTATGGACTTTAACTTCCTGGAATTTTCAGTACAAACTAACCTATATGGATCCTGAAGCTGACTGCCTAAAAAGCAGACATACTTGGCCTGAATTACTTTTTGCAGTAGGAAGCCCAGCAACTGGTGAGATCTGTAGCATGCCTTTGGTCTTTAATGACCTCAGACATCCCTTCCTCAAAGAAAGCATAGAAGCCTGGCCTAAAATTATCACAGCCCATTACTTTGTAGGACACTGAATAAGCTGTCAGCTATGCACAGTACAAGTCCTTAAATGCATATAAGGAAAAGCTAAGACACTTCCCATTGGATACCTTGTCAGAAGATACCTAGTACCATACAACAGTTTATCTACCTAGACATGCAGAATACTCTGAACACACACAGTTTACTGGGACAAAAGAACTTTGTCGTCGTCTTTAGGCCACTGCCAAAAGTACTCCACCACTTTCTTTGCAGTAGCTGCCCTCAAGAGCTCCCAAGTGTACAGTGTGTTCTGTCAAACCACCCAAATCCATCAGTAGAAACAACTCGCTGTTCTTATCCCATCCAGGAAATTTTTTAACTTGGCATCTAATCAGGAGGTAGATATATGCTGTCAAAGGCCAGTGGTAAAGAATTAGTTTTTGATAGGTAATGCCAGGAGAAACTTAGCTGGCTATTTCCTCCTAAAAATATTAGAAGTAACAGTGCTTCTCGAAAAGCAAAGTCCAGTGTGACTCAATGCATTCCCACAGCATTTTACTCCTCAGGAATGGCAAACAGATGAAAGAGGGTCCTTGCGAATGCAGTGTTTTACATGCTGCCAGAACACAGCTGGGTCAACCCATCAGACATACTCACAAACTGGATTAGTAACTGCCTGACACAGACAGAAAATGGATCTGTGTGTGCTATGTGAACCTCTGCTCCACCTTGCTTCTCAGCTACATGATGGTGTACCAGGTCACAGCTGGGAGATGGAGGTGCCGGCCATCAAAGCAGTCAATTGCCCCTTTTCCTTACCAGGCCCTCTTACACCTGGTGGCTGGGGAAATTTAGGCTGCCAGAGAATTACTGACTCTGTTCTGCAGGCAGTGTTCAGTCAGCAATGCTGAAGGATCTCCAGGCACAGAGAAACGCATCTCGGAAAGCTGACAAACAAGCACAGGTGCTGTGGCCATGCTGGTTTTATCTGCAGGTGGCTCTTCTCACTTAGCATCATTTGAATTAAGATGCTTTTGGCTGCACCAGTGCTCTTGTATGCCTCCTTCTGCTTTGACTCTCTGGAGAGGCACAACATGTCCTCAGGGTGCATGGGTGTAGCATGAGCCACAGGGCGCTGGTTCTGCAGAGGAGAAACTATATTTTCACACCACGTACAATTTAACTGTGGAACTGTTAAGAGGTTGCAACTATAAACAGAGTCTTTTAATATATTCAATTAGAAAAAAAATTACGAGGAAGCTGAAGTCCATGGACGGCTATCAACATTATGATATGCGTAAAACTTCTGAATTAGGAAATTCCTAAATATCAAATTGCTGAAAACTGGGAGATGACCACCCTGTACTTGCCCACCTCCTGTTTCTGCCCTGCCAGCTGTTTTCACACACATCAGCTACTGGTTATATACTGTCAGAAATCAGACAATTTGGTGCAGCCTTTTGGCTGCAAGTGGGCCATATAGCATGCACTGTCACACTGCATCTCTGTGATCTCGTTGACCAAGAAAAGAAGATGGACAAAGAAATTTCCCTGTATGTGTTTGGCCATCTGTTTGGAACCAGCAAGCTGGAAAAGATTTGGGTTCTGTGATCTCTCCACAGCCAGTAAGGTAATTCCTGTGTTATCAGCTGCATCTGGTGCTGAATCGGTCCTCAGGCTGATACTGGCTCTAACCAGATTAACACTTAAATCCGTGAATCCAGACATCTTAATCAGCGATTTTTAATGGCAGTCCTGCTTTGTTTCTGCCCTACTATGTTCATTCAGGTGGGTTTTGGTTTTTTGTTTGTTTTTCCAACTAACCTTACAAGTTTTAGGGAAATAGTGATCGTTAACTGCAGGGCTCCTGCTGCAACCTGTTTTTAACTTAGGTACATTTGCTCTACTTTCCTAGCATAGTAACTAATTTTAATGAGAGTGCCTATTTTTGTGAACAGTTCAGCTGCTTCATTCTTAAACACTTTCTAAATCTTAGATATATACCATCTGGTCTTAGAGACTTGTTACTCTTTCATTTATCCATTTGCTTCCACATCTGTTCTTCTGACACCTCAGTCTCTCACAGAGTTTCTTCTTTATTACCTGAAAATACTGACACACTATGACTCATTGCCACCTGAGCAGTAAGCTACCTAATTCTTTTTGGTAATTATCAGGTCAGACTATACATGCTAACAGCTACTTAGTTTGTATTCAAAATCAGGATAGAATCTTAAACAAAGCAGCCTCAACCAGCATTCAGTTCACTTGGAATCTCTTGCCAATGCAAAATTTTCAGTTAGTTATAAAATTCACGTTCATTTTAAGCAAAAATAGCGGTGTAGTACTGGGGTTTCTACTTCTGAACTCCCTCAATAATACGCCCATAAATAGAATTAAACAGATCAACCCTAAACAGAAACAGAGATGAGCTAAAATTACTTTTTTTTTTCTTGTTTTCTGTTTTGTTGGGGTTTCTTGCCTTGGGGGAAATTTGAGATATTTGAAAATAATTTTGTTTATTATTTCCTGTAGTTATAGATAAGTAATGTATATTAATACAAACATGTTTACACTATTGTAAGGTATATTGATCTGTAGCTGCTGTAATTGGTTTCTGCATGCTAATGATCCTTCTCCCAGAATTTAAATCTTGATTTGCAAAGGCTGAAGTGTAAGAACGACACTTCAGACTATTTTGCAGAATCTTGGAAGATTTGTATCACTTCCCTAGGAAAATTTTGTACAGATTTAGGTATCTTTATATTTCATAATTAAACACTGAAGATCTGGAATTATCTTAAGGTCCAAACTGATCAAAATTCAGTGAAACCAACGTAACAACTTTTACTGATTCAAAGCAAGCCCTTAAAAATCTCGCTTAAAACAGGTCCTAAGAGAAGGATTAAATAGATTTTCTTCATAATCAAAAAAAGAAACATATTTTTTGATAAAGAGAATCTGTACTGGATTAATTTCATTTAAAAATCACATAATGATAGAAACAGCAATTATTTAGACTAAACAAGACATTTGGTTCTCAGTTTTTGGAAAGATCTTTTCTGATGCAGGAGACATGCAGAGTGTAATAGAAAATACTAATTTGGACTTCTAATAGACAAAAGCCTTTAAATTCTCATTGGGTCCTTAGTGAGCAGTAAAGATACACATCTTCAGCAACAGAAATTGAATCCACTTCAGTGGTTTCATTCAATGTTCTGTTCTAAAACTGATAACAAAGAAAGTAAGATGCCTGTTTAACCTAAGTGAAGTGCTGTATCAAGTTTTCAGAGAGTCAAATTCCACAGAAAAATTGTTTGGGTGCTAAATGGAAGAAGGTCTTATTGTTTCAACCCCAGGTAATACATAATTTTTCTGTGTCCTCTGCTTTAATTCTCACATGCTCATATGACTTTTAATAAACATATTAATTTCATAAGTTCATACATATCACAGTTAAAATTCTTCAGAGTCACCCTACTGAATAGATCTTACCCTTTTCCCTTACTTTCTAGAAAATGTTTTAGAGACAAAAACGGTGCAAGATAGTCAAAAGCCTAATGTTTTAGCACCTTGGGAGCTTGTGTAGCTCTTATCCATCCACTTAGGTTACGTGGAGTCCCTAAACCTCTTCCAAGGAAATTTGTGCAGGTATTGTAGCACACCAGTAGCAATCTTCCTACCCTTCCTACTGTATTTTCATGATGAAATTACCAACTCTTCTCCCTGGTCAAGAGATCACACCTTCATTAGAAATAGTATCTTAGGCATAGATGTATGTCAAAACCAAAAGAAAATTATAAAAAGACAAGCACCTGTGGATCATGGTGTACACAATTTTTCTTACTCTGTTTAACTGGCTAACAAAAACATAGTATTATTTAATAGATAAAATATTCTCACACTGACAGATTGTGTCAAAACCTATACTACTGGCCACACTGTGTAGAAGCACTGAGACCAGAAGCACTGCTATCTCTACACAAAAGCACTGAACAGGTTGTTTAGAAAAAAGAAGGGGAACACAATTAAGGATTTGAAAGCATATTGTTTAAGAGCAACATTGCACACCTCTGCTTGCTGAGTGTGATGGGTATTACACTCCCTCCTCCTGCCTCAGGCTGATCTGCAGCAATATAATGTGACAACTGATGTGAAAAATGCTGGGGAGCATAGTTGGGTATTAAAAACACAGAAAATTCCAGAATTCAATCAACCCACATATATTCAACCACGTAAAATATTTGCCATATAATACAGTGCATGCCAAGCACATGATGAATAATGGAGGGGTTTTTTTCCAAGGGACGCCCATCTCCTACAGGACAAATGCTCTGTCAAAGAACATTTACTTAATGTCTTATCTTCCTCCTTGGTATGTGGTTTTAGTCTCATTTAGCAGATACTATTACAAAATCCTCTTCTGAAGGATTATTTCCTTTCTCATTAGCGATTATGAAGTTAGTATCATTATGTCATAGTTTTGCAAAGGTATTAATGTGCTTGTTTTAACTGGGTATTTGTAAGGTAAGATGAAATCAACATACTATGTGAGTGAATGGCAGAACTGAAACTTGGAAAATTTAAGGTCAAAAATATCTGTGTGGGAATTTGAGGGTTCCAACATGAGGTAGCTTCTGATTTTCAGGTTCCAGTGATACTGCACATTCTGGATTCCTTTGGAGTCTTCAGACGCAGATATGAATCATCCCCAGAATTTCCGTAAGGCAGACTGCAACATATCATGGGTAGGTATCAAGAAAGCATGAGATATGATAAGAGACTGCCAGGGATATATTTGTTTTAAAAAAATGCCTACCATACTTTCCTACAGGAACTGTGTGTCAGTTCTTTGTGGGAACATTCAACTATTAACTGTCAGACCAGTTATTCCCTATACGTGCCCCCTCCTCCTTAATTTATGACAAGGCTTCCAAGTACTGCAACATAAGAGGGTTTAAAGCAACACAGAATCATAGAATCATAAAATAGTTACGGTTGGAGAGGACCTTAAGAGCATCAAGTTCCAACCCAACATAGGATCTTTGAAGCAACAGAAGGCCTCTGTCACTGATTATCCTGGATTACTGCCCACTCTATGCATAGAATGAAAAAAATGATTACTGATACTTCAGACAATAGTCCAGACCTGTTTCTTGCTGCTACTAAAACAAAACACCCACCAACCAAATGAAAATGGACAGCCTAAAGCAGATACTTGGCATAGAATATAGCTCTTCCTGAAGAGTCAGTAAATGAGTGAAACAGGATCTTGTAAATAAAGAGGTAACCTTAAGAGTAAATCAATGCTATCATTCCCTGCAATGCTATTTATAAATAGACAACCATAAAGAGCAGGAATATTAGAAAAGAAAAGCTTATGTGTGCATACACACACATGCAACTAGTAGTGCCTGCATTTCTTTACTGGCTCTTTTTTTCATTTGTGTTAACCATTTTATTATGTTCTTTTGTCTTCTTTCTTTCCCCTCCTCGTCTGCCCCTCCAGATAATTTTTGCCTGAAGCACTTTCTAGCAAGCAAGAGACACTTTGTCAAGTCAAGACAGCAAGAACAGAGAACAGGTGATAGAAAACAAACACAAGAAAATTAATGTACAGAAATAGTACAGTCTAGAAACAGCACATTTAAAACTGTGAGCTCTCAGATTGATCTTTTCTTTGAGATGATCTTTGCTTATGCTACTTCATGCAACCTTTTCTGACCATACCTACTCTAAAAGTCTTGATCCCAACGTTTCAAGTTAACTGACTACAGATGGCAAATGCTAATCCAGACATTACTCAAATAAGGAGGAAAACACTTTCCTAAAATATTTTTAAATTTTCCTTTAAATTATTTCCTTACTATATTAGAACGAACTGATTTAATTGATATATATTATAATATTAGAACAAAACCTGATTTTTTCTCCCTTGCATAATTTATTAGGGCTCCCAGTTCTCCATAATTTTTCCAAGTTCTGTATAAAATATGGCTTGTTAAGCAACAAAATAACACAAAAGTAATGCCAAAGTTAGTCTGAATAGACATTAGCAGGATGCTTCAATGTGGGACAATGATTTAGATTTGATATATACATTCTTAATCTATATAACACGGTTAATCTACTGTTAGCTTTTCCAATACATGTTAGTAATAAAATATTTTCAATAATAATTTATATATTAATAAATAGATTTTTAATATATAAAATAAATAGGGCTTTAATAAAAATAAAAGAAATAGATAAATTTAATTAAAATCATGCAACACAAGGGTAAGGATAAAAAGTTCCTGATCTGGCAACAGTACTGAAGAAGCAGCTGAGAAAACTCTCAATGACTTCAACAACCTCTGAATCTGGTCTTTGGCCTGCACTATGCAAGTGAGTACATATAAATTACACAGTGTAAGTACACGGTACAACATCTGTCTAACTATACTTACGCTACCAGGATCTAATTCTGTGCAAAGTCCTTAGGCTCATATTCTACCAGCAACAGTGAGAATTTTGCCTGAATAAGACACCCAGGCTCAAAATTAGTACTAATAACTCTAAATTACATGTCACATCAATATTTTTCCATCAGATGTTATGAAATACCAATCTGTAACACAGCACGTTTCTAGCTATCATGAGTTCCCTGAAAATCTTGAATACGGAAAGGAAGCACTTTAAAGGCAAAGGGCAAATGATGAATCCACAGTGTTGCAGATTTTGTTTCTTTGCTGCTACAGCTCTCCGGTTTTAAGGTCATCCTGCAATTTACCAGAGACAATGGAGATTCTCAGTTTTCAAGTGTTTCTTACTGACAATCAATCCAATCCATTACGATGCCAGAAAAGGAGGATTCACATAAATTCACATTGTTTTATACATTTGCCAGAGTTCTTAAATGGAAATCTGACATCACTACTGCCACTGGTTACTGATGACAGAAATCAAGGTTATTTTAATATTTATTTTTGTTCTCTCTCAGAAAAATAATTCTTTAAGTCTGTTTATTAAAAAGCCTGTTGATAAATTCTGCTTTTAATATGACCATAATTGTGTATTTGAACCACTTTTAAAAAATCCACTAAAGAGTTGTGATATTTGAATTACCATACATCTCATATCTCTTTTCTTACCCACCTTACAGAAATGACAACTTCTGAAGCAGCCAACATCTCTGCATTAAGGGACGGTGTATGTGTAATTTTGCGTAGTAGGAGAAAATATCAAGCTTCCTGACACATTCTCTACAAGCATTTCAAATATAGTAAGTTAAGAAATAAAACCTCAGCCCTTGTCCTGTTGAGTGTTAATAAAATTCCATCTGGTCACTTAGGAGCTGTGCCAAAATCACCACACAAAGAGCCTTTGGGCTGTTTGAATGTTCAGGAATCATTGACAGCTTTTTTTATTTACCTTTTTTTGTTGTTGTTGTCAAATATGTACCTAATAGTGTACAGATGGCTAGGTTCTAACAAGTTTACTTGCATGTAAACTTGAAGCTAACCTTGAAAGTAAACTGCTGAGGTTTTGCTTTGGGTTGTTGCTTGGGTTTATATATTTTTTCTAACATTTAGGATTGTTCAGTCTGCTGCTGCTTCAAGTTCCTTATTAGGCAAATACAAAGTGAAAGTGAAAACCTAGTAGTTCTAAACCTGCAAATATAGCAAGAATCTGTTCAACCTGCTCAGAGCCAACAGAATAGAAGTAGGTACGGGGAGTTAAAGCCTTAGTAGACAGCAAGTTAGAGGAATGTTCAGTGACAAAAATCTTCACAGGGGAAACAAATCTTAAGAACTGTTCTGAGCAATGAGAGAGATTTCAGGAACAGATGGGTACTACACTAAGTATACATGCAGTATATATTTTTTACTGCCAAAATCAGTCATAGATTTATTCTCTAGACACTGTGCTAAAAAAAATGTGTATGTAATAGAAAAGAAATTAATTTCACACTGTAATTTATATTCAAGTTTGCCTAGGAAAACCACAATTGGTTTGAAAAATAAAAATACACCCCCAGTTAAAAAAAAAAAAAAAAGAGTGACCAGATCTAGCTTCAAAGTTAGCCTAGCTTGGCAGAGGAGGCTGTATTAGGTAACCTCCGATGTCCCCAGTGACTTCATTTTTTGTGTGATGCTATGAGTCTACCTTGTAAGGCTGTATACATCATAGTCTTGGCTTGGTCTATAGCCTTCAATGGAAAACAGCTACTAAAATAATCACAGCAATAACCAAATTATCAGGGAGGATTCAAGAGTGGCAGAGGTAATCTAGGTGATCCACTTCTGCTGAATCAAAAGAGAGGTAAAACTATACTGAATGCTCCACCAGACTCGCAGCTAGAAGGTCAATGGTCTGGGATGTGAGAAATACAGTGAGACAAAAATGCCATTTCAGTTACAAAAAGTGGTTTAGTAACACTCCCTCCTCATTCCTATCCCTCAAGACCTTTTAACTGAATCAAGTGTAAAACCTGGAAATTAATGGGATTCATTTACACCTTAATTCTCTGTAGAATAAGCACTCAGAAGACAGGTAAGTGCTTGATTCTGTCACCACTTATCTGTGAGCAACTTTTTCATTCTTACTGGATTATTTTTTAAGTACTCTTCCTGTATGTGCATGAACAGTTGGAGGCCCTGACATGTAATGAGATACTAAAGGGAATAAAACTGCAAAAATATAGACTTCTTTCTTTTTATTGTTGTTTTAATTAATTTGTGGGCAATTGAACGAAATGGAGTTTTGGAAAAGATTTGAGTAGAAAGATCTTTGCTTTGACATTCTCTTTCAACTCTTGGCTGCGGACTTAATTAAAACTATTTACTCCAATCTTCAAAGCCATAACATATATTATTAAGACCCAAAATGCAGTCTACTACAGAAAATAAAATAGGTCTCAGTTGTGGAAAATAGAGACTAATCTAGGAAAAGCTGTGAAGCTTTAAGGAAAGGCTATAAAAGACCTAATAACAGAACATAATGTTTCTACACATTACTTAGTGCTACATATTTAAAGGTATCTTCACACCTTAAGTAAAGTTTTAATTGAAAATTAACAATTTATATAATCTGCTCCTGGTCTGAAATCTTACATTTTTGTCATTTAATAACTTTTCTTTGTTTTGCTACTGTCTTTTTGCATGTGATTATGGGATATAAATTGTACCTGCCTGCAAGTACATGCCATTCTAGAAGGAAGTCTGGACCTTGAGCACCTTTCTGAACGGTAAGTCCTTTAAAAACTGTTAAAATACAGAGGCTTGAATTTTCCAGTCCTTTTCCAAGCTAAGAAATTGTTTATTTTGCTGGATCTTGAAGCAGCTAGTTTTAAACTCAAGGCTGATCAGAGGATTCTAGCAACCCATTTTCTCCTGGTCCAGCTACTGACTTGAGTTTCTCCAAGGCAGTTGCTACCATGGTGTCCTGTGTTGAACATAGTTCCCTTAGTATGTTAGCTCTGTGAGAAACCTCTCTGACACCTAACACAAATCCAAACACTAGACATCAAAAGACTGAGGGCTCACACAGCACACTTCAATGAAACCTCTGCAAGGAGAGTAAATATTTATCCTGCTATAATTATAAAGGTAACTTTAGATTCTGCTCCTTTACATAAAAACATATAATGGTTTGGGTTGGAAGGGACCCTAATGATCTTCTAGTTCCAAGCCCCCTACCACAGGCTGCGACACCTTCCACTAGACCAGGCTGCTCAAAGCCCATTCAACCTGGCCTTGAACGCTGCCAAGGATGGGGTACCCACAACTTCTTTGGGCACATTTCATATAGAGATCTCAATATAAAATTATAAATCTATGACTGGTAAAATAAAGCTAAAAAGCAAATAAAAAGAAAAGTCATAAATGAAAACAACTTAGCTGATCCTAATTAAAAAGGCGTAAAACCTTCTGTTATGTAACACTCGTGCAAGTTCCATTTTCCTTCTTGACAACACAACACACATATCCAAACCCAGCTGATCTACTATAGTCGTCCCCACAGTTATCTATTTATGTAAACAGGCAGTTTTCTACCAATTTTCTGCAGAAGACTGACGGTTTTAGCTTCTGCATCTTGTCAGGCTGGGGGTCTTCCCAATGATGTCCTGAAGGGCACATATTCCTTAGATTTGAAGTTTTAATGGTGTTTTATGTTGTTCTCCAGAGAACTTTTAAAATTTGCTTTTAATTTGTTTTCATTTCCCCCAAAATTACAAGAAAAAAAAAAAATCCCGACTTCTAATTACAAGCTACATGATAATTACAAACTATGCATGAAAGCTTTCAGCCCTGCAAATACACTGTTTGAATTTGATGAGTGTATGCAAACAAGTTTGTAATGGAAGTGACCTACCACTTGTGCTATTGTTTGGTTTTCAGTGCAAGTTTGTTTGAAAGAGATCGATTGCATATCTAATATGTAGCTCTAAACTCCTTTATTTACAAATGTCTTAAAATTAAAAATTCATATGGTGGTAAGCACTTGTTTGCCTGTATTCTCCTACTAAAGTTACTCTGGGCAAAACATTTTTGTCCCAAGGAAGGGATGGAAAGACTATCACATAACAATGTGCCTTTCCTCATGAAAACTAAGTGTTGAAACCTGTAATTCAAAAATCTCCTTTAATCATAGAAGGACTGATAGAAATTTGACAGTCTCCTCATACCTTGGAGAAAAAGGCTTTTAATATTCTCTAATGGATACAAAGGAAATTGAGTCAATCCTGGAAAGCACTGCTTGGCTGGTGAGACTGTCTGATGCCACTAGTCCTTCAATACAGCAGTTTAGCACAAATTACTAAAATGGCCCCAAATCAACAATATGCACTTTGGAGGCAGATTGTGGTGCCTAGATACTGTAAATTAAAGACTGGTTTGTCAGTATCATTCATCTGTAAGCTTTTAGGGCCAAAATGTACTCTAGAGTTTGTTTTTACAGATATCGTGTACTGCCTTAAACCTGGTGTTACTAAGATTAGTAGGCATTAATCCCTCTATTAATATTTACCTCTTAATGCTGTTATTTGCTCTCATTTAGGAATGCATAAGATGTAGAGCATCAGTAAAAACTCTGCAGTGACAGGATCAGCTCAGATGCTCTCTAAAGAATTCAACTGAGTTTTCATTTAAAACTAACATAAAACTGCATAATCAGATGGCAAAATCAAAATGGTGCAGAAAATGCTGAATATAACCCTGTTTTAAAGAAAGATTTCCACTAGTATTCTGTGTGACTGCTGCAGTTACAAGTGATCATTTACCTCTGCACACCATTTAAAAGCTTTATTAAGTAAAAATTATACAACAGTGACAATGCAATAAACATGATACTGACGTACTGAGGCAGCACGTTACAGTATGTATGCACAGCTGGGTAAATCACAATCCAAATGTTATAGGCCTCAAGTATTACTTCAGATAACTACAATGAACATTTGAATGAGTGAGAAGATGTAACATGTATCCACTGAAAATCAGTGCAAATCAGGGTGGGGGAATCTTCAAAAGAAAAGGCTTTGTATGTCTTGTACCTCATGACTTTAAATTAAACTATTAATCCGTCATTCTGCAACCAGATGTGTTTGGACAACATCACAAAAACAAATAAAATGCTCCCAAGACACACATATTTGTAGGATACTCAATAAAAAAGGCAACCTAGAGGTTTCTTTTTCCAAAAAAGAAATACATTTTTAAAAGGCAAAATAGTTCTGCAAAATGCCACTTGCCACATTAAATTGCACGTAATTTGTTTCCCCCGCAAGCAGGATCTGAGTGTGTTGCAAAGTGGAGAAGTGCTTTGCTTTCACTGCTTAATAACCATCTCTCAGACTAAGTAAAGAGTCATATTGACAGAAACTGAAAGGGGTCAGGCTCTGCATACAATCTGCAGGTCTCAAGGATGAAGGGCAGAGCGAATAGCAGAGGGGGAAGACAAACAAGTCCTTGGGATGTGTTTCACAAGGGATGCAAAGTTCTGTCACAACTGGATACAGGTGCACGTTATGGCCCTGAAATCAAGAATGCCCACTGTACTTTAAGACACTTATACCTCTGATGACCAAGCAGATCTTGACTGATCCTTGAATCACAGGGAGAGAAGAAAAACAAAACAACTCAGGTTTGTACAGCCTACCTCTCATGGTCCCATTTACCTGCCACCAAATTTTGGAGAAATTTAATTTAAAGTTCCAGATGCATTCAGCTTAAGCCCAAATCCAAAACTCTCCCAGTCCTCTCAGGTAGCTTAATAACCAAATTCATGTATCCCCCTTATCAGGATTTCTGACAGAAGTACTTCTTGGCCCTTTATCAAACGTGCCCCATACAAACAAACAATACAGGAATTCTCGGAGACAGGCACTAGCCTTTCCAGCAGAAAGCAGATGGTAAAAATGTGAAAATGCCTTTTTCATGTTAGCCTAAATACAAAAATTAACCAAATGCTATCCTCTACCTGAAATGATTTAAACACAATTTCCCAGATACATACTCACATCAGATTATGTCTTCCATGTGATGACTGAAACATCTCCTACCTCTTCTGTTGAGATATATTTTATATTAAGCAGTCATTGCATAAAGCAAATGAGCAGTCACAGGAAAAAGTGCTGGAACTAAACACCTCCACCTTTTAAAAAACATGCCTTGACTAACAGGCTATGAATGCATGCTACTATTGGGCCTGGTTTTCTGGTCTGTTTGGGGGCACAGCTACAATTTCAGGCAGAGAAAAAGCCTCGACTATTCACTTCCTGCATAAGCGTACGCCTATCCCAACGAGGATGAAGGTGGTAACCCAGATGTGCCTCTTCCTCCTATCACATTTGAAAAGAATGAATTAAGTTTCAAACTTTCATAGAAAAGGTGCAGGCATCCACCCTTAAGAAATAATTCCAGGCCCTGGGCTTAAGCCAGAAACTGTGCTGAACGGCAAACTGTATGCATATTAATTATAGGTGGTTTCCTGCTGAGCTCAGTAGCTGATCCTGCTCTGAACTCTCCAGGCACTATTTAGACAGCCAAAACTCCTGGCTAAGGTTTGTGAATGCCACACTAGGAAGCAGCACCCAAAACCCAGAGCGTATGTGTAATGTAGTCTGTCACAACCACGCATCTACAGAGAAACTTCCACTGCAGTAAGTATTTCAGGATATTCACGTTATTTATTTTATGCCACTTTCAATCATTGTCTCAGAGAACTGTATCACTGTTAACTGCAGTTGTGCTGTTACTCTGGTCTATAATGTCAGTGAACTACTGACAACACAGACAGATTCTTAGAAGGACTGAGCTACTGATCGACTGCCAGTCCTTTCGCCATTAGGGCTGAAAGATGCAGTGATATTTCAGAAGGCAGAGAAGTCAAAACCTAGCATGATTTGCTGAGAGGTGGTTTCCTGGCCAGCTCCTGCACGTAAGGAGGATGCTGCAGCCTTTAGCACACTAAGAATCTTTCTAACAGTCTGTCAATAGTCTGAAAAACTCCAACAACGTGCCCTAGCCCATCCTCCAGTAGGCATCTTTCCACTGACATTAAGGAACAGCAGTCTTCTCTATATCACATGTTTATAGTGTTTGCTCCAAGGAAATTCCTCTAAAGGAATTTATAACTCCCACAGATGCCAGCCACAAAGGTGCCACAATTGAGGAAAGAATCTCTCCTGTTAAGTTTTCCAATTCTGTTTTTCTTCTGACACTTTATTTTCTCAATCATAATTGGTCCCTTCAAAGCGGAAGTAAGTGGAAGTGGAGAATAGTTCAGAATTTGTCACACGTTACAGGGGGAAGGAGCTGCTGTCAATTTTAACTACTGTTGATATACTGAGGTTTTAATGAGATGAGGAAAAGGCCAGCATCCTTCTGTATCAGCAGGCACAGATCAGTGCAGCTTTGTTACTGGCTACACTCCATTTACCTCCAGAAGCTGCATAGAGGAATAAAAACTTCCTTTAAAAGCACTATCAGGTTTAATAGCCTTCCTCCCCATTTTATTGACACACAAAAGCCTTGTGGAATTTTACTGAGGTAAAATTAATTAATACAGTCAGCAATTGATCCTTAAAGCAATGTTTATCAGGAAAATTGCTAATGTTCAGCTCTAAGCACAAGATAAAAAGATATCTTTCTTCTTCCTCATGTCCCATTGAAATAGGCAGCTAGCACAATGCGTAGCAGGTTGGCAATTGCTGGTGATTTCAAATCCCCTATAAATCCAGCAGATGACAGGACATGCATAGCTCCTGTATCTCATATAGACGTTAGGCCTTCTCAGACTAAGCACTCCCCTATTCTATGTCAGCACTTCCCATACGTAATCAGAGCTGGACTCCTCTAAGAAAAAGATTACAGGAAAGCCCAGAGGGAGAGAACTAAAAACTCTGTCAGCACTGAAGAATCTAAAACACCCCAGAAAATGCATGTCTCTTCATTGCCCAGATTTTATACTGAAGTTTGTCTTCCCCATGGTCCTGTGCGTAGGATCCACTCTGATAATCCCTTGCAAAACAGTGCAGTTATGTCCCATTAGAGAAGTACTAAATGCCTTTGTCAAAAGGAATTATTCTCTGATCTAGCTGAGGAGAAGTGTTGATTGTCCTATTTCAGGTCTACACCATAGGTGCTGTAAAGGGATAAAAATAATGGCAGATGCTATAAAAAACTCTACTAGTGTAAACTCATCTATCTTGGAAAAGCTTCCTTTTGCTCCAGGTTGATATAAATTTATTGCTGAAGAAAAAAACCAAAATAAAATGCACAAATAAAAGCACACTGTTGGGATAAATGAACCTAACTTACATACGGGCATTTACCTCTACAGTTAAGTCAGATAAGAGCCATGGCAGACAGGCTGTGGCTATGACTAAACTGGGGGACTCAGGAGAGCTTCTAAATACACATCCTGGTTCATTTTATTCCATATCAGAGAAAGCTCAATGTATGCACTGTCCCCTGCTTAGCTAGAAAGGGGCTCAGTATGGCTCTAAAACGAATGACTGGGAGATCTGGACCCAGCAGTGTCCCATTAATTGGTCCTGCATGTCAATCTCAATGCATTCCTCATCAGCTAAGTAATGTTGCACAGATAAAGCTGAAATCCTGCTTATGCTAGACCTGAGAATTCATGTTTCATCATAGGTGTGATTCTACAGAATTAAGTCTGTTGGATGTCTACAAATTAAGGATTGCCATCCTCTATTCACTTCTATTGCAGTTACTGTCATTAAATGATTGCCAGTAACTCACGTTCACTTGAAACTGCAAATGCTAGTCTAACGAATACTCCTAGAGATTTTTTTCAAGTATACAGACTTTTTCAGTTTTCCTACAGTCACACATACTACGTGTTTATCACTGCTTTACTTAGTATCACAAAGTCAAATGTGAGTGTACACAGCCCTGTATGGACTGGTTAAATAGCACATTTTGAGTATGCAGTTTGTGATTGAAATCACTATAGCCTGAAGGCAGATACACATTTGTAATCTTTTGCAGACAACACTGAATTTGGGGGAATGTCTGGCACACCAAATAGGAATCCAGAGGCACCTTTCAGAAGAAACCTGTGAACTCCATCAACAGAAGTCTCCTGAAGTTCAACAGGAATAAACCTCAAGTTCTGCAGCTAAGGAAAATAACCCCAAGCATCCATGCAGGCTGGGAATAAACTGGTGAAAAGACCTAGGGGTTACAGTGGATGGCAAGTAAAACATGAGGCAGCAGCGTGCTCTCAAGGTAAATAAAGCAAACAGTATATTGGTTAAATTGGGAGTGCAGCCAGCGGATCAAGGCTCTGCTTGATGCCTGGCAAGGATTTGTGTGTCTTAAAGTTCTTTGTCTGGTTCTGGGTGTCCCAGATCATAAGGATACTGAAAAACTGGAGAAAGTCTGGGACAGTGTTACCTAGATGACAACACATGACATGAAAGGGGAGGCTGGGGACTTCTTTAGTATGTCAAAGAGGAGGCTAAGGGGAGCCTGCAGCTACCTGAAGGGACATTACTAAGACTACAGAGGCTTCAAGTAGTAGCTAGTTATGGTTAACCTGGTTCTAGTATTGGCAACAGTCCTGCTTCAAAATCTTTCTAAAAGAAGGCTCTGTATTTTTTCTATGATTCCATGAATCTGTTCAAAATTCAGCTCAAGACAACTTCACTGTTTCCACCACAGGGCTTATTACAGTGCTTCCAGGCAGGACATGCTTCTTACAGGTACATCTTAGTCCTGCTGTGTGACAGAAATGCAACTGCTTGGCCTTACTAAAAATAAGTGGAACACAGATTGGAAAAATCCTGATCTGACTATTCCTACTGTCTAACTCTTATGTAACATATATTTTCCTTTTCTTTCCAAACAGGTAAATATCCTTCTGTTCTACAAAACATTTAGGGCTCAAGAAAAATCCTCAAACATTGGTAAGAGAGCACTCCTTTGCATGAATAAAATTATTTCTTTTCTCTTGCTAAATACTGTTAAGTTTTATTGTGAGATTCTTGTCTTGCATTTACTCAATGCTGTATTTATTTTTGTTACTGCTTGAATTCCCACACATAAGACAGACATTGTAAAATATGATGGAGGCTAAGTCTTACTATTGGGTAAAGGCAACTTGTTGAGTATGATGTAAAATTATCTTGATTTGGTAAGTCCTTCATATTATTCCAGGAAGATTTCAGCAAAACTTTGAGCAAAACCAGAGAAGACAGACTCCTTTTCACTGTGGTCTTCAGTTGTAAAGGCAAACAAAAAGAGCTTGAATGAGGCTCATTTTCTGTAGCAGTATTTTAATACCAAGAAAAGATTATTATTTCTATCTGAAAAGTACTAAAAACGTGAATTCAGTTCAAAAATCTCAACATTTGTGAGATGACAGTGTACATGACACAAATAGAGCATAAGCACCATAAACGTGATTTTGTGAACTTTACTTGTAAAACTACAAAAGTATATTAACTCTCCATGTTCCTATTAAAACAAGTGATTAGGAACTTCCCAGCCTATCAATTGTTACAAGATGACGTATAAAATGAAATAATTATAAAAATACCCAGAAACTTTACATTTTGAGGTAAGGATCTGGGGTCTAAACATGGGCCTTTGAAAATGCTGGTTGCCATTAGGACACATTTTCTACCTTGGTATCTCTTTTAATGATGAAATGTCACACTAGAAAACTAGATTTTAGGAGCAAATGTTTTCACATATATCGAACCAATATCTCTTTTGCACAGTGTGTTTTTCATTCATTAGGCTACTTGTTTACTTTCACATTTCAGAGTTCAAGGTAAAAATCTAGTTTTCATTTATTTCCTATTACCCTATCTGGGTCAATAGCAGCCTTCTCCAATATATTAACTTTAAATCCTGCATGAAAACAGTAGAGATGAAGACACCTTCTTACAATCTACTGTCTTGGCTTCGTTTTTTCTTTTCTAAAGAAACAGATTGGAGGGGCTAAATTTGGTTTTATTTTCCTGCTTCACTTTTCATGTAGTTAAACATAGTATTATCTTCACTCTCTCACTTAAAAGGCTATTTAGATGAATTAATATTTACAGACCCCCTCTGAAGAGGACTTTTTTAAATGATAGAGGTCAGTGCTCTTACCTTTTCAGTAACAAGTCAGTTTGTCACCCATGGCTAGCACATCTACCTTTTCTCTCTAATGCACAAGTCTGATTTCCTTATCTGTGTCTGACAATATGATAAACTGATTCAACTAGTCTTTTGAGAATACAACTCCTAATTCTCTTGTATGACAAATTCTCCGGTGTACCAAACATCTGCAGCTTTTTTCTGTCTTCCACAGCTGTGAGTCACTGCAGCCTCAAAACTGTACACCAATCTCATAACCATTAATTCTACTAAACCATGATGAGTATTTAAAAACAAGACTTCTACAAGTCATCTCAAATATGAAGGCACCCTGGGCATCACTTTATTATCCATCACTTTATAACCCATTATCCTATGGTCATTTATGCACAGGCAGAATATAAAAGCTACAATTTGGGCCCTATTACCATCTTAAATCAAATTTGCAGTCACTTTATGCATAATACAGGGCAATGGGGACTGAGGCCATAATCTGACTTCACAGGGGCTTCAGCAGCAAAGCTGGTTTTAACAGATTACCTTTTCTAAATGCTCTGCAACCAGGTCACTTACAGCACTACAATACAGCGGCACTTAAAACTACAACACATGCTTAAACCTGTCATTCAATAGTTTGCTGTATTCAATTTAAAGAAGCTGTGTTGAGCATGCAGACCTTTCATGTGAAATCAACCAGACTTTCTCATCTGATGGTTTTATGTTACCTTTAGATTGCAGTAGATGAAGCCGCAGAAAACTCTAGAATGAAAAGATTAAATGATATGCTGAATTCTCAGGACAAGTTAGTTCCACAGATATGGAGCAGAATAGTATGCTCATGTAAACAAGCAGAATTTGGCTTCGAAACTTGCACTGACCCTCTGAAGGTGTTAAAAATCAACACTGAAGTCCAACACAGGCTACATGATTAAAACCTAAGTAATACAGAATCTTTCACTGCTACATAAATACAATAACCATAGTGGCCATCAAAAATCTATTCTGATTGTTCTCTGAGAGGCCAACAATTAAGTGTTAAAACAAAAACTGATAAGCAAAAAATATCTGAATTTCCAAAATGTGACAAAAATCAGAAGAGGCCTGTTTTGTTACAATGGCTGCTTTTGCAAGTAGTACATGACTCTGGGGAAACGAAAGAAGGAAAAAAAAAACATGAGCTTACAAGAATTCCTGAATTTTCAAGTTTGATATCTAATCCTTGATCTCAAAGCTACATCTCTGCCCAAACAGAGTCTAATCTTAATCTGCAGGAAGACTCCTCATCATATTCCTGATTGCAAGAAATAAATTTATGGTAATGGAGAATAAAAAATTAAAGCTTATCTATTTACTTTTTGAGACATGAAAAGGGTCAAACAGAAAAGCCTGTGTTCCAAAAAAACTGCCAAAGATTAAGTAATTTTGTAAAATGTGCCTATTACCCACCTTTCAAAAAATGCAGCAAGTTCATTATGTACAGCCAAAAATGCTGTTTGGTTGATGACCATTTCTGACTTTAGAAAAGAAAGCAGTTTAATTTCAATAGCTGCTAAGTGTGCTGGCTTCCAAGTGACACCTTGCTGTTGTAATCACCGAAGTGCAAAAACTGTTCAGAACTGGAAAAGCTAAGTATGCTAAAAACAATCCAGTAGTCCACAGCTGCTGCTTTTTATCAGAAAGCCTATTTAATATCAATTTAACAAAAAATACCCAAACCAGAAGTAAAACAGGCCCCCCCCTTGCTAACATGAAGTGCTGTATTATGCAGGACATTTCTCTCTCCAGCCATCTATTTCAAACCAGGTACATACAGTTAAATTTTACGTTCATGAGAGAACTCTTCCAGTCAATTCCAGAGACTGTATAAGAAGTCTTAAATTCTACCTTGTTCTCGGCAGGCAAAAAAAGAACTCTGATGCCTTCACCCTCCTCATAAAGGGAGAAGTTATGGCCTTCATAAAGATAAACAAGCACTTCAGATCATTTCTGGGATGAAGATGCATTCTGAAGAAGTGTATTAAATTGCTTTCTGTTTCTCTCCAGCAATCTTGCCTTTGGAGCATTAAGTGTCCACACTCTAATGTATGTGTCATTAGAAGCACAATATGTAGCAGTTTTGCAAAGAGGGATTCCTAATATTTTTGGAGAATATCAGAAAGTACTGAAAGCCATCATCTAATGGTTATAAAGTGAGTTTCTGGAAAGGATTTCTGAAAACATTTTTCTTTTTCAATATGTTGCTACAAGAGAGAACAAAGGTCACTGTATGTATATTAAGAGCTTATAATACTGTACTTATTATTCCTTTTACAGGAGGGTGTTCTAATATGATGATGTCCATGTTAAATTGGTTCCTTCTTTGATATAAAAAAATACTTTAACTGTATCATTCCATAAATTTTTAAGAAAAATCAAGTTCACCAAATCATTTTATCATAGGGTATGGCTCTTTCTTAATTTGGCAAGTACAGCATCATACCTATGAATAAAATACGCCACTACTGTTGAGTATCTTAACAATCAGCGACATAGTGGGATGGCACACGTTTGCAGATGAGTGGTGCAGCTGAGACATCTGAGGGATAGGATGCCATCCAGAAGAACTTGGACAAGCTCAATAAGTATGCCCATGCAAACCTCACAAGCTTCAGCAAGGTCAAGTGCAAGGTCCTGCACCTAGACTCGGGGGGGGGGGGGGTGTGGGGGTGTGGGGGTGTGGTATCAATACCGGCTAGAGGGTGAAGGGATTGAGAGTACCCATGAGGAGAAGGACTTGGGGGTACTGGTGGATGAAAGACTGGACATGAGCGGGCAATGTGCACTTGCAGCCCAGAAGGCCAGTAATATCTTGGGCCGCATCCAAAGAAGCGTGCCCAGCAGGACAAGGGAGGTGATTCCACCCCTCTGCTCTGGTGAGACCCCACCTGGATTACTGTGTCCAGCTCTGGAGTCCTCAGTATAGGAAAGATATGGATCTGCTGGAGAGAGTCCAGAGGAGGGTCACAAAAATGATCAGAGGAATGGAACACCTCCCCTATGAGGAAAGGCTGAGAGACTTGGGGTTGTTCAGCCTGGAGAAGACAAGACTCCAGGGAGATCTTATTGCAGCCTTTCAGTTCTTAAAAGGGACCCATAAGAAAGATGGGGAGAGACTTCTTAGCAGGGCCTGTTGCGATCGGAGGGGTAATGGTTTTAAACCAAAAGAGGGGAGATTCAGGCTAGGCATGGGAAAAAAAGTTTTTTACAATGAGGATGGTAAAATACTGGCACAGGCTGGCCAGAGAGGTGATGGATCTGCCACTCCTGGAGACATCCAAGGCCAGGCTGGATGCAGTTCTGGGCAACCTGATCTAGTTGAAGATGCACCTGCTCATTGCAGGGGTTTTGGACTAGATGACTTTGAAGGTCCCTTCCAATCCAAACCATTTTATGATTCTATTCTATGTTCTATGGTCAAAAATAGGTCCAATGTCTGCCATTTTCCCCCTAACTGTATAAACTGGAGAGCCAATATTACTACTGCTTGAAAGGATGGAGTGATGCATGCCATTTTACATAGTTTCACCAAAACAGTTTAAGCTCTACTACAGCTGAGTTAGAAAAGCAGGATCCCGATGACTTCAGTGGTACTCAGTGTGGGCTTTGTGTGGGTACAAGAATGCTGTATAAATAGCATTTACATGAATAGGGCCCAATTCTGTACATTTCTTTCCTACCAAATACATTCTTTCATGTATTCTCACTTATTGTACACATACACTAGGCAAAACTGAAGCATGATTTTGAACTGGTTGTAAACAACTGATATGTAACTGAAGAGAAGAAAAAAATCACTTAGCCTCTTGAAATTAGAAAGTAGAGCACCATTTTTTTTAATTCTTTTCCTAAAAAGGGTAGTAGAAAGTGTAGGTAATGGAAGAAGCTGTCAGATAATTAATACAGATCAGAGGAGAAGACAGAGGCTGAGATGGATGAAAACCAGAAAAGAACAGGTAATTGGAGGAGATAGTGACAAGGAAGACATTACAGAAAACTGGGCAATGAAATAGAGAAGCCTGAAGGATTTAGATGGCTGTGGAAGAGAATGTGAAGAGTAAGAAAGGATTCTTTCGTAAAATAGAAAAATATTTTAAAGACAGTAAGTACATTGTAATATTAGATACAGAAGTCTGTTTTTTGCCTGGAAAGTGCACACTGTATTTTGGGCACTGCTGCACATAAAGGTATTGAATAGTATCTTTGACTGGTCTGAAGCACTATCTTGCTGTGAATGGGTGATGAAATTTTTATTGCAAAAATCTAAAAAAGACAAAAAAAAAAAACAAAAAAAACCAAAAAAACCCAAAAAAAAAACCAAAAAACCACCAAAACCAACCAAACCTGAACCTGCTTGGTTCCTGTCAGCAGCCCCTTATGTACATGTTCCATCTCTTTCCCTCAACTGCCAACATTTCCCTGCTTTTCCCCTAATTCCATAGGGCAGGAGCCAGCATGTCTGTATATTCTCCCTGAACTTTGTGGAGAACCAGGTAAGAAAGGGGACTGTCCAACAGGTTTTGCAGGATGAGAGCAAATGTATTCGTATAAAGCATATTAATGGATTTCTAAATTCATTTAATCATACCAGACATTTTTACAATGAGTGTATTCACAAACCAGTGTTCTGTTGTGGCTGGCTTTTTTTTTTTCCCTTCATAGAACAACATCCTGATTCTAAAATCATTTCAATATATAAACACAGAAGGGGAAAAAAAAGGCTACTAGTTACTTAAGGAAGAGTGAAAAAAAGAGAAAGGTAAGTGTGGAAATACCTCACAACTGTTCATTGCTGCTGCCACTTCTCTTGATGGCCACGTTCACTCACTGTATTGTCTCTTAAACTGCTCACTGAAGTTTAGAAGGGGTGTCTTAAATATTTGTACAAATGGGTCCTAACATATCAGCAATCCAATGACTTCCACTGGAAGACTGCTGGGCACACTGGAAGATTGCTGAAGGAAGCAGTCAAGAGATACAAAGATGCTATTACCAAGCACATTGGACTCAGAAGACTTAACTTCAGTTGGATCCTCCAGAGGCCCAGGAGAGGTAAGTTAAACATTCTGTAGGCACGGAAGATTTAGATAAGAGAGATGTGCACAATCCTGCTTTGGTTTTAAAATCCTTTTCTTTCCCGATGCTTTGTTCCTACTGTCAAAATAAAACAGCATTTTGATTTAAGGAAATCGTTCCAAAGCCTTCATGTAGCATGAGTAGCTATTTGGCAGTACTCAACTCAGCTTTTGCCTGCAGGGTACTGGGTGCTGTTGACTGAGAGCATGATGGGATTTCTCCCATAAAGAAGGCATACAGGAACAAACTTAGCAAGGCTAGAGAAGCGAAAAGGTGTGCTACTGCCCCTTTAAATAGCAGCATGTGCTTGCAAGGTTGCATTTCAGGCTAGAAATGTTAAAATAGTCCCATTAATCTAAGTCACTGGACTGTCACGTCCAACATCAAAGACAAGAGGTGTTTTTAAATATGCTCCCCAAACGAGTTCCTAGCTGCCAGAGAGCAGGCCAGCCTCAGCAACATGCAGACCTCCCCAGGCAAACACACCACTCACTCTAGAGACCATGAAGGCTTGCAGGTGGTCACACTTCATGTTTTTTTTTTTTTGATACTTATATTAAATAGCTAGGCTAGCAGAATTTTTCAGCTTCCATCCACAAAATGTTGTCACAGAATTAGCCTAATATGGTACAACGCAATTTTAGTTTCCAGCATGGGTATAAATTAAGGGCAAAAGAGTTAGAACAGAGTTTGTGAAGTGCTAGGTATGACAGAGCTCTCTTACAATAGACTTCCAAGCTACTACAGACCTCTAGTGTACAGAAGATAGGATGAGAGAAGCACAAGTATTCTATCTGGGGCTGGGGTGTTTTTGGACTGGTGTATTCTAGAGATAGGCACTTAACTGAAAGGTGAAGAATGCTATAAGGATAGGGTTTTTAACTGCAGCTTTTGCGCCTTAATGCTCCCATATTAGTATACCAAGAAGGCCATAAAAAACACACAGACACTGACCACGAACATACAATTCGAGACTGCCAAGAGATGCTGAGCTGTCATCTCTCCAGATCTGAACACAGGCCTGCTCCCCACAGGCTCATTAGCAGCCCTGACAAATTTCTCCAAGGTTTTGTTCAATCCTTATCATGTCATCCATCCTATACTGCTTAGCTGCTCTCCTCCTTGAATCTCAGTCTTCTCACTCAGTCTCCATCTCTCTGTCCAGTCTTACTCCCAAGTCAAGTACATTTGCAGAGCACAGGCAATAAGCCTGAAAGTAAAGCTGCTATTCACCACGTGAATTTAAGCACCTGCTTAACTGGATTTAATTAGATACAGAAATGATTTGTCAAATCTGAGTCAACTGATAGGAAGAGTCAACAAAAATCTACAATTATACACAAATTTTGACTATTTCTTCAAAATTATTGTGTCCATCAGGCTGACAAGTATCAGTGGACAGAACTAATGGATGAATTTAAATAACATGGATTAACTTTCATGAATTTCCCTGAGCTATCACTAACGCAAATGAACAGCTCAGTGTTTTAATAAAAGCTCAGAATTTACTTATGCCTCAGATATTCCTATAATACATGACTAGGAAGCAGTAAGCTTGTAAGAGCTGTGAAATGAGGAAAATGGGATCAAATATTGAAACAGACCACTTAAAATATCTCCTTTGCAAAAGTATGGGGTTCTTTTTTATATATTTTCTCCAATTTTTAAATGTGTAAATGTGATTTTTATAAGAGGTTTGTGTCTAACCTAGAAATGGAAAGCATGAAATGAAAGCACTTCATTATTTAAAACTGCAAATTTTAATACAATTTTGTTAAGGCATCTACATTGTCTCTATTTATGCATATGTTGAATTCCAGCCACTTGAGACACACACATTTATTCCCAGAAATTTCTTATCAGAATTTGTGAGGAAAATGTATTTGAAAGTGCTTCAAATCTGAGAAACTTCTAAGACACATGCCTTGCCAGCACACACTTGTACAGGTAAGGTATGCTGTATTTATTTGCAGGTTTCAAAGCATTCTGCACTAAATTCTGTCCTCTATCTGCAGTAAAATGAACAGCAGTTATCTGGTTTATAAATTTGACAAGTTCTTCTGCATATCTGCTGACTTTGTAAACTACTTGGTCTACAGCTGAAGAACGGTATTAAGGTCACCAGGGTTTCTGTATAACTTCAAAGCTTCCTAAACTAGAATCACACAATTCTCAGGCCGAACAAATCTCACCAGGCTGTGCGCACAGCTTTAAGACTCTTTGAAACACAGCCATTTGTTTCAGAGAGTTTACAAATTCTATTAGGTATCTCTGGAGTGCAGATAAATTCTAATATACCACAATTATTTTTTTGTACTAAAAGGAACTTCAACATTCCAAAATCTGTAGCTTCTAACTCTCATTTTACCCTACCAAAACAAATTCTGCTTAGTTGTGACTATATTCAAATTTGTAAACAGAAATAATTTTCTAGACCGTATTGAACAAAAAGAGGCCCTGGGAGATTGTCCTTGCAGTGAAATCTGCTACTTATAAAATCCCTTACTAGGAAAAACTCCTTGTCTAATTAAAATTCAAACTGTCATTTAAAAAAAAAATTCTCTATTAGCTGGAGAACAGCTATCCACATTTTAAGACTCCTAATATACAGAAGTTTAGGTGCAGTTCCTAATCTATTTTAACCTGGAAACAAGTAAGAATATGAAACGTATGCCTTCAACAGTATCAAGACAGCAGGGATGCTTGTTTTTCTTGAACACGCAGCATGTGAGCAGACCCAGGTGGACTAGTCAACAGTGGAAAGTGGGTTTTCTCTTATGTAAGTAACTGGGTCACTGTCTAATGTCCCTTTGTGATCCTAAAACATGAACTACATCCTGAGAGGGAGTTAAAAAGGGACAACCAACCTCCTTGACAGATGCCATAGATGAATCTCCATAGCTTTCTCTCCTGTCAAATGGTGATGACATTTTCCCCTTCATTGAACAAATGTTAGTTTATGTTACTCTCGGGGGTGGTAGGTGGTTACATATTTATAAATAATTAAATTCTCAGAACTTTCATAAATAAATCAGCTTTACTTGAGGAAAATTATAATGAGTCTTCTCAAGGACTGTCAGCAGCAGCCAAATTATATTACAAAAACAGAAGGTAAAAATTATTTTATTTACATTTATACCCCAATGGGCTGCAGAATAGAGCTCCTTCCTCATTTCTGTCCTCTGTTGTTCCATTCATCCATCTATTGTCCCTGTTTTTCCTCCGCTTCTAGTATTTCTCTCCCTTGATACATTTCCCTTAGGGGATTTTTGTTGCCTTCTATTCTTGTCTTGGTACCTTTCTCATTTCCATTATCACTGCTTTGTTTCCTTCAGGTTTCAGATGTTCTTTTGCCCTTTCTCTTTCCACTTCTAGTTTGACGCTGTAGAAAGCCAGATGTTCCTCACAGACTTCCGAAACCACCTCTGAATATTCTGTTTTCATGAAACATACTTGTGAATGAAGCCTTTAACCTAAAGCTAAAGACAAAATCGGTTGATTTCAGTCTCACATAATAACAAAAGAACACAAATATTGGCCTGAACATGGGAACAGATATTCATTATAGGAACATTACCTGAAGGAACATTACTGAAGCAAGAGAGATGCAGTCTAAAAGCAGTTCCCTATGTGTCTGTGTTCGAAGACAAGACTTTTGCCAAAATCAGTTGTGTTTTTGGTAAAGGCTAATACAACACTTTATACTGGCTTAAATTGGTGTATTCTGGCTGGCTAGAATTCACTGGTGTTGTTAGAAGCCTCACTGTTTAATTTAAAAAATGAAAACAAAACCAAAATAATGAAAAATTATCTTTTTGTGCAATTGATTTATCTCTTTGCCGAGCAGTTTATTAGTCTGACTTGCATTGCTTGTAATAAAACTAGTAAAAGAGCTTTAAAGATGGAAGAATTTTTTCATTAGCTTCCATTTTTCCTTGTGTCTGAGGCTACTGATTACATTTTTTAATAAACAGCAGGTTTATCCCTATCTTCCCAAAAGCAATATTGCACACAGCCACGCCTGAAGATTCACATCCTCCTGCCTCCTTTATTTCCTGAACCAATGTCCTGAAGACAGGCAGTGTCTTGTTACACCCTGATCTGCGGTTAGGTTTGGATTTGGTGTTCCACAACCACCAGGCTGACCCCAAAACTTGATACATAGTTGCATGCGGTAATTCTTCAGGAAAACTGGGAGAGAAAATAGAGTATAGTGGGAGGAGAGAGACAATATAAATCTTTATTCTGACAACAGTCTAGCTAAGTGGACACTACTTAAATAAATCCACCTACATTACAGCCTGTGTACCTTATATATCTTGTCATTGTTCTATCACTGCTACGTACTGTACAAAGAGTCTAGCAGGTTGCTTTCACAGTTTGTTGCCCAACTAAGCACCTAAATAAGTATTAAACTTCAGAGCAGAGGCTACCATCTATTTCCTGCTAATGAAACCAGTACTCTCAAAATGGAAGAATATTTTTGAGCTTTCACTATTACAGACCATAATGTCAACACCTGAAACAAGCTGACGTGTGCCATTAAATAAATAAATAAATGTGATCTGGTTTTGTATTCTGTATAGAAACTCTCATAAGTGGTGTTTCTCCATCTTTCCAGGCCAATGGATCACTGTTGAGTGGTCAACATGTAACTAAAGTTCCCGATTTTCATTTTATTAATTTATGTAAGTAGAATAACTGCAGCCTGCTTACAATAACTTCCACGGGCCACTGCTCTAAAATAGATTTTCTTGGATACAGCGCATTCGCACAAGTATACCAGTTGTGTTTTTCAAGGTTAAAAACAAGAATTGACTGAGGAAGAGGCTATTCATTGTGAAACTGTAGCATTACATTAGCTCTTATAAATTGTTCTTTATAAAACCAGAAGTAAAGTACTGGTGGTGCACATGTCATCTTAAGTATTCAAAGCGCTCTACTGCCAGGAGTACTTCAGACAACTTGGCGTCTCAAAGCCAAAAGTTAAATATTGTTTAAGCTGTACTCAGGCACAACTTAAACTATAAATGCAAGCAACAAAACTTATAATTTTGGAAATAACTTATATTAATGAGAGAAAATCACTGTCTCTAGGAGGAAACAACTGCTATAAGGTCTTCAGAGGAATACACACTTGGAAACAGTGGCAGCAAAGATATTTCTATACAGTAAAGATAATGCAGACGCATGCATACAAAACAAATATTTTTAACATCAGAAACCTTATGACTGGAGCTACATTATACCCGGTTGGGCTTCTGTTTTATATCACTGGTATAGAAACCAGCTAATACCATACCAAACTTCATAAATCAGAATAGACCATATGGTTAACCGTAAGACATCACTGCACTCTGCCACAAATACGTGCTTGTTGAACAGAATTTATGGAAAGATACAACAGCTATATGAAGAACACATTCATCCGTGATTCAATTCTAAGAATTTGCAGCTTTTATGCAATGCATTACCAAAAAGAATAATATAAGCTGAACGAGGGGAGCTAGTGCATTGACTATATGAGCTTAAACATAGATCTCCAACCTGGAAAGTTGCTATTAGTTGCTAGCTGAGGTGAAACTGCTTTCAGTCTTTGCTACTCACAAGATCTGTGGCAGAGGTTACTTGGAATTTGCCTTGATTTTAAAGACAGTGGAATCTGGCCCTGATACGTGAAGTGTGTGTGGGGGGAGGTTCCTCTGTATTTTCACAACCATCCTTTCTGGGTAAGTGTGGATGGGTACTGACGGATTCTACAGGAAAATTATTTCAGTCTTCCTGAAAATAATTGTAACTACTTTGACTTATACAGCAAGATGTAGCAGATTTTCAAGCTGTTTACAAACTTGCCTGCAACTGAAGCATAGTCTCATTTAAAAAGGAGTGCTGCGCTCACTCTGCACCAGCTTTTCTGAACAGGTTTTAGCTGGTGTCCTTAAGTTTTTATTTTTGGAAGCTAAAACAGAGTTAGCTGCAACTAGACTTTGACCAGAATTACAAGATTAATAGTCCTATTTTGTGAATAGAGACAGGAAACATATACGAACTAATTCCTGGTGTCTTGTCTTTACAACCCACATGAAAAGAGAGACCTTCACTACACCATTATAGTTTTACCTAATTCTGATGAAACCTGGCAGTTATTCCTCATGCCTGACCCTGGCAGCTTCTAATTTGAACCACTCTCTAAAAGTTCTCCATTGCTTTAGAAGAGTTAAGTTAGTATTTATTGCCATTTCACAACCAGCGAAACTGAGGCACTGCAACTGTTTCTTTCCATGGAAACTTCTAGTTGAAAGTGAAAGATATGTGTGATCTGCAAAGAAACTACTGATTTACTCAAGACCACAGGAAGTACTGATGTCAAACCCCTGAGCCGAATTCAGGAACTGCCACCTGGTTGCGAACCATAGCTCCCTGCTCTGGGGATCTGCAGCCTTGCTCCCATTAAATCTGCCAAGCTGGATGAGTCTTTGGCAGCTCAGTGTGGACACTCCCTACCCATCCCTGGGATCTACGTTACAGCCGGATAATCTGTGCTACAGTGACTGTTTTAATAGCGGGAGAGCTGTAGTTTGTGCAAGAGGACAAGGCGGAGAAGGCAAGAGAAATTCACTGAGTGCTCTGTAGAAAAAAATCAAATGCTACACTTCCTAGATTCACACGGCATCTGTTGGAAGCCCCATACAAGTGGCGACCAGTGTGAAACTACTTAATTTACAACCTTAAGAGAAAAAAGGCAGAGGTAATATGGCTGCATTTGTAAGCATGAGTAATGCTCAGTCTAAAAGCCGGACAAATACGAGGATCCTTGTGTCTTCCACAAACAGTTAACGGAGATTATAAAATAATCTTCCAAACGTATTGCCCCAACTGTCTCCATTATGCAAACAGTCACTAGGAAAGCGTCCTGGGGGTACCTTATATAACTCCTTGCTCGGAAGCCCCCTTCGCACTCGGGGAATTTATCTTTCCTGCACCCCACTTGAATTCGCACCCAGGACCGCGAGTGCCGTGCTGGGCGCACCGCGGGACTGACCAGCCGGGAGCCGGGCTGGGGCAGAGCCGGCAGCATGAGCGCAGGAGCCGCGGAAACTTTGCGCAGCAGGGGCAGGGGCCGGGCAGTGGCCACGGCAACCCCGGTGGGGAGCTCGGCGGAGCCCCGCTGCCACCCCAGTCCTCTGCCCGGGCTGAGGGGAGGAAGGCAGCCGACGAGGAAGTTGCACCAGTCACCCGCCACCGGAGACGAGCGTGCGGCGGCCTCCGGGGCCAAAGGGGCGGCGGCAGGGGCTGCACAGTGCAGAGCTGGGGCGACTTACCCATGGTGCCGCCGCGGCCTCCTCCTCCTTCCCCTCCTGCCGCTGCTGCAGCCACCGCCTCTCCGCTGGCGCGGAGGGAGGCGCGGGAGGCGTGTGCGCGAAGCGGGGCGGGCGAGCGCAGCAGCGGCGCGGAGCCTGCGTGCGGCGCGGCTATGAGTCAGGGTAGCACATCCGGGCAAGGCCGCCCGGGAGACACCGCCCGCCCGGCAGCACCCTACCGCTACCGCTACTGCTGCCGCCGCCGGGGAAGGGCGGGCAGCCACGGAGGGAGGAGGCTGTGCGCGGCCGGCAGCAGCACCCCCTCAACTGGGAAGGAGGGAGCTGAGAGGGCGGGTCCCTGTGGAGAACGATGACTCCCACCACTCTCCGCAGCCACGGGCCTCCTTTGTTAGAGGGGCTGGGGTGGGGCTGCCAGCGGGGCCATGGGGGTGGCATGGCGCTGAGGGAGTGAGGAGCGCCGGTGAGGCAGTTAAATGGCTGCGAGCAGAGGGGTAAAGCTCACACACGTCTTGAGCTGTGGGCGTCTGAGCCTGTTACTCTTTCTCCCGCCGCCTCAAACCTGCCCAGGTCTGGGGCGAAGGGGCTGAGGTGGTGCCGATGGGAGGGATTTTCCTGCAGTGTTGGCCACCCCGTAGCGTTCTGTAGAAGGTGGGCTGCGGCAGCTTGCTGTTGGGCTGCTGAGGGGAAGGAGCAGGACTGAGACCGGGTTAGGTGGTGGGGCAACCGGTGCCTCGCTGGGCAGGCAGCCGGGCACCTCTTCAAAGTTCCTACCCAGGCCCCACCGAGGCTGCGTCCCGCAGCCCTCCGCAGCCTCCTCGAGGGCAAGCTGGACATACCAGGAGGAGGTGGGGTGGTTTAAAATGGGTGTTTGGATTTACATTTAAGGATGTGGACTCGAGGAGCGTTTTGCGGGGGGGGGGGGGGGGGGGGGGGGAGTGTTAAGCTGGATGGAAAAGCTTAGGTGGGCTGTGTGAGGAAAAGAATCAGTGGAGAAAACCTCCAGGTGAATCTCAATTGCTGAACCAACATGACTTCTACACCCAAAACTGAAAGGCTTATGCAGAAGGCAGTTGTGTGGAAGGCATTTTTAACAAGAAAATTACTGTTCAGCATTCCCCCTGCCTTTCAGCTGTGGGCTACTCAGTCCCGATAATGCAGGGAACAAAGAACTGTTTGCTGTTGCAGCCCTCACTATAGTGCTTTCACTGGGAATCGTTTTGAGTGGGTGGGTGTGGCATTGAGTAGTTTTTGTAGTATTTTCACTTTTTTTCCAAATCTTTCCGTGTATACCTCTTCACAGGTTTACCAGAGTCACTCCTAAAGTGTGGTTAAATAGAGTAGGATCAAACAGTACGATAGAAGGTCTTGCTTGCTCTATAGAAATGGATAGGCCAGGGACAATTCAGATGGGCAATGCAAAAAAGAAGTTGCAGATGAGCCAGTCTCCGCAGTGGCTTCACAAGTGACACCAGCAGTCAGCAGCTGCTGGGGTGTTCTTCTCTGGAAGAAGCCCCAGGAGCTTTCATGCCTGTAAAAGGGCAGTGTGATATGACAAGCAAAGAATAATTCATCAGTCCTCCTGTGAAGTACAGACTGAACATGTTGGGGGCTGTCCATTTATTTTATCTGATTCACCAGCAGTTTCCTTAGGACATCAGCAGGATTTTGCAGTTCACCTCAACGGGGTTAATCGCTGTCCCAGTATGCAGAGCTTGACACTGGAGATATGTGATTTTATCATCAGCTTGTACTGAAAATTAGTATATTTTTATGTTGCTAGACACTTCGGTTACAGTTTCCATTGCACTACTACTGCAGAAAGTTCAAGCCAGAACATGTTGGGTTTTTTAATTGCAAGGTTTGTCTAGTTCAGTACTTGACAAAATATAGGGATTCTTAAATGAGTGTAAGTGGTGAAAACTATTTTTTCTGCTTTCAACTGTTTAAAAATCTTGCCTGAAATTCATCTTTGTCCTATGTTTTTGCCTCCTTATTTCTTTTGCTCAGCAATAAATTTTGTTTTGGTTTTATAACTGTCCCAAATGTTTCCTCTATTTGTCTGGGGAAAAAGGCAGTGAAATTCTGCTCTTACTGCTCCATCTCTGAGGGGTCATAGAGGAGATATTCTACATGCTATTCCATATTATTTCCCACTTGGATATCTGGGATAAATCAGAGCATTCTGTAAAATGCATGGGTTTCACAAGTTTATTCACATGTCCGAATCAAAGTGCACACATATATCTTTGCAGGACCCAGAAAGATAAGACTCTTAGGTGCTCCAAGAGGATTTTGAGGATGGTGACTTCTAAAGGCTTCTGCTTTCAAAAAAAATTTGCCAGGAAGAGGCCTGACACTGCAGAGTGTCTGTGGTTATAATTGGTTTTAGTGGATCCAACGAACCTGTGAAAAAGTAGGGAGGCTTTATGGTCTTTGGACTGAATACTTATTAATTCTAGGAGAGAAAGAGAAACCTCCAGAGGAGCTGAGGACTTCATTTTTTGTCAGTCTCTCAAGTGGGTACAAGTCTACAACAGAACAAAAAGCATTCTCCCGGACAGCATGCTAAGGCACATGAATAACAACAAGGTGCTTGGTGACAGCCAGCATGGCTTCACTAGGGGGAAATCCTGCCTGACCAATTTGGTGGCCTTCTATGATGGGGCTACAGAACTGATGGACAAGGGTAAAGCAGTTGACGTCATCTACCTGGACTTGTGCAAAGCGTTTGACACTGTCCCACACCACATCCTCCTCTCTAAATTGGAGAGATATCAATTTGATGGATGGACCACTCGGTGGATAAAGAACTGGCTGGATGGCTGCACACAAAGAGTTGTGGTCAATGGCTTGACGTCCGGCTGGAGACCGGTAACGAGTGGTGTCCCTCAGGGATCGGTGTTGGGACCGGTCTTGTTCAACATCTTTGTCGCTGACATGGACAGTGGGATTGAGTACGCCCTCAGCAAGTTTGCCGATGACACCAAGCTGTGTGGTCCGGTTGATATGCTGGAGGGAAGGGATGCCATCCAGAGGGACCTTGACATGCTTGTGAGGTGGGCTGATGACAACCTTATTTAACCATGCCAAGTGCAAGGTCCTACACCTGGGTCGGAGCAATCCCAGGCACAGCTACAGACTGAGCAAAGAAGAGATTCAGAGCGGCCCTGCAGAGAAGGACCTGGGGGTGTTGGTCGATGAGAAACTGAACATGAGCCGACTTCAGTGTGCACTCACAGCCCAGAAAGCCAACCGTATCCTGGGCTGCATCAAAAGGAGCATGACCAGCAGGTCAAAAGAGGTGATCCTGCCCCTCTACTCTGCTCTTGTGAGACCTCACTTGGAGCATTGTGTGCAGTTCTGGTGCCCTCAACATAAAAAGGACACGGAACTGCTGGAACAAGTGCAGAGGAGGGCCACGAGGATGATCAGGGGACTGGAACACCTCCCGTATGAAGATAGGCTGAGGAAGTTGGGGCTTTTCAGCCTGGAGAAGAGAAGGCTGCGTGGAGACCTCATAGCAGCCTTCCAGTATCTGAAGGGGGCCTATAGGGATGCTGGAGAGGGTCTCTTCATCAGGGACTGTAGTGACAGGACAAGGGACAAGGGGTAACGGGTTAAAACTTAAACACGGGAAGTTTAGCTTGGATATAAGGAGGAAATTCTTTCCTGTTAGGGTGGTGAGGCACTGGAATCGGTTGCCCAGGGAGGTTGTGAGTGCTTCATCCCTGGCGGTGTTCAAGGTCAGGTTGGATAAAGCCTAGGGTGGGATGGTTTAGTGTGAGGTGTCCCTGCCTATGGCAGGGGAGTTGGAACTAGATGATCTTGAGGTCCTTTCCAACCCTAACTATTCTATGATTCTATGATTCTAGATTATAAAAAATTCCCAATAGAGCCCTACCATTCTTGCAGTTGAGTGCAAGATCCTGTATATATGGCTACTGATGGTATAGTGCAAAAGGGAGAGAGGAGTCTTGAGGGTATTTTTATCTCCAAGAGACTATACAGAAGAGCTTTGGGCCATTAGGCTTAGATACCATATCTACAGAAGATAGTATGCAAAATCAGTGTGCTGATGAGCACCTGTGCAGTGTGGTGCAGTGATGCCTGTGAGAATATCTCATTAAAAACAATGAAATAATTATTTTTTGGATGTATTCATCAAGATAAAAAATAATGAAAAAGCAAGTTTTTGAGGAAAACTGGGAACTAGAATCAATGTATTAAGTTACCGGTGAGGTTTGCGATAGAAATTGGGAAGAAACCTGTACAAGCCCATTCTGTGGATTTCAGGGGATATTTAATTTCAGCAGCATGGAAGAGAATGAAAGATTCTTCCATAAAAATAAGCTTTAGAACAGCTTATCAGATCACTGCTTGTTTCTGCACTTGTAATGCAGCTGTGACTACAGAAATTATGAAGTTATTAACAAATGCTATCTCTACACTCCCAAACACTATGCCTGATGTCCCACAAGAAAATGGAAAATCAGGTCAGAGTGACCTTCCAGTGCTTACTACTTCATGAATTTTCTGTTTCCTGTCTTGCATCAGTTTCATATTCTCAGCACATCTCCTCACCCCTGACATAGCAATTCCGTGAAAATCTTCTCGCATACATTATCTTATTTAATTTGGCACAAAGTTGCATTAAGGAATATATTTTTAATTGCCTCTGTACTGATGTTAGAAACCTACATGAGCAACAGGAGGATGTTGGAATGCTAGAATACATAGGGAGATATGATATGGTACTTTAACTTACTGGAATTTAGGTCCCGATTGGAATAGGTCACCATAACTTGTTCCTTAAGTAATGAAGGTCAGAGAAAGCAGAAGTGTGGGCAGCACTTTACCCCTGTTTCCTTATTAGTAGCACAGACAAATCTCCAAGCCCTGGCACCTTGAGAAACCTAAGTTCTTGTAAAACTAGAGGTGGAAATAGTGCGGGGCTATCTTGCACATGGAAAACAGGACAAGCTACCTCTTGAGATCATCCTGTCATATGTGAATGGGAAGGCAACAAAGCATGTACAGGGATAGTTTTGCCAGGGATGACTTGATGTCCTCTTCTCTGAGAGTAAACTGCCTCACATTTTCCATGGGATAAGAGCAGTTCTTAATACAGAGTTAACACCCAGCCTTGTTCTATGATAACTCATTCATGTTCCCATATCTGGTGTGTTAAGTATTCATGATAAAGCCTTGCTGGGAAGTGCTGGGAAGTTGAATTAGGAAACTCCAATCTTGACATAAGGTAGAAGTTTCTAGCTGTGAGTGCAATTTAAATATCAGAATGGCTGACCTGGGAAAGTGAGATCTGAGAAACTCATGTTTGTTTTGTATCTCTCAGTCCCAAGCTTGCAAAAGTGAAGTTTTAATCTGGCTTGAAGGAGAAATCTCTGTGTCTTATGTGTAAGTGTGTATGCATTGTGTGTCATGCTATGAGATTGCAGTAACTTTCTGGCCTGAAAATTCGGGACTTTCTGAATGCCCAGTATTATTCTCCTGCTTTTTTCTTACATATTGAGGAGAGTGAAAATGGGATATCATGCTTGGTATGTTAACAACACACGAAGACAGTAGCCATAGGCCAGTCTTACATTTTAGAGCTGAAGGAGGTTTCCTGTATCGTTGGGAAGGAATTGCTCCCCAATTCCACTCAAATGTAACTGGGCAGTTGTATTGTATTTTGTTTGCTTGCTAGGGTTTTGTGTTTATTGTCTTTCCTACAGCTGTAAAGAAGAGATTAGGAGACCAACTGGACGGAAAGAATTGCTCCAAGGTTATTTAGTGTTTGTAAAATCTACTTGGATGATTTAGTCAGAAGATCTGGGCTTGGGAAAGATTTTGCTTCCAGGTGAGACTGGTAGGGGCCTTATCTCTGTTTGCCTTTCCCTTCGCTGTGGGAGGTGGTTTGCCAGCTGGACTGTTTTTGTAAATCTCACCTAACTAGCACCTAGACATGCAGCTGTCTTTGGTATGAGAACTTAGCAGTTCCTATTCCTCAGTGGTGGCACACAGTCAAATTTGACTAAATCCCATTAGGGCTCAGCTGAGTAAAGTCAGACTAGTCTACAGAACATCTAGGTTAAATTTATTTGCCTCTGTTAGCCAGATGACTTAATAGTCCCTGCTGGCATTTTATGCCTAAGGAAGTGATTCAAGACAGCTGAGAGGGCTGGGAGAAAGAGGTAGAAAAGGATTAGCTAGCATGCTGATTTATATCCTTCAAAGGCAAGTGGGAGCTCAACTTTCCTCAGTCAACTCAAATGCTATAAAACAAGAGGTTAAAATATTCACTACGGTGCGGCTTTGTTTGTAGACATCTCTAAGGTGTTCTGTAAGTATATTCTTCCCAGTATTGACTGTCTTTTATCAGGTAATTTTAGTTATTTTCCTACTTAACTTGGAGGAATGTGAAATAAATTAGAAAAAACCTTTTTTATAGATTCACGCTGCTATTTCTAATACACAGTCATGTTCTTGGGTAAAGGTTTATTTTGTAGTTGTTACATGTACAAAGCAATTAAACTATGCTCTTTATTTTTATTGTGTACCTTTAGTATATTTTCATTTGTGTAAATCACATGTTTTTGGACTCAGGTGAATTGCGTGCATCTTTGGCAGAGTTTACTACAGTGTTTTATTTGTTATGAAGCGTTTAATATTTAAATGCTATAATTTATTACTACATAATTAATGTTACATTTCTAGTGGGACAGCTATGTCTTGTCCTATGTATTTCTCTGCTTCTAATAGTTTCTCTGCTTTGGTGCAAATAAAAATAAGGCCCATAAAAATCTCCTAATTGTAAAAATAGCTTATGACTTGATAATACTAATGAAGATAATTTGAATTTTACCTAGCCAGTAATAATTGCAAGAGTGAAGTTATAGCTAAGCAAGGCCACTGTATTCAACTGTTAGTGATGCATAAACTAAAACATTGCAATACAAAGAAAATGATATTTTGAAGTAAAGTTACAAAAATGACTTGGTTTGAAATCCCTTCCTTTTACACTTTCTAGGTGATATAGACAAGTCACTTTGGTCTGTGATCATATGTCTATGAGGACAGCCTTTCAACAACTGATTGATGAGAACTGATCTATTGTTCATTGTATGTATTCTAATAAAATCAAATAACAAAGATAAAAGTCCAAGGAAAAACTCCAATATGCTGTAGCACACAGTGCATCCCTCAGTGCCAGGTTTGACACTGCAGTGCTTTAATAACATCAGTAAGTTCTCAGAATTTAAATAAGAGATGTGTACATCATGCTTTCTTCTTTAAATCTTCCCTTTTTCAGCCTTGCAAACCAGTGAGCTTGGGCTTCCCCAGTACCCTTAACTCGTTCTTTATTTTGACTCCATTTGCTTTGTCCCTGTCAGGAAATAATTTTGTCATATTTGACAACTGAACTAATTCTGGTTGAAGTCAGCAAGTTACTAGCTATGCCTTCAGAGGAATTTGTAACTCTGAGGCAGTGTCTTGCTGTGTTATTGCCCACAGCATACTTGTGTTACATTCATCTGGAGAAGGGAATATCCAGCTGTCTGAACTGTGTCCTTTTTAAACCTGTCTTTAGTTCAAGCATATGAAATATGAGCTATGTGGATTATTTAATTTTTGGTTTATTAGTACAGGAATCTAGCCTAGATCTTAAAGTATCAGAAATTCTTTAGTATTTATCTATGCAGGACCGTGTATGTTTTGTAGTTCCTTGATTGTAAAACTGGCTCCAAGTTTCACTGAATTTCAGAAACAGGACTTTCACTAAATATATATATTTGCATATGTATATCTTCATGTATGTTTAATATGTATATGTATACATGCATAGACATTTTGGGGATGCCTTAAATATAAACTGGATATGAACTAAAATGTCTTTCTGCATTTGTGGAAGTCCGAAATAATAACTCTGAATATAACAGACAAAATCCATAGACATTAATTTTTCAATGTTACAGAATTTGGCTTTTTTTTTAAATATGTTGCAGTCTTCACAGTCCTGTTGAAATTACCATTTTGCTGGAGCTCTCCTCCCTCCCCCCCCCCCCCCCCCCCTTCTCCCCCTTCTTTTTCTTTCTAGCCCTTCGGCAACTGCAACCCATATTTCTCTGATTGAATTCCACAAAATAAATAATTAATTGTACCCTGTTGTCCTGGGTCTCAGAAGTAGAGCTCGCTTTGCAACTAAGCAGTTACAGATATGACCTGATGATTTGAAGTAATATTTTGGATCGTCATTTTTCCTAGACAAGTTCTCAAAACTCATATTGTGTTAGAGATGCTGCAAGAAACTTAGCCTGTAATAACATCTGTGATTTCTATAGCTGAAAGCATGCAGGTGGACAAATTTGAGAAGAAAACAGAATTTTCAGATAGATGTAGAGCTCTGGTCTGCTCAGTTCACCCTCAAGCTTCTTTTCCTTGTATTTCCTTCTACCAGTGCAACTCAGGAGGTTGGGGTGGAATAGCAATTTATGCTGTTAAAGTGATTAACACCTAACAGGAAAGGCAGGGTGTGTGTCTGTGTGTAAAAGGTACATGATGGAGCAATTAACTGTAAGTGCTGCTTCAGGCAATGGAGGTGTTGGTGGTGTTCATGAAGGGATCAGCAAGTGTCTCAGTTTTGTTATTGTGAATTTCATATTTTGTTAAATATTTTTTTATGTTGAAATCTTGGTACCCATAATTTTGTCAGTAAAATCACATTTATGGTAGCATCAAAAATAAACTGTAGACATTTTATAGTAAGACGGTGTCTTCCAAAACTAGAATTGGGGAAAATATGCACCTAAGTACCAGCAGTGAGGCTGTTACTGTCGTGAGCTCTTGGCAAGCTTGCCTGTTCACAGAGGTTGAGAATTTCAGAGAGGCAATCCTGAGACATTCAAATGCCCACAACAGTTACTTTCAGGATGTCAAATAATTTCGTTATCTGTAACTGCTTAAATTAAATCTGGATGTTTGATTCTTCAGATTTCTTGGGGTTTGCATCCACAGAAGCCTTGATATCTCAAAATGTTTTTGTCAGTTTCTCCCTCCTTAATGCCCTTTTCCCCCAAAAGGGAACTAATCTGCATACTGTAGCAGGAGAGCTCAGAAGTTCTGAAATGTGCTAATTTTAATTGTCTCCCACAAAATATTACTAAAACAACTTCACTGAGGCAGGTTCCCCGCTTCTTACTGTTTACATTTGTAAGTTTGGTCTGTGTAAAAAACCAAACATAATAATATTCCAGGCCCAAACAAATTTATTTACTTTCCTCAGTGGAAATGCAAATTGGTATTTAAAAGAAATAATCTTTATTTTGAGGACAGGTTCAGTTACCTCTAAGCTCTTCAGGCTGTGTGTAAGACTTGTGTCTCCCTTGCAAAAGATTAGGTTTTAGGCAACTGAGTAATACAGGGCATGAGTGCTGTTGATTAATGTGAAAAAGACATTCCTTAGTCTAGAATGATGATACTTCAAAAGGCTAGGAGGGTGTTTGGGCTTGGTGGATGAAGATTCCAAGTATAGGATAGCCAGCTTGATAGCCAATGCAGCAGTTGGACCAGGAAGGGACTAAGGAGTATGATGATAGGACTGTCAGGAGGTTACACTTGTATTGTTAAATTACTCTTGTGATACAGAAATAATATCATTATTTATTATACTCCCAAGCACTAAGGGAAGGCTGCTCTGATGCATCAGGAGAAAAGAAGGCAATAGACTTAAAAAATCTGATGCTTGTATTGCATGATGGAAAAGATTTGTGGTCACCAGTAGTGTTTTGACAGGCAGGGAGAGCTGCCAAGCCAGAAGACATGCAGGCTATACCAGCAGCAAGAAACGATCAAATCATAGGCAGAACTGAATGCCAATGCAATTAGAAATGCAGAGATCCTTTAATATTTCCATGTTTTCATTGTCTACTGAACAGGCTACTGTCAAAAAAATAATTAAAAATAATAAAAAAAAAGAAATTAAATATAGACTGTTGAATTATTTAAGGATTATTTCCATCAGCATTTTAGGCTGCAGTCTGGGTTATTCACAATTGTGTGGAAGTCTCTGAATTGGCATAACACAAGAAGGTGCAAGAGTGGAAAGTTTCACTGTTCTTTTCCTTACTGAGACAAATACTGTGGGACAGACCTGAGTCTTTGACAGGCTCACGTTCTAAGCTGACGTAGTGAAACTCAGACCTTATTTTCCTGCACCTATACAGGTGTGCTCGTGATGATTGGGGACACTCCTGAGTGTACTCAGCACGACCCTTTAGCAGCATAGATGTAGCCTATTTATCATACAAGTACTGTGCGCGCCTGTGTTCACAGTCGCAGCTCTTTCTAAAAGCTGCCAGATCCATACTTTTCCTAATAGTGTGTATTAATACTGGTTTTACTTCTCAGGCTTTCTAATTTTGAAGCTTAGAGCTGATTTGGAGTCGCCCTATTTTAGTACTGCATATGAATGTTAGCATTTATTTCCCATCACGGCTGTTAATTTAGCCTGTCAGGCATTGTGATAAACTGCAAGACCTTGCAGGTACTTGTCATGTCTGAAAACTTTATCCATAGCAGTGCAAGTGGGGGTGAAATTGAAACAAAGGTAATTACCATGTATCTTGATCTTCAGGCAATGGAGATTGCTTTTAGGAGTGATTTCCCTTGGGGGAGAATGGGGAAGGAAGGAGTTGGAGCCTCCAGTGCTGACTTGGTGCACTCTGAACGGTTTTTGGCATGGTAAGGAGGGCTGCAGCAGAGGCATAGGACCTGCAATTTGTAAGAGGAAATACAGTCCATCAACAATATATGAGTCACAAGCTGAAGCTTGGGGAGAGGTGATGGGGGGAAGAACATATAAAGAAGGAGGTTTTAAAATGCAGATTTTATAAGAGGTTTGTTATGATTTAGCCTTATAAAGGTATTTCTGATTTAAATGTCAGTTTTCCAGTACTCTCTACTATTGCTATTCCTAGCTCTATGATATGGCCCTGACCTCCCCAGCACACCAAATTGTATTGTGGTGTGCATGTTGATAATTTTTATATAGAAATGTCTCCCACTTCATGTTAGTCTGCATTCAAGGACACCCACATATGTGTTCTTATCAGTATTTTAGTTATAAGGACCTCTGGAATTGAAATCAAAACACTGTTGTCAACAAGAAACTGAGAGGCCTTTGAAAAATTAGCTTTGAAATCTTAAACATCTTGCTGCAGGGCTGACCATAGCTGCACTTTCCAAACTTCCTGATGGCAAGGGCTCCAGGGGTATTAGAGGAAGAAGTTTTCAAGTAAACTCAGTGCTGCTTCATATTGCTGAATTTAGATTTCTTTTTTGATGTTGCATTTGAGGTTAGGTCCTTTTTCTTTTGGCATAAAATTGCCAAAGTTTTTAAAACATTTTAAATAAGCTAAAAATCTCTGGCATCCTCAAATTACAGTCACCCAGACAGTTTTATTTTCAAAAACCTAATTAATAAACTAGCAGGAAACTGAAATGGAAAAAGAATAAAAAGTCATGAGCCAGTATAGTTAAATTGCTTGCTTCCCTGTTTGATACGTTTGTCCTGCATGAGTCTTTTGCTGACTGTTCTATTATAGGAAGTTTTCTAAGCTTCTCTGAGTGTTATCCTAAATGGAGGCCCCAGTGAGAATGCTGCTTAGTGAAAGCACGTTTCGCTTCTTTCTTGGGTTTGCATCAGTGATGATGAGTTTCTTGAAGAGAAAGATAAGGCTATAATTTCTTTGCTGTTGTCATTCGGTATAGTCATTGGTGCTTGCTGATGTGCCAGGAATAGTTCAGGGATTAGCTGGGGTTGGGCCTATGGATGCATCTGTGTATTAATGCTAATACTGTGAAAATAGTGGGCTTGAAAGTGTAATTCACAGGTACAATGAACTATGTACAAATTGTATGTTTTGTACCTGCAAAGTAGACAGAGATGTAGGTCTGAAAAGTCTGGAAACTGCTCTAATGCAAAACACTTGCTTAAAATTGGTCAGAGAGCTATGCCTGCCTCACTGCGTAGAGAGAAAACTTCATCTTGTTTGTTTGTTTCTCATACTATCCCCTATATATTGTATTTTTCCTAGTTCACCTCCTGCAGAGAGATTCTGTATGGCTATATATGTATTTTGGAGGGAAGCCTCTTCCCTTTTCTCTTTGTGGTTGTCTAACTCCAGGTGACCTCTGCCTCTCCCCTTGGACTAACAATAAGATCTGTGGCTTAATTGAAGCAGCTATGCTTTCTGACAACATCAATGTACACTGAAGTCTAAGACAAGCCTCCCAGACTCCATATGGGCTCACACGCAGATGCCTGTGTGATTCAATGCTATCAAAGTTCAGCATTACAAATGGCTTCTCTACATAAAATATCTGGAAGTGAGAGCAAACAATAACTACTGAATGTCATAGTGATAGCATATTACCCTGATAAATTGAAAGGCTTGAAAATAAAAAGTCCATCAGTAATTTTACTGGAGGGAACAAACATAAATAACTGGAGCCTTCAACAACTGTAATTCCTGCCTCAGAGTTTCACTGCAATATTTGAGCTGCTTTCCCCTGATATGTTACTCTACCAAATTAGAAGCATTATTAAGATGGATGATATCTACTTGTCAGAGAGAGAGCCTAAAATAAGGGACTACTGCACTACTGGTTCCTTGTAGGCTTTTGGACCCAGCTCTTTATACTCCCAGACTGAAATATTCTACTGTTCCTTAGGCTTCTTACTTTGATAGAAATTTTGTGTTATGCAGGGCAGGTAGGAATTAACAACTTCAAAATGAACAACAAAAAAATGTTATAATATTTAGCAGAAATTAAATATTTGCCAATCTTCAAACTTTGGGGAGCTGGGACTGCCTCTCCAACAGCAGAGATACATAAGGGTCTGGCTTCTGTTACCAAAAAGATGAGTCAAACCCTGTTAACTGGCTATATAAAACTCTGAGCTCTAGGAATTCTGCCGTTGTGGACATTTTTGCAGAGCTTTTTATTTCCCAAGCAAAACCTAATTTGCATTGCGGAATTGTTATGTGTTTTCCTTTGATCTCCTACTTTGGATTTCTAAGACTGAGTGCTGTATTTTTTTCTTGCAAATTTGCATTGCCCCAGGATATGAGAGGTTTGTTTGAACTCATTTAATTGGCCAGTGATGTGAAAAATGATCGTTTTCTATATTGGAAATGAGCTTAAGTAACCCCTTTGTGGAGTCCTTATAACCTACTGTAACTTTCCATGCATTTTTACTGACTCAGGATTATCTTGTCTGGAAGAAGAATGAATGCTTCTACTAATTTCCAGGTTTGCGTTCATTGATTTTGGGTTTACAAGACATCACCATAAAAACCAGAGAATCAAAAGATAATTAGCCGTGCTCTTCAGTGTTCTTTTTCAGTGAAAATCATACAATTCCAGTTAAATCAAAGGAGATAATCCCAACAGATAGGATGTGCCAAAGACTAAAATGGAGCTTGCTTTTTTTTGCTTTTGCTTTCATGCTGGTTTCTACTGTAAAGTTGGCAAAGTTACCTTTTATTTACACAGAGGCTGGAAAAAGCCTGGATGTAAGAATCTAACCTGAAGTATACAAAACTAATATACTATGTTAATATTTCTATTAGCATTTGTGACATGTTACATTTATGAAATGTTACGAAGTGTATATGTTAAACTCTAAATACATTAAACTATAGACTGTTTCTTCTATCAACCTTATCAACACTCCTACATTTTCAGTCACCTCTTTCATGCTGCCCCGCTGCAGCCCTCCCCTGTAACATTTCACTCTGTCACAGTTGCCAAAGCCTGCAACCAGAGGTTGCGTATCTGCCTTTAGTCCTATTTGAAAGGAATTTCTCTGTACCCTGAAGGTGGGGCGTGTTATCTCGTGATTATGAGGAAAAGATGGTAATTTACTTAGCTTCCATGCTGTTCAGAATCATCAGCTCCTGTTTTCCTTCCCCCCCCCCCCCCCCCCCCCCTTCTCAGCTCCTGATTTAAGCCATGTAAAAGAAATGTCTTTTGGTTATTTTTTTAAATCTTTTGGTACAGCTGGTCTGTATGATCCTAAGTGGTTTAACTAGTGTGGTCAGGGAAGAGCGGACTCTTAGGTTTGTTTTTGTATCTCATGTAGCACTGATTTAAAGTCATTACTGAAGATTGAAATCTGTAATTGCCTACTGATGGCATTTGTGATGGTGCATGTGGGTACATGCAATGTGGTACAGTCACTGTCTCGTTACTTGTGATTACTATGCCTTTGAGCAGATATGCTTTTATAAAACCTCATAATTTTACCTCCAATTCTTCATTGTAGATGTTGAATTATGGTTGTTTCATCTGCATAAATTGTTTAGTAAGAAATGTGACCATCTTTCATTATCTCATTTTAATTTTCTGTAAATTATGTTAGTCATAGAAAAACTATAACTGATCAAAGCAATGTCTATTGTATGTATTTGGTCAGTTCTAGTGCTCTCGGTGGTCTTGAATGTAATCCCCTTGCAAGGGGTGGCTATTGCCTGGTTGTCATGCTAAGAAACACATCAAAGATGCTATTTTGAGCAGTTAGCATAGTTTTGCAAACTGTTCAGCAGACATTCTGTATAATAGAATTAACATGTCATGCTTGGGCTTTCCAAAGTGAAATTCCAGACTGAAACTGAGACTGTCATTTGCATCACATCACAGACAGTGAAAGAAAATAATCACAATGAAAAAAAAAAAGGACAGACTGCATTTCAGGCGTATTAAGCTGTCTGCTTCTATTTTGGAATGAATGTGCACCACAGGTAGGAGTATCCAGACTGGGAGGGATGAACCCAATACTCTATTTCCATGTAACTTTATTCAGAGGAGGAAAATCCAGACCTATAGGTTCAGGTTATCAAATTGAGAAATGGAACATGAAATATAATAGAGTTTCACTAATAAGAAATACTCTAGGAAACAAAAAACATAAGATTTTTCTTCTGTAAATTATCTATTTTTTGCAACTACCTAAAAAACCCCAAAACCAAATGGTTGCAAAAGCTGTATAGGAGGCTAGTCTGTAAACTGTCTCAAGGATGACCTCTTTTCAAATGTTAGTAGCTTGCAGGCTCTCCAACATATCTAGCAACAGATTTAACAAACTTTTTGTATGTAATCCCTAGTAAAAGTCGTCCCCCCCCCCCCTTTTTTTTTATTTCAGTAACTGGTTTAAAGATTTCTGGACTTATGCAAGTTTTGTTTTTAGGTTAATACCACAAGTAATATGTATTTGCAATTAAACATATGTTTGTGTTCTCACGTCTTCCATTAGGGTTCTAAATCTATTGAGCCTTTTAATCAGAACATGTGATTTTTTTTAATTTTTTTTTTGCTTTTTATGTAAGTAATATGCTTTCCTGATGTCCCCCACACAGTGTCTTTTCAAAATTGACAGTTGGACATAAATGAGACATGAAATACGACTACAAGTTCACAAAACTCAGTAAAGTGCTAGTTGTTTTCATATTTGTCCTTGGCTAAAGGGGCAATAGGATAAAACAGCTGCTGCAGGATACCAGTTCAATGCAAGCTCCTGGTGTGGACAGGTTACATTCACACTCTTGCGTATTCCAGAATAGCTTCCCTCTGCAGACAAGCCCTGGAATCAGTTGACAGGACTGATGTTTCATCAATGTATGTACGCATATCTTAATTAAGGGTACACATTACTGGAGCTGACAGGAATGTCAGGCTCTTTAGATTCCCAGAAATATCCTAAGCCTGACAGATATGAAGCTGGTATTGGCTGAGTGCATTCAGATAATTTTTCACAAAAGATGAGTCATTGCTCTCTCTCTATGAATTAGAATCATTCCCATAATCAGCATCTGAATTTTCCCTTCCTCTGTGAGTTCTTTTTGTAATGCTTTACAATTCAGAGATGGATCTGTATATCTTTATATTGTGCTACCTAACAAACTCTTAAATGTAAGACTATGGCATGCTTTTGAGAAATACATAGAATGTTATCTCATTTAAGAAAACTCACTAAAAGCTTAAGTGTAATCAAGGATATATATGTACTGAGATGCAAGTGTATTTTTAGAAGAAATTGACATTTTTCTGGACAGAGACACAATAGCTATCAAAGCATGTAAATAGAAAGTGTTCTGTAGCTGAGAGAAAAGGGGTTTGTCCTGGTCTGTCTAGGTGCTTCATTTAAGTTATATCTTGCCCGAAACATGGAAGAGCAGATTCTAGCATTGTGAGGTGCTATGAGTAGTTACTCTGGTCTAGTAAATAAAGATATGATTTTTCGGGGGGGGGGGGGTGGTGGTGGTGGTGGTGGTGGTGTTCTGCTCTGAGGGAGGGCAGGCAGGAGGAGCTAATATAAGCTAATAGAAAACTAATATAAAGCTAATATAAAAACTAATATAATCCCTAGTGTGGAAGCCACTTTATGTGAAAGATATATTTTAAACATATATAGCTAGCAGTAGAAATCACCTTTATGTAGACTATCAGTGTGTTAGTAAGATATAGGTAATTATATCAATTACATCCAAGTATGTAACCCCATTTTTCTTTATGGAATTTGGTTCAAGTAGTCATTTAGGTCAGATCTGCACTACAAAGTTATGCTGGTATAGCTGTTGTTACTTTTATTTAACAGTTGATAGCCACTGATTTCCTTTAATCTTTTATTCATAATAATCCTTTTCTCTGTATACAGTTGCCAATAAAATAGTCTTTCAAGTAAATGAGACTGGAAGTCCAAGACCTACCTGCTGGAGCAGGGATAGATACTAATGAGTTCAGTGAGGGAATTACGCCTATGTCTCATGGGAGATTGTCAGAGAAATTAAATGGACTGGGCATGAGGGCTTAGGCACAGGTAGAGAGTAATTGCACTCAGACAGCACTGAGGAAATGCATTGGATGCTACAGCTAGGACTGAGAAGGAAAATGGTCTAAAAGATACCAGGCACTCTCATACTAATGATAATTAAGACAATTTTCAGAATACTTCAAAGGTAGTTGGTGAAATTGAGTATTTGTTATGGTATAAACAATGGTTGCAAGTTAAAGAATTGTGTAACTCTTAAGTTGTGTCAATACTAAGTACAGTTTATTATTTACTAGTTCAGTGTAAGTTTTCTGCCAGTATTAATTTTGGTTAAGAACATTAGAGCTGGATGTTGCCCTGGCATAAGTACAAAAACATACGCACAGGAGGATTTTATCTCTTTAGCTGCAGTTGGTCCTTAGTTAAAGCAACTATTTGTTGCAAAATTTGTGTGGACAAACCAAAAATGAAAAACAAGTATAAAAAAACCCTTGCACTTCTTTCATTCTAGGCTGTAATCAAGGATCTGCTGCTTCTTTTTGTTTTGTTTTTGTTTTGTTTTTGGTGGTTGTTGTTGTGTTCCCCCATTTCTTTTGCAAGAAATAGCATGGAGTTTAAGAGACTTTAAGAGGGATATGTGCATTAATCCAGGGCTTCATCTCCTGTTAGATGGTCAAATACACACATCCTTAATAATGCCTCCTTTTTAGCATCTCATAGGTCTCTTGAGCTGTTTTCAACATGAAACTTCAAGCTGTAAGGTGTCTCTTAGAGATTAGATCTTGATTAGGATCTCTATATAATTATGATTCCCCATGTTCAGGAAAGGCAAATTCAAATTAGCTTTACAGGAAAATGGAGTACATAAAAGTGGAGTATGATCTGCTGCATGTCCTGAAAGTGTAGGCTGAAAGACCGTGTTTGTTCTCTATGATCTTACTGAGATGAGATAAAAATAAGAGAGGAAGAAAAGCAGAACCAGGGATGGCATAGGGACATAGGAGCTTAGCTTGTTCATTAATTAATTTAGGGAGGACAGAAGGAGAAGCAGCTATTTAGTTAAAAATAAAGGTGCTGGAGCAGCCTTCTGAATCTTTGAAGTACCTGCCTGGTTTTAAGATGGAGGTGTGTGTGCTTGTAAGCATGACTGTGCTACAAAATCACGTGGAAGTTTATAGCTTTCCTCAATTTTCAATCAGTCCCTAAACCTTAAAGCTTCATTAGCCAATTTGGTAACATCTAAATTATATCTTTCCACACCATTGTGTATAGATGCCAATTAGCAAACACATAATTTAATTTTGAACTGTGGTCACTGAATCCATGACTGTTCTAGAAGCAACTATTTATCAACATCAGAAAGGTGAGATATTCAGGTTTTGAGTGCTTTGAAGTCTGTAGTTTTATAATACTAATAAGCAACTAGAATTCAGTTAGTCTGTTTCAACATGTGATAATATTTTGTGGCACCGATCCAGACTCATCTGGACAAGAGCTAGTCCTTGCACTAGTACAATTTTCATTCCTATCTGGGCATACTGTCAGTTCAGTGTTGTGTGGTTGTGATGCGTGGGGGTTTTTGTGTTTTTTTGTTTGTTTGTTTTTTATGATCTATCTGACACACAACAGAAAAGCTGTTCTGAAGATGAGCAGTTTTGTGCCAGACAGGAGGCATGAAGCAGCCCTACAGGTGTCCTAACAGTGGCATCACAGCATAGGCATGATGCAGAGCTCATGTAATGACTGACATTCCTCAGCAACCAGAACAGAGGGTATTGGCAGGTAAAAAAGGTGTGGATTTAGCATAGTAACTTTGGGTTATTAGCTCAGCCTACTGAGGCCCTCCATAGCTAGCCTGCTGCTCGGATGCTATGTTTATGATAGACAGAAGACAAGCATTTAACACTTGGACAGTAGTGGATCTTGCTAACCTTGTTCTTTGTTAAGGGCTGTAATATGTGAAACAATAAAAGTGCTACTGAAGGCATTGGACCTACTTAGCGACCTCATGATTTTCTCCATTAGATGTAGACTAAATTTTGATGTGCTGGTGCCAAAGTGAGAGTTTCCAGGAAGGAAATTTGTAAAGTGATATGCCCAGTAAGCCCAAACAGAACTTTCACAGAGATGCTGGCAGCACTGGGAGGGAACAGAAAGATGATAAAAGAAGTCCAAGAAGGGAGACATGAGAATTAGAGTTTTTTGCAAACTGAATTAAGATATCATCTCCCAGTCAGTTCTGGGAGACCTCCAATGCTTTTTCAGAGGAGATAAAAACTGTTAGCCATGCAGTTGAAAAGTGTATGAGTGACTGTAGAAGCCAAATCAAAGCTCTCTGTCTATAAAAGCAAGACAGATTGAGGTGCTCACTGACCTGGCACAGTTTTCCAGGAAATGGAGGAGACATGGAATTAACTGGCCAACTTGGAGAATGCTGAGATAAGATGCTGAAAGTAGTGATGGAACTAAATAACTAGATCACAAAGAAAGAAAAAGATTTTGGGCTGTATTAGGGAGATAGCTTTCTGGGTAAGATGTTTTGAACACCAAAGGGCTTAGGTAAGAAAGGATGTTTTGGCACCCTGCTCCTATTTTACACTCTATTCATAATCTGCAGAAGTCGGAGACAAGAAATGGGAATTGCGTCAGTTTAAATGGTGTTACTGTTGAAAAGAGATGATTATTTGACTGTAATGGACAAAAAGAGGGATATCAGTAGGCAGCTGAAGTGACCTACCTCTGTGTGTTGCTGGGGAATTTACTCACAGGAAATCTCATCTTCCAAAGCTTAAACGAATCTGTAATGTGCACCTTAGAACTACCCATCCATCTTGGTTGGTCAGGAGACACTTGAGCACTAGAAGAAAAGAGAAATTTTATCTGAACTGTTAAAGGTACAAGGTGGTATTTGTTCCTCGCATATCCAAAAGCATTTGAGACACTCTAGAGTAGACTGGTAGCATGCCAATTTCTTGTTCATTGGAATTTAAGGCTAAAGATGAAAAGCCCCAGCAGAAGACAAAACAACTGCTAGTGAGAATACTAAAGGAGAGTGCTCTGCCCGTATGAATACTGATGCGATTTGGCCTTGCTTGAGAGAGTCTGGCAGTCAGTGTTCTTTAACACCTGGGCTAGTAATTTATAAAATACCTTGTGGTCTAGCCGAAAGGAATCCAAAATGTTATAACAGTACCTGAGGTGTTCTGTTGACTAAATTCTTCATTGCCCTGGGGGTTTTGAATTACAAATACTTAACTCTGAGTAGGTTTAAAATAAAAAATAAGTATCAGCCATTCTGACACTTTCATCAGAGAAATAAAAGGATATGAAACTGTTAACTACTGTTTCTTTTGATGACATGTTCAGCTGTCAACAGCATGCCAGAATATACTCTCTTATACAGTCTGGTCTCAACTTCTGAGAGCAGTAAAGAACTAATATGACTTTATGAATGAAAAAACTTGGCAAATTCAGGTATCAAGGGTTACAACATAGAGATCTAAGAATGTTGCAGAATTGGCAAAGAACCAAAGCTTGAAGCCTTGCCCAGGTCTCCTTTTGTCTGTCAGATGACTCAGGTGCATTAATACCAGACTTCCCTATTAAATAGATTATAAAAAAGAGCTTAGTAGCCTGGTTGCAGCACTGAGTCTAAGGTGACTGCCTGCATCCACACTGCACTGCATCTGATGTGTAGAGCCTTTTATACAGCAGAAAGCCCTTAGGAGCATGCCACCTAGGTATGCAACAAGAAATTAACTCGGGCAAAGCCAGACTTAAAAGCTCTTATTCCATGATTATTCTAAGTGCGTGCCAACCCAGAAAACCAAACTTTCTAGAGCTCAGTTTCTATCTGGGAGCAGGCTGAAGACTGCTTTCACTTCACTGACGAGATGATAATGTTGCATTGTATAAGGAGGTGCTGGAAGTTTGTATCTAGTCTGGTAATTAGGAGAAGGAAGGAGCTGTATGGGGGAGGAAGCTGGAAGGTATTGCAGAGTCTGAGGGCTCCCTAATTCACTGTGTCTAAGGTCAAAGTGTACAATTGTTTTGTTTGAACACATATATTGTACACAGTCAATTGGATGCCTGTCAAGTGGTTTCTAAGGGTTTAGGGCAAGCTGTAAGTAACTTTTAATGGATTGTGATACAATACAATGGTTAATACAATAACCTTTCAGTTTCCAGGGGTTTTGCAAAAGGCCAAATGGATTGTAATAGCATGTACTTCACTAACTGATTTGGTAGTTCTGGGCTAGAACTGCAAGGCAGAGGAGAAAAGAGCATTATGTGGGAACAGGCATTCGGAAGCAATTGTGGATTTCATTCAAGATAGTGCATGGACTAGTCATCCTTCCTAAAAGCTAAATGGAAGATAGAGTCAAATTACTTTATTGAATAAGATAGCTAAAAACTTAAAAGTCTTTGCCTGGTATCCTGTGCCATGAATGCATGAGTGGGAGGAAGTGAAATATAATTCAAGAAGAAAACAGACTCTGGGAAAGGCTAATTGTAGCTGTGGTTGTCCATGGTAAGTTAGACACAGAAGGTAACCAGAAATCAGAAAACTGAAATAAGTAGAGAAGAACTCATGAGTGTAAATGCATATTTCGTTGCTCTGGTATTCCAGAATTAATGTGACCTTTCCTTTTTACTCAATGTTTAAAATTGCACTTTTTACGCCTAAACCACTGTCCCCAAAAAAACCCAAACAAACCACCACCACCAACAACCCCCCCCCCCAAACCAATAACTTATTAATAATATAATGAAGTAGAACTAATCTGGATATGTTTATGAAGGTGTCTGTAGAAATCCATACACTTTACTGAAAGCTAAATAAGTGAAACAAATCCAATATCTATAGATATGATTTAAGATCAAAATTAGAAGAATCCAAAAAAGCTTTTATCATATAAAGTCAGACACCTTGCAAAACAAATACATGTTTTAAAAAGCATTCGTAATTCAGAAAATATTTGTAGAAGTTTATTCTTATGCTGGAGGAAATTTTTACATATTATATTTTTCACAGCATAACAACAGAAGTGCACAATGCTGCTTAGCATTTTGGGAATAACCTGAACTCCAGTCAGCACTTTCCAGAAGTAATCAGTCATTCCTCAGATTTGAACTGTCTGTATATGTGTGCTTAAAGCAAAAGAAATACTCATTACCCTTTTCACCAGCAGCCTTCAGGCATGTAGGTTAGGTATTAAGTTCTGTGTTACTAGTGTGTCTTTATCTTTGTTTACAAATCAGGTGTTTTAGCAGCATATCTAGACCTTAGCTAAGATCAAGATCCTAGATACTGCACAAATATGTTGTGATATTCCACTCCCTGAAGAATTTACGTTTCTAGAGGTGGAAGAGAGGATATAACATATTTACATGTATTTTATGTGTATATGTATGTTAGTGGAATAGAAAAGTGTATTATTCAGCAAGCATTCCATTAAACCCACAGTGTATTTTTTAATGTTGAAATTTTGTTTGAGTTTGGTCGGGAGAGAGCTGAGCTAAACTGAAAGACAAAAATGAGGATTTTCACTTTCCAGGGGAATGGGAGGGATGGAAGTAAGTGTGGGCAGGACAACACCTGGAAGCTGAAAGGAATGATGGCAGTCTTTTGCCCTTCCACTAGACTCACCTCAATGTATATCCACTTTCCTGTCAGCTCTAATGGAGACTTTTACCATTACATGTGCATGTGGCTGCTAGCTGGAATGCTCCAAAAGCTTTCATAGCCTCACAAGTCCTTATCCACAGTGAACAGGCAAGTTGTGCTGGCTTGCCTTTTCTTTCCTGTTACTTTTTCTGAGAAATAATTTCTAATGTAACTTGTGCCTGCATTTAGGGGCTGAATTATGTTGTTATACATTAACAAATGGGACTGAGAAGCTCAGCATTTACAAATGAAGGGTAGGGGGGCCCATCAACAGGAAAAGGAGTCTCCTAAAGTGCTGTTTGTTGGGGAGGGGGGGATGGAGTGGTGGAAAGTTAGAGGATGCTGCTCTCGAGCCTATAGGGCCTGCTGTTTAAAATGCCTACATTGCTTGCCTCTGAGGTCACAACAGCTGGCATGCTATCAACTATCCCCAAGGGTATTAGCAGAGGGATTTTAGTAAAAGCCTCTGCATTTAATAACCAGTGCTTAAAAAAAAAAAAACAACAAAAAAAAAAAACCAAACCAAAATGACAAAAAACCCCAAAACAACCTGACTTATCTAGCAGTAGGTGGAAAGGCAGAACCTAACAAATACTCAATTGTGCAAGTATTTCTCCTATTTCAGTATGGATGCAACTTTGCAGAGCAAAGAATAAATAATAGGCTTTACTGATGCAAATATTTTTTCCTAGAGATAGTTCACATCTTCCCACCTTACTACTCCAATTAGTTTTTCAGTTTTGTGGTCTGAGTTTTCCAACATTTTTGTCTTCTTTTTCTCCTTTTAATCACCTTGTGTTTAGCTGTTCACTCTCCTTTTCCCCTTCACCCTCAGAGCATTGATCTAACTTCTAAAAGCTGAGAAATATATAACCATTAAGTCCTTACACCTTGACCCATTCCTGACTGCTTCTGGAAGTGCAGTCCTGCATGACATCTGTATGTTTCCACCTGTCCTTATAGTTACCATAGAAACTGTCCACGGGCTGCATAAAGCCACTGATGAGACAAGGAGGAAGGGATAAGCTTTTTGGTTCCTAAAATAGCATAATAAGTCTAGGGCTGAGAACAAATCTTTAACTGTTCAGGATGCATATGTAGCAAGTGTGAATTCTGGAGGTGCTGTAGAGTAGCATTCAAATAATATGTATTATTCAAAGAAACATATAAACATATGCATTGCTCCAGCCCAGCTGTTCTCACACTGCCATGAACGGGGGTGGGGGGTGGAGGGTGTCATGTTCCCAAACTGATCTGAGTCTGGGCAAGCTGTTATGGAAGCTGATAAAGCTCATATGTCAGAAAACACCTCAGAGTCACAACAGTTTAAATGGAAAGGGTGTAGGATGCTTTGATCTTGCTTTAATAGGGGAAACTCTTGCTCTCCTTTGCATTTGCACAGGCTTATGCAAGAGAAATTTTTGGCCTGGTGAACTAGCTTGAATTCAGTTTGCTTCAATTCTGAGACAAAAATCTGTATTTTTTGCTCTGAAATGAGATGATACTAATTGTTCTGCAGTTTTAGAGACTGGGTTATTGTTTTCAGCTGGTGAATGTGGACATTGAGCACAGGTATGCTGCTCTAATAGCAATCTATAGAGATGATGTGACTGATCACATACTGTGGGAGTCAAAAGACACAGGCTGATGAAAGCTGCATCCTGGCAAACCTGGTGAATGTAGCAGAATGTAGCTGGTGAATGTTGCAGAAACTCAGCTGACATCCAAGCTCAGCCTAGGCAATCGTTTTGCTTCTGAACGTGGGTGGGATTTTTGGGTGGCATTGGAGCGATACCACTGCGCGCCCAGAAAACTGAGGAGCTGGAAGCTTGCGTCTTTTTCCTTCTGTCTTCTGTCTTGCTCTCAGGTTTAAGTTTCTGCGGTGCTAAGAAGTTACTAGAAAAAGGCCTATTTTGCTGGATGAAGATTCAGTTTGGTAACTTCAAGGTTTAACAGGAGATAGACTTAGTTATCCAGGCCTTTGGGGATGCCCACGTAGCAGAAGGGTTAATGAACAAAATGGTCTATATGCTTCACTGTTTTCTTGATGGAAGGTGATGAAAGGCAAGAATGGCCCATACATACAATGTATGTTGCAGGCCGACATGAGCAAACTTCCTCTTAAAGCCAACTATAAGTTTTGTGACTGTACCACTATGGTCCTGAGCTGAGGCTAACGCTGGAATTTCAGGAGGGCTTATTAGCTCAGGGCTGGTGGCTTTGGCCTGTGTAGAATATGGGCAAAGCTGTTGAGTCTGCTGATTTGTCTCTTGCCAGTTTGTGAAGCTGCTTTTCATCAAGCCAGGCAGCTGTTCACTGGCAACTGGAGTAAGAACACTGCTTTCTCAGTTCCCACAACCTGCTGAGCAGTTGTCAAAGGAAAGCTAACTTCTATTAATTACTTCTCCTGACTGCATTTGAATATGAAACAACTTTGTATCCAGTTACCAGTCCTTTGCAACTGCTCATGCTAGATCCTGGTCTCATTTATAGCAATTAATTTGGAGTTATGCATTGATTTCATCACACTTGCTCTTTACTTAATTGAGTTATAAATGAGACAACTGACTTCCTACTCCCCCTTACTGAATTCTTAAATTTTGTATAGCCTCCATCGTACACTTCATGGTCTTATTCAACCTTTTTGTGCCTAATAAAACTCAGTGCTAGTTGTATTTGCCAGAGCAGACTTATTTTCTTTTGGAATTACTGTTTTTAACATAATAAAGAAAAAAAATAATTTTAACATACTAAATACAGTGATATTTTAAAAACCACTTTAAAAATATATTTTAACTGATCTGTAAGACTGAGGAACTCAAGTTGAAAAATAAGTTTCCCAGCTGCCAAGTGAAAAAATACCACCAGTTTATTAACAAAGGAAGATATGTTACATATGAGATGACTCTGGTTCTGTATTTATATTGGCACTATATGTTCACTTATCCAGTACATAATGAAAGCAACAGAACACAGTAAATTCAGCTGGCTGTGTAGATAATACTGTTTAAGTAGTTTTATTTGAGAAGTGTCTGCTTGCCACAGTCTTGGACACCACTAAACATAAAAAATAAATAAATAAATAAATAAATATGTATTTTCCTACTAATACAACTCCAGGTCCAGTACGCTTTATCAGAGACTCCGTGGTTTATAGTCACAGATTGTTATTTTCTAATAATGCTCAGGTGATGACATAGTAGCAAAAAGCCCTGCAATTCTTTCTTCCATGTGCATGATTGAATACAGAGAACTAGAAACTTTGAACTACTAAAGATGTATCTATGGCCCTTTGTGTTCATTGTTCTGCTGCTTGGGATAGCTGATGGAATTTGTTTCCAGAGGACCAAGCCTGCTATAATGATGTTCTGTAGCAGGTAATGACTGTTCTTCATGAAGCCAGCTTTTAACTAGCTCCTGTCAAGAGACATTTTGATTGATAGCAAAGATAGATTGATACATTATTAAACACACACTACAGGTGTTGACAGAAAATATGAACTGGTTAGAGTAAAGGCAACTTTATGTGTTCCAATGCATTTAATTTGTAATAATCACCCCTTTGGAGAGGAGAATGACAATACATAATGTGTTTGTATTACATGGTATGAAAGCTCAGAACTTCTGAATCACAGCTGTAATATAGTGCTTTTATTTATAATATTTTCTCATTAAAACAAGCAAACAAAGCTACCCCAAAACCCACATTTGGCTTTTTTCACTGTCTAGAAAACCAGTATTCAGTTTCAGTAAGTAATGCAACATGCTGCCTTGGATGTTGTGCAATTGTTTCTAACACACTGTAGCAGTATGAAGTGCAAATGTGGGACCATGTTTATCAATGCAACTTTTAAACTTACGCTGGTGATGGCATTGGGGTTTCTGTATCTGCAGAAGTCTTTGTATTCATGTGTATGAACTGTACTTAATGCATTGAGATTTCAATCCTGGATTTGGTGTTTTGGATGCAACTGAAATAGATATAAATAATGATAAATAGAAAAAAATGCATGAAGAATTAGAGGATGGTATTGGAACTAGGGAAAACAACTGGAACAAGTCTGTCTCTGTCAGAGCTGTCCTCAGCCAGACAAGGGTCTCCTTTTCTCCAGAAAACACTGTACATGCAGTTTGTCAAGGTGGTAACCCAAATGGTAGGAGTAGTTTCAGCTTCAGCTTGCTGCCTTTGTAGCTATTTGGAAATGTGAAATGGAAATGAATCAACAATCTCACAGCAGATTGGAAGACAATAATGCAAGCAGTGTGAAGTTTGAGCTGCAGAAAGAACTCTGGTGGAAAACTATGGTTAGATATTTTCACATGACAGGCTTGAAAAATGAAATGGATGCAAATTTGTAGCAGGATATAGAAAGAAATGCTAGGGTAAGGGGAATCATCTCCTGGGAATAATCCCAGCAGAAAGACACCTGGCCTAGTATTTTAAATCTGAACTATTTAAACTGAATTAGTATAGAATAGTTAGGGTTGGAAAGGACCTTAAGATCATCTAGTTCCAAATCCCCTGCCATTTAAAATGTATAATTTATCCTCTTGGTCATCTTCAACTTCCCCTTTCACTGTTTCTTTTGGAATAAACCCATTTTCTCTGTTTCCCTCCCCCTCCTCCTTTTTTCCCTCTTTTCTTTTTTTTTTTTTTTTTTTTTTTTTTTTCTAAAATGTAGTCCTCTGTCACTGCTACATTGTCTTTAATGAGCATCTTTGTATAGAGTAATTCCCAGTGGGTAAATTTCAGACTCTGATCTCTGGTAAGACACAAATAGGAGCACAGCATTGTTAAAGCACCTTTTCACATTGCTTGGGCACCTCATATATTTAATGCTTTGCATTTTGGGTATTTACATGTTTATTTTAAAAATATCTATTTACATTATTTCATTTCTAAAAGTGTCATGAAACAGTCTTCACTGGGAAGCTTTCTTTCGCGTCTAATGGCTCCATCTCTCATACTGCATTTTAAGCCTGGGACTTCTCATATGAACCATCCCAAAATACTTTTTAAAATAATGGTATTTTGACAAACTGCTTATCTGCTCTTTTCATGTTGTGAAACTGGTGTATTCTTTTTTATGGGGATGCCTGTGAGTCTTCTCAATATTCTTTGGAGATGTAAAATACATCTGTTTTTATTGGCTTTCTCTCCTCACAAGATTTTATACTACAGCAATTTCTTTCCGACCTCAGATACAAATATATGACTACATCCAATACAAATAAGGATGATACAAGGAAGAGAGAAGAGCAGAAGCCTTGAAGTTTCTGCTGCATGAAGCTTGTTCCAGAAATTATTAGAAGAGCAGAGATTTCTGAATGCAGTTATTGGCACAGGGGTCACTGTCACTCCTGGACCAGAGGCCCATACTCAGGTGAACTATGATCCTCATCATGCGTATTTAAAGTCTTTGCTTATGTGGGATCTCCATTACTATTTCACATGCATAACTTGAACAAAGATAATGAATACTTTACATAAAAGGGAAGAATATCACTTATGATAGAAGAATTCCATTATTAATTTCCACTTGTGGCTTTTTAAAGTGATAATTATTGCACGTAATTCTGGAATGGATGTTGATGAAACATGATTTCTTCATGTAGGTAGATAGTACAGTATGGATGCGTTTAATCTCAGAGCTGTAGTAGCCTTAAGATGTTATTTATAAATACTTCTTTTTTGGTGAAAGCACTTGAAATGGGAAAGCTTTCTGCTGCATCATGTTTGCAATGAAATGGGCAGAGTTCAGTTATACCGCATATAACCTGAGGAAAATTGGGGAAATACGCCATCTACAGCTATCTCGGTAGTATGTATCTTGTGGCTGTGTTTTGAGTTTTTTAATGTGTTTTCTACACAGGTATTGTTGACAAACCATATCAAGAAATTCTGTCTGTTAGTACCAGTGAAGGGGAGCAAATATTTTTAACTCTGCGTATTTTGCCATTTTTTTCACATATCCAGGTCTAACATTAAGGAAAAAAAAAAAATCTATTGAGAATTAAATCCCTCTGAGTTTAAATATTTTTAATGAATGTTTAGTTTTTCAGGTTGGGGGGCTAAATTCACTGCCTGCAAAGCCAGCTGTGGTCATGAGGAATCTGCGCCCATTTTATACACATGCTCTGTGTGAATGGAAGAAAGACGCTCCCAGCAAGGCTGAGGTGTGTTTACGCAGGGGGCTCAAATTTAATATGCAATGTAAATACAATTCTAATAAAAGGGGTAGTTGGTGGAAACAATAGGATGGGAATGATTGCCTGCTTGGAGGCAACTGCTTCACCTGTGCTTGCCATTTTTCAGCAGTGGGAAATACCAGATATATTATCTCCTGTGGGCAGGTTTGTCATAGCTGTGAGCACAGAGGCAAGAGGCCTTGGACAGAACTCGTGCTCCTTTACCCAGAGCATCTGGGGAGGCATATTAGGGAAGTAAGATTGCTGATGCTATATGATCTTAGGCATATTTGACAAGTAAGATTGTTGATGCTGCTTAGTCTTACAGTTGGAAACAGGATGTGAAACCGCAGAGTTAAGATGATGGAAAGTTGTGGTCGGCGAGCAATGTTGAGCAGGTTGACATTGCTAACTCTGGAATTGTTAAGTTTGTGGTGTAAGTTAGCCCTTGCATGTTCGCCAATGGAATTGCTGTATCTAAAGATATAATGCAAGCTGGAAGAATGTGAACAGTACATATAACCCAGTGTGTGCACAATAAGCTTTGGCAATTGCTTGATCACATTGATCGTGTCTGCGTTGTCCGTGACTCCCGCATCAACAATCTCCCATCTGAATGCATGTGTTAAGGGAGAAAATGTGGTCCTTCTTTTGTCTTCCCACATTTCTCCATGTTGGAGATGGATGTAGCAAGATGGTTATTGAGTGTCTTAAGGAAATCACCTGTACTCTTTAGTGGTAAGCTTGGTACAAAGAAACAGGTCTATTTGCTTGAACTCCAGGAGCAGCCAGGTGGCATATCTGAACAAGGTGCTGCATTTTGAAAACCAACAGTGCAGCCAGTCATCAGCAGTTTGGAAACTAGTGCTACACATGGCCGCAAGGCTGGAAACTATCCGCATAGCTCAGTTGCTGTGGTGTGGGAGCATAAAGTTATGTGATTTACATTTGTCACTTGAGAGTTTTGGGGAGACAAAGATGGAAACAGGACAACGTAGAAAAATAATTAACTATTAGCAATAATTGTCCCAGGGGCTAGTTTATCCTCTTTTGAGGCTTGCTGGAGGAAAGCTTTGCTGCTTGTTTTTGAGACATGCTACTTGTCTGCCAAGTCTGTGTTGTTTCCATACCTCTGCTATAGCTGCTATCGGATATGGGTACTTCAGTTGCGGGATGTCCACTACTATTACTCTCTATAGCCATTAACAAGAACACAGAACCAAGTAAGACCTGTTAAAATATTCAGAATGGGGCTGTTCAAAAGTACCGTCACTGTACTTATCTCTGGTTTACTGGGACTCTGAGGAGGCTGAATGGTGGCAGCCACAGCTGCAGGATGAACGTGAAACAAAGCTCTACTGCAGCCCGAATACCATTTCAAAAGATGAAGCAAAGAAATAGGAGGCAGTAACTCTTTTACGAGGATGCTCCCTCAGAGCCTGCCCGGGGATGCAGTGGGTACCGCTGAGCATCACTGGGTGCGTGGGGCAGGCCGCGGGCGCCCGGCTCGGGACAGCTACGATGTGGAAGCTGTCAGTGCCCACCACGCGGAGGCTGAGGGTAGAAGAGATCTGTCGAAGGCCGCCTTCAGCCATGGCTGCGGCTGCCGGGGGACATTGAGGGGAGCTAGGGCTGGAGCCGCAATGGCGAAGGGCACATGCCGGGCAGTTGCCCCACCTCTCGGCTGACCGATGGGCCCTCAGCTCAGCAGGCAGCCGCCCTCCTCCCGCTCACCGCCGCAGTGCCCGCCGGCCTACGCGGCTGCTCCTCGGCTCGAGTTACCCGCACGTTGATCCCGGCACAACGCTGAGGCAGGCGGCTGCCCCTGAGCTGCGTTACCGGCGCCTGCGCGGCGCAGGGCGGGGGGACGGGACGCGCTCCCTTATGTCGAGCTCAGCGTCATAGAAGTACACGTGGAGGAACAGTACCGCGTCCCGTTAACTGCCCGCGGGCGGGAGGTGTGTTACGGCCCTGCGGAGCCGGGGCCCATCCGAGAGGGGCAGGCACCGCGGCCCGCGCGTTGGTAACCGCCTGCGTGTGTATGCGCTGGCATACATGCTGTCTCGGCAGCGTGCTTACCTTACTCCGCTCATCAGCGACAGTGCCTCAGGTATTTGCCTCGGTTGGCAGGGCACCGTGCTTTGCCCAAGAAGCATGTTGCCCCCATCCCCGAGCCTGCACTCGTGTGGGGCGGGCGTGTTCCGTAGCGAGTTAATAACGCCTTTTCGTTGAGGTTAAAAATGATTTGAGAAGTTCCAGCACAGCCTATAGTAGAAGTGAACTTCAAATAGAAGTTACTGCCTGGCGAGGGGTGAATGTTTGACTGTGAATGTTTATTTGGAGCAAGGTTTTCTGTTTTTTTTGTTGTTAAAATGACTACGTTGATGTCATTTACTATGTAAATTTAATATGGAAATAATACGATAGTATGAAGCCAGTTCAATTTTTCCATCTCCACTAAGCCTTAAAATGACTTGAGAACTTCTCAGTGAGGATATATATATTTGTAGCACATACGCTTTTTTTATTTGGCTTCTTTAACATGTTTCTCCCCCCACAGTGCTCTCTGTATTTCTGAAGTATTCCCGAATGACGCAAACATTAGTCCTTTTCCTACCCTGGATGCATGATGACTCCATGTACTCCCTTAAAGCCCTTCACAGCAGATTACTTAGAAAGCTGTTTTAAAAGTACAATATTCTTTGTTTTCTGGTAATAGGGGCATTAAAGGTACAACTTATAAGCACAAAACCACTTAAATCCATAAGGTGAATATTTAAGGTTGAGAAATGTTCTGCTTTAAAAAAGTTTAAAAACCTTTTTACTTTTGATTTACTGAAAGAAAATATTTACTGAAATAATGATACATACATATGTACACACTGGTATATATACACACTGAAAGAATATATATAAACATTTACTGAAAGAAAATGGGCAGAAATGTATAAAATAATGATTTATCATTTTCTTGGTTTCTTTTGCCTTTACTTTGAAATTGCTGAAGTTTAGAAATAGCAACAAATAGATTGAAAACTACTCCAGTGACCCTGAAGGCAGTAGAGCATTAGAGCACAACAAAATCTCAGCTGAAAAGTTTGCAGTTTGGCATTCCTTTATTCTTAAAAACAGATTCAATCTTAAAGTTGTTTTCAGTGTGCTTTTATTGATCTAACGCTTTCTACTTAACATGTTTATTAGGGTCATAATGATCCCAGTTTAAAATACTGAAGTTCCACAGTCATTTTAGGGGTAAACAATAGGCCAGGGTAGAGTGGGAGATTTGCTATGTCCATGCATCTGTCATGGGGGTGCAACTAGACTATTGGAAATTATTATAAAAAGGGTAGAAAACCCTTGTTTGTGCCCTTGCATAAACACTGTAGTTTGCCTGCAGGTTCATTGTTACCTGAATTTTTGTTTACCCTTCAGAAAGTGTATTGGAAAATTAAAATACATACAGAAAAGGACAAGAAGGATGATCATAAATATGAAAAGACACTTTGCTAAGGAGTCATTAGATAGATTAGGGTTCTTAATCCTGGAAGAGTTGCAATTGAGATGATAAAGTCTGTGTACTGTTGAGTTTCATGGAACAGATGGATGAGAAGTGACTGTTCATGATTTCTTTTCTCTTCCTAACGCAAAAAAGAAGGATATCATGTGAAATAATCTAGTGAAATCTTCAGAACAAAAGAGTACATAGTTACATGATCAAAGATTAGACAAATTGATGGGAAAAGAAACTCCGAAGAGATACTAAATGTATTACAGTAGGAGGTTCTTTAGGTGTACAGATTGCTAGAATCTGGCAGTATTGGGAGAAGTATTGCTGCATGCTTACCCTTCTACAGCAAATCAGCAAGGAAGATGGTAATACAAGGCAAGGTCGACTTTTAGTTTGATCCAGTATTGTCATTCTTGTGTTTTTATGTGATGGGGACAAAATGTGGCAGAGATTGTGGCAGGTGTTTGTGAGATGTGGTCCTGTTCTTCAAATGCAGAAGTCTTCCTAATGCTTTCCTGCCTACTTCTAGGCATTGTAGGGAGATATCTCCTCCCTCCCCTCATCTGCAAATGGGTGGGAACAGTGTGTCTCGCTACTGGAAGCTGAGCAGGGATGCTGTTTGCCTGAGGCCATACTTCTTATTACTCTCAAAGAGGAATAATGCTTATAACTTTAAATGCAAGCCATCTTTAGATGTATAATTAAGTCCATGTGTCCAGAAGAAAAATGTAAATTCAGCTCTTTAAGTTTTAATATGTGGGATAAACCTTATGGAAAAAGACTATAGCATGACTGAAGTATTATCAGAGCCAATAGCTACTAAATACGTAAAACAATGCAACTGCAGAAATAATTAGACTGTCTAAAGCACGTGGCAACTGAAAACAAAAAACTACATAGTTGTGTATGTCACGTAGTGTACTTATTTTTAATTTGTTTTTCTTTTTTCTTACAGTCCAATAATTTAAGACAGGCTGACTGCTATATACATACCCAAGTTGGAAAAGTTGATAAAATTGCTGGCATTAAGTTTTGTACTAGAATGACAAAATCACAGTCATACCGTGTATCATAAAGTGTCTTCATTGTTGTTCTATATTTATCTTCTTTTTCCTGAATCTTTATCCATCTTAAATTATAATGGAATACCTCATTAAGTAGTGATGTTACATATGAGAACCTTTACTTTGGCTTTAGATGTAAGAGTTCGAAATTAGCAATGTAAATGTAGAAGACGCTCATTTTGGCACTTGTATTTGATTATTGGTCGTCCATTGTGTTTTTTGAGATTGTAGTGGAGAGAGCAATACGCTACAAAAATTCACAGATGGCAGACATTGTGGAGTGGCATCTTGTCTTCATGTTTCAACAGAGATACGTCGTATACTTCTGTTAATTTATTCTTGTGCTACACTGTTTTCCATCACACCTGCAATAATACTGCATAGATAATGTGTTACAATGTGAGAGTAAGCTATATCTGAAAATTCATCTTGCAAAGAAATCTGCCTGCTGCGTAGCTGTTATCACTGATAGGTTTTTGGCTGTGGTATTTCCATTTCCTGCTTATAATGTTTATCTCCTCATCATTCTTGACAGTTTCATCTTAAATTAAAAGTGTATCATTGTAGGTCAGGATAGTGTTGTATGAATGTCTTTTTCAAAATGTACTTGGGATTTAATTGTGTGACTCCTGCTAACAGAATAGTTGACAGGTTTACATCACTCTGGCAAAAAAAAAAAGCTAATTTAAAATTCTGTGAATTACCACTTTCTTTTTTACTCTGAAGTCTTTGTACTTGTGTGTATTTTTTAGTCCTAGCTCAAATTACTGCTCACTCAAAGAATTAATTATGTTTTTAAAAATTCTCAGACAGCTAAATCACTTTTAGAATTGAAAGGCTGTAAATCTACTATAGAATCTGCACTACAAAAAAAGATGTTCTTTCAATTATCAGAACTTTTGCAGAATAGCAATTCTACTTTATAAGCATTCCGAGACATGACAGATTCCAATCCTGTGAGATGTGCGTTATAACTCTTATGTTCTGTTGCAAGATGTGAATTTTTACAATATTGTGATAGTGAGTTCTTTAATGTTTCTGTCACATACTCTCAAACAAATTGCAGATGAAAGATGTCTTCCATTTAAAAGGCCTCAATAGCTACTGTTCACTGCCCCTTATTACAGATGATTCTCAAGCAGCAACATCAGCTATATATAACATTTGTGACAAAAGGGCTACTTGAACAATAGTAATTGCATAAGGTGAATTATATTTCATAAATAACCAAAATGAGAAAGACGATAATGAATTACTGCTTTTTGGTTACCGTTTTCCCCTTTAATTATTTTTCCAGAAACTCATTAGAGGGCAGCAGAGTCATGTAGTGATCCAAACTGCAAGCGTTTCTAAGTGTTTCATGTTAGCACTTCAGTATTCGGTGTTCTTGTTAGGAATCGCTTTTCCTGTGAATGCATCATGTTTTTTCAACACTGAAGAAGCAAAATGAATAGTCTTTAAGTAATCATATGTAGAATCTGTGTAGTTACCTCTAATTATTGTAGTTGTACAAATGGAGAACTAAAGCAAGGTGATTAAAAGGTGTACTGAAAAGTTGTTTGGGAATGTGCTAATTTCAATCTGTAGTAAGCCTCTGATTTCTAGATTTGGATGATTTCGGGTAGTATTTTTAGCTATTTTATGCTTTACCTTTTAGGAAGAGAGAGACAAAAAGGTCAAGAGAACTCACAGAATGTGCACCTGAAGTTTTTATAAAAAAAAATTGTATTTCCTTTAGATAATTTATTCAGAAACAATTTTAGAAATCTAGATTTAATTGGTGGTGGTAAAATACATGAGCATTTGAAACACTTCTGTGTTTTAAGGAATGTTGACTATTTAATCAGTGTTAAAAATCTAACAACTTGAACATTTTGTTATGTATTCTTGTGTGCGTGAGTGCACAAGAATTTCATAACTCTTAGGTGGAGAGTTTTGTATAGATACAAATTCCTTTGTAAAATACCAACTATTGCTGCTGTTATAGAAGACACTAACAAATACTGGTATGATAGAGCTTAAAAAACTGTGTAAGAAAAGTAAGAAACTTCTGTCAGATCTGGGGTCCTAGAGACTCTTAAGATATCTTGATCTTTCACCATTACAGCTTTCATTTATTTTCAAGACCAGTGGTATTTAAAGAAGGGTGCCTATTTCTGAGGTAGTTGCTCTACATGAAAGGATAAAGAATATCATAAAGCTCTTTAAGGACTTTGTTAATTTGCTTACTCTATATTGAATTTCACAGGAAAAATGAGATTTGTGGACAAAGAGGAGCTTTGTTTCTGTCTGTTAGAGGAAATAATGAGCATCTTTCAAGAGTACAATTATTAGTTTTATTAAAGGAACTGACCCATAATTAGAACAGAATGTTTAAGTGGCTCAGTGCTTTTCTAAGTCAAGTTCTTACTGTAGATTATTTTAGCAGTCATAGCTATGTCTAACTACCATTCTCTCTTATGAATAGCTTGCAGAAATGTTGTTGTATTGGTCCTGTTTGGTTTTGATTTGTCTGTTTCTTGTTTAGTTCCTCTGGACTCCTCTATTCTGTTCATAGTTTGTTTGGGTTTTTTTAAATTCTATTTCAGATCAATTGGCTTGTTTTAGTCAGTTTTGGAGTTGTATACAGCATAGAAATACTGGTCACTCTTTGAAATCATACTTTTAAAGTATTCAAAACTAAGGGTTAGAGGGAAAAACAAGTGATTTATTGAAGGCCATTGACAGGTTGAACCTTTTGTTCTCTATGTTGGTTTTCATAAAATATTTTATTTTCTTGATATGTTTCTGATTCTGCCATGGGTAGAGAGAATAGTGCCTGAATCTTGTCATTGTCCTGTTTCCCTTAGAATGGGACAACTTTTCATTAGTTCTAAGGATTTGTTTGCAAGGTTACACTTCATAGCTGAAAACCTGCTGAGGATACACGTTTTTCTTCATACTTATTACAGGATCAGTGGGATCAGTTAATGCTTTGTGTGTGTTACTGTGTTTGGATACATATGAGTGGTAATCGCTATCAAGTGTATCATAGACACACACCAACAACATAAAACTAAAGAATTATGATCCTCAGGAGGCAAAGAGCTTTCTAATAGTCTAAAAACAATTCTGTCTTTTGGTTGTTTTATTTTTTACAGTAATTTATTTTTAGTAAAACATACCTGATTATATACTTTTAATCCTTTACTGAATACTGGGGGAAACCTGGTGACGAAGGATAAGAAAAAGGCTGAGGTACTTAGTGCTGCCTTTGACACAGTCTTTAGTAGTCAGACTAGACATCCTCAGAGTTCTCAGTCCCCTGAGCTGGGTGACAGATGGGGAGCTGATTGAAGTCCCCATAATCCAAGAGGAAATGGTTAGTGACCTCCTGCTTCATTTTGACATGCACGTGTCAAGGGGGCTGGATGAGTTCCACCTAAGTGTACTGAAGGAGCTGGCAGAGGAGCTTGCTAAACCACTCTCCCATGATTTATCAGCAGTCCTGGTCTAGTGGGCAGGTCGCAGAGGACTGGAGTTTGGCCAGCGTGATGCCCTCTGCAAAAAGGGCAGGAAGGAGGGCCTTGGAAACTTCAGGCCTGTCAGCCTGACCTCAGTGCCAGGGAAGGTCATGGAGCTGGTGATTCTAAGTGGCATCACAAAGCAAGCGTGAGCCAGCATGGGTTCATCAAGTGTTTGGTTCTGGGCCCCTCATTACAATAGAGACATTGAGGTACTGGAGTGGGTCCAGAGAAGCTGGTGAAGGGCCTGGAGCACAAGTCTGGTGAGGAACAGCCAAGAGAACAGGCATTGTTTAGTAGTCTGGAGAAGAGGAGGCTCAGTGGGGACCTTACTGCTCTCCACCTGAAAGGAGGATGGAGCGAGGAGGTGGCTGGTTTCTTCTCCCAAGTAACAAAGGACAAGAGGTAATGGCCTCAAGCTGTGCTGGGGGAGGTTTAGATTGGATATTAGGAAAAATTCTTCACCAAAAGAGTGTTCAGGCATTGGAACAGGCTGCCCAGGGAAGTGGTGGAGTCACTGTCCCTGAAGTGTTCACAAACTGTATAGACAGGGCCCTCAGTGACATGGTTTAGTGGTGGACTTGGCAGTCCTGGGGTAATGGTTGGACCTGATGATCTTAAAGATCTTTTCCAACGTAGTTAATTCTATGATAAATTCGCTTTTAAAAAAAGCAGTACATAAGCTTTAATGAGTTTTCACAATTAAAATTTCACAATTAAAATATAAGACTGCAAGAAACAACAGATAAAATATACAAGTTTTTAAGTGAGTAAGAAAGTATTTTGGGTTCTTTCAGCACTTTCAACAGCTGTTTTGGCCTTTTCTCTAGGGAAGTGGCAGAGTATGTGTAGTAATTGTTGGGTTGTATCTTTATATTTATTTCATGCAATAACTATTTTTAGGTCATATCTCCCTTCTTGTGCCTCCAAAGCCCAATCTACTCATCTAAGGTTCCTCAAGCTGCTGATTTTTCTTACTGTGGCTACATATTTCGGATAAGCAATGAATCCCCAAAGCACATTTTCACTGTTAAACAAATATAGGCCTCAGTCCAGCAAAGCACTTAACTGTGTATTTAACTATTAACGTGTAACTGATGCATTTGCCTGCAGTACAACTGCTTACATACTTTAAGCTATGGACATACCAAAGTGCTTTAGTGGATTGGTGCCCACACGTAATGTCAAGGGAGAGCAGCAGATCTGCATTGTGGTACTGAACTAGGCCCTCCGCTATAGATAGAGATCTCCAAAGTCTTCAATTAAAAAAGAAAAATAATTAAAATCCTGTTTTATAATACAAATATTTTAGCTATATACTATAAATATCACAGAGTTAGCTTAAAAAACAGCTGTTCATTTTCACTTGCTCTTATGTTATTACCATGCTTTGATAGATTGCTTTAAATGTGTGTAAGGACTGGTGTATCAGGCTGGGACCTAGGAGCCGTGCAGATTTAGGGCTGCTTGCCTATAAAATATGGTTTTGAGGGAGAGCTGGGGGAAGTGAATAAATATGCAGTATAAAGTGAGAAAAAAGTTGAACAAAGCAGCAGTACCAAGAGGTCTCTGCTGATAGGAGCTCCCTTAGTCTCAATGTTATAACCCTCAGTGGTATAATAGTGTTAGGAAGATTGTGATACACACCATGCTGGGAAATTAAAAAAATGTGAAATGAGGTTATTTTTGAAAGGTGTTTTCTTTAAGTAAAATGTAAACCAAACCATTCACAGTTATGCTAGAGATTAGTGAGGTGGCTATAAAGGCTGGATAAGCATTGTATGTATGTAATGCATCTGACTATGTCTTAAGCTGTTTCGTCAATGCATGAAAAGTTTCAGGTAGTATTTCAGAGTGTCAAATATGTGTAATCAGCCTAAGTCTGCTTTACAGAGTTGGGTATTCAAACTAAAGGGTACTGCTGGAGTCTGACACTGATACATTAGCTAATGTTGGTAACACGCTGTGAACTACCTGTGTGCTGTAACACTGGAAGGCAGTCCATTAGTGCCTGAATTAATGCACTCAGGGACTTCTAATTCTTCACAGAATCTATTTCCATATTTAATTACGGGAAAGTCATAGGAAAAGTTACAAAGCACCTTCTTCATCCATTTCGTTGTCAACGGGAGTGGCGATTAGTAATTCTTCTTCAAGTTATATTGCAGTGTTCACTTAAAATAATGCAGCTCCTTGCTGAGTTTGCTCCAATTAAGCCGTATTTTATTTGCTAATGACTTACCAAGTTGACAATGACCTTGAAGTTGGTATTGTCAACACTTCTTGGCATAAAGAGCTAGATGATTTAGAGTTATTAAGAGTGCATCAATTTATTCTTCAGTCTTTGTCAGTATTTTTAAAAAGCTTTTTAATTCCATTACAGATAGGATACTTTACCTGAATAATGTACAGGCTAGTAAGTTAAGTAACAGTCCATTTATATTGTTTTAACTGCAGATTTTAAAGATGTATATACAAGACAACACTTATTGTCTTTGAGTTTGAAAAAATATACTGAACTGTGTTGTCTTTATGATTGAGTAGCTTTAATTGATATGAAAGTAATTTGTTACTGTCACATTTCTGTTGGCTGTAAGTCACTTATATAAATACATTTATAAATATTTAGATATTGAATTTCACTGTTTCAGAAGTTACACTTCATCATGGTCAAATTTATTTCACTGTATGTTAAAAAGGGTGCTAGTATAATTGAACAGAATAAGATGTTAATTCTTTATGAATGCTTCTTGGTAATTTAAAATGAAGATGAATAACAAAATTACAGTTGTGTGGCTTAGAAATGCTTAGAACATCATAGTTATGGTTCAGTAATAACATGAAACCCCTTGCATTTAAATGTAATTTATAGTGGGCTAGTTTGAACATTTTAGTTCAAGCACAGTATTTAGCACAAATTGAGTGCAGTAATGAACTGTCTTTTTTTTTTGTCACTAAAAATAATTCTGAACTTGACAGTTTGTTTTTATCGTATTTCTCCTTGTGGAAGATAATATTGCATGCTGTCTTAGTCCAGATACATACATACATACATACATACATAATCACACTGCCAGTTCATGCACTATATTTGCTGGGAATGATCATTAATTCCTGTTTCCTCACATTTTTATATTAAATTATACCTGCGTTCAAGAACCTTAATGAGTGTAGAAAGAAGTAGATACTACTACTTTCAAAAATGCTCTGTTAAGTTTCACCATCTGATTTGATGCATTTAAGTTGTAGTATATTTTACTTATAGAAGGATATTGTTCCTTTGTTATAAATATTACTTACTGCATGCCATTAGGGAAAAAAAAAGTGATCAAACTACCACCCTTCCTCAAGCAGATCTTTTAGGAATATAACCCTTTTGTTTTTGCCTTCAAGAATTGAGTTACTATGCCATAAAAGTTGACTTTAATGGAGTCATCATTATGTGCATATACTGTAACTGAGTAACCATATGATCTAATTACTGTAACTCATTTCTTTCTTAACTCTAAATCTCTGTTCTCAGTTTCTGCATCATGCCTAATAAAATATCATACCGGCTTCGGGCTGTTCAATCTAGAGATTTTGAGGTGCCTAGGACCTTTTGAAATGTTGAATAATAGTGCGTATATAGAGCTTCCTAGGGAACAGCAAGCACAGGTTTCAGGTCAAGATAATCATGTACATAAACTTAAGTATATAAATTATATACTTAATGGATGATGTATTTCTATATCAGTTTTCTTTTTTATTACTTTTATTAGAAGCGCATGTTTGAACTGGCAAGGGATTGTAATAAGTTATGTTCATTAAGATGACATAGTATGACTACTGTTGTAAAAGCAGAGATCACTTCTAATATTTTTTTCAAAGTGTTTCATCACTCTTCCGTGCATTAGCTGTCGTATTTGAAGTTGTTTATAATTTTGAAATGATATTATTTTTAGGTTTGTGAGGCTTACTACTGTCTAAGTAGGGTACATCTAAAAAAAAGCAGCATCTGCATAAAAAGAGAGAACAAGTATGACTTGTTTTAATTTTTAATTTGGATTTGCAGAACATGGAAGACGAGGTATGTATACCTCATTGAAATACGTACTTTTATCAAAGAAACTAATATTATGGTATTAAAAATATTTAATATCTTTAATATAATGTTTCCAAATGTGCTACTCTTGTTCTGGGTAAAGTTTATTTCCTTGTCAAGCGTTGGCCCCAGAAAAAAGAAGCACAAATGTACAGATTAAGTAATCTCATGAGAAGATGACAATGTGTACATATTATTCTCCTTAACAGGCCTTTATGGTTTTACAGTTTGTAAGTAATTTAATCCCATTCCTCTAGACACACAAGCTGTTTTATTGTTTTTAGAGCTATGTCCCTCTGAGTGGGATTCACTTTGAGTTCATTTTACGTTTTTGGCTGTCAGAGAAATTGTCTATAATTGCTGTGACGCTGGTATCTGCTCAACATTTTCCCAGATCATAGAGGCTATGTTGGAGATCACAGCTGTCCAGCTCTTCAAGCTCCCCACCAGTGTGGTCAGAATCTACAAGACTTTTCCTGCCATGAGAAGGTTCTGTTCTAATAATAATATAATGATATTCCTTTCTTTTTATCATAATAAAATGTAGGTAATTTCACAAAATTAACCATATAAAAAAACCCAACATGCTTACTATTATTGCAGACTTCAATATAAGTTAGAGTTCTGCAGGATCTAATATGTCACAATTTAATTTTGAGAAGTCCATTTTGTATCTATCTGGACAATAATATGTTTTCTTATGTATTAAACCACTAGTAAATAGTGCCTTACAGCACCACTTGATGGTGCTGTCACCCTATTACTCTGAAAATTCATGTTAGGTCTCATGCTTCTTTTATAATAATGATAATCTTAAATGTCTTAAATTGAGACAGAGGAGGAATTGTACAAGCAAGGAAGAGATTTTGGTTTTCCTTTCTTTTTCTTTTTCCTTTCTTGCCAGGAAAAGGTAACATGTTAAGAAAGAAATCTGTAAGCCTATAAATATTTATTGTGAGAATGTATACAATGGCTATAGAGATGATACACATGTAAAAAAAGGAATTCTATCTGAAGAAGACAGATATTTTCTGGATTCTGAGTTTATTTGTGCATAATGAAGGAAAAATGTGACTAAGTTGTTTTTCTAAGATGAGACTGACTTCAGTGCTAAAATGACAATGAGTGCATGCTGATCGTGGATGCAGATTCTGTAAATGGTAGCGAAGTTTGGGGTTTTTTATTTCTTCATTTTTTCCAAAATACTAGAAAGATGTGCTTTGAATAGAAGCTGAGTGTGGATAGCCAGTCTTATCCCCAGTTTGTCTCTGAGAATGTTCTCAGTCAACATATCAGATTTGTTAGAAATCTTGTAAAAATTTCTGTGAATTATGTTGATGGGTTTAGAATTAGAGTGAAATTTTAGATGTATAATGTATTTGTTAAACTGTTTTGTCTACAGGCCATATTAATTCAGTTTGTGTGATGTGTACTTAGCATGGTAAATTGATTCTTTTAGCAAGTAATATTGAAACTGGGAGAGTAATTTTGAGTAAATAAGATAATATTATATTTGTGAGGTATTTTTCATTGATATTTCTCTGTACTGTCTAATAGAAGCAGCTTTTGCTGGGGTGTATGCATATCCTGAGTAGTTCATCATTTTCAATATTCTCATCATAAAAATATTTTTGAGTTGAGGATTTGCAGTGGACTTTCTGGGTTGAAGAGCTCTACCTACTGATTTTCATGCTAAACCCTATAAGCTCTGCTATGAATTCCAATAGCTTAATGTTTGTGTTGTGCATGATTTTAAGTAATGCAGGGTGACCTTTGATAGGCTAGGCTGAATTTTATGTATATGCATAGAATTGAACATGAAGCTGAAAAGTTAGTAATGAAGTGAAAGCAAATATTTGTGCAGATCTTTGTGAGTCAAAGTAGATGTGTTCTGTCCAGCTTAGTGTATTTACCTGAGCCATTTACAGTTCATGACTACTGTATAAATGTATTCATGTTGGAAACCAGCAATTTAGTCCCCAACTTGAGGAGGGAGAGGAGGCGTGAACAAGCACATAGTAGAGCAAAATGACATTATATGAACATAGAACTTGAAAATTTTTTATATACCTCACATTAAATGGAACTGTTGCTTCTGGTCTAACTTCCATAAAATCTGCTGAATAGAACATGACTCTGTGTGTTTGACAGCTTGAAAGATGAATATGTAGATGTATGCAGAAAGTGGAATTGGACAGATGAGTGGTCCATTGAGCAGGGTTGTAGTGCTGAGGTCTGTAACTGCCTGATGTGGACAGTGATAACCTGAATTTTATTATGTTTGCAATTTTTATGCATGCTGGTCTATATGGTTTGAAGCTAAATTGTCAGTCAGCACTTTCTTTTTTCTGTGGCAGTCATCACTGTATCTCTGGATGCACAGAGATATCTGTGCTCCGCTTGATGTGTTGAGTATGATTTAGGAAGCAGCTCCAGAAGTACAGGAATTAAAATGAAAAATCTAACTTGAATAAGTGAGAAAACAGTTAAAAGCAATTTTTCTTTTCCTACAGTGGAATATACTGTCTAGAATCACAACCTGCCTACCTGCTGGACTTCAGGAGAGCTGTAAATCCTCAAAGCTCTCTTATCCGATAACCAAGATTGTTATTCTCTGTAGCTTCAACATTACCCATCACAGTGTTGTTAGTGAAACAAACTGATGTTATTAGGGAATTGTTAGTTTAACAACTGCTATTTGTAGAGAATAGTGACACTAAGAGGGTTGAGAGTGGAGATCCTGTGAGTGAGGAAATGAAGTGAAACCTGCTTGGAGGCCTTTGTAATGTAATAAAATTGAACCGCTGCATGGTTTATATTATAATTGTGGTATAACTAGCAAAAAAACCTCCTACATACAAGATTTTCTACAGGCATGTAGGTAATGTTTATACTTGATTTTGGCTGGTAGCTATTACTTATTTTAGTTGTTCTCTGTAAATAGGGTAAAATTGTGGGCAAAAATTGGAAAATTCTTTGACTTATTTTTTTATTTTCCTTTCCTTTACATTAGGATGCTACTTATTCTGCCAAGAAATACATAGGAATACATTTCTGTAATTTAAATGGTAAAAGCTGTGAGTTTAAACCTCAGGAAGGGCTAGATTTGGGCAATATGATGTAACTCAGTAAATAACAGTATGCCAGGATATATATATATTTAACCTGTTCTTATTTTTTTATGTCTGCTCTTTAAAATGAGTTAATTTTTTGGTTTTATCTGTATTGTGCCAATGTTTTGTCTCATATTTGTAGCCTTTGTTTGCAGCACTCAGCTTCGTTTGCTGCTTCTGAGCTCTTCTTGAAGGCTTTCACATATGCAGACATTACTGCCTGTTTCACTGGAAACATAATCCATACAGTTATTAATTTTGCTGCGGTTTCAGAGCAGTGAACACATTTTGAAAGGTTTATTTTACTGAAAGCCAATTTAATTTATACTTGATGGCTTGTAAAAAAAAAAAATGTGATCTACTCTCAGTAACACAGTTGAGCTTTTGATGCATCCAGGCTGGTCTTTTGCCACACTTGATGGCCTTTTGCGCATTACAGTGTGCTTTGAGGAGAGTGTTCTTGAATATCAATCAACTCAGCTTTCCTGGGCCCCTTGGCCATTGAAAGCCATGCCTTATGGGATGAAGTCAAGCAGATTCCCGAGCAAGTCAAAGGTAGGAGAGGTGCCCTACTGGGCTTGTTACAGATGGAAAAAGGAAAAATTCACTGGGGCCGTGAAGGTCAAGGTGATGGTGGAATTTAAGATGGTGAATGTTGCAAGGCAAATAGTCAAATAAATCCTTAATTTAGCCCCTTCTTTTGACTTCCAAATGGTTTATCATCAAGAAGGATGTAAGGAAGTATTTTTCCTAGTTGAGCTTAGTGCCCTCTGTTAAGAGGAAGGCATCTCATTTGTGTCTGCAACTTCCTGTAGAGGTGCTCATTAAGATACTGTGGGCTATCTATTTCACTACTGTACGAGTGCTCATTAAGATATGAGAAAATGTGAGTATGGCCATTGTTTCCTCCTCTGTGTGTCTTAGGAGTATAAATAGCTTCCTCTAATTAAAAAAAAACCAGCCCCCCCAGAAAAAAAAAAAAGACTTCATCTTTCAGATTGTGCATCCTATTCTCAAACTTCAAGTGAAATAGGAAGTTAGTATCAAAAGTTTGTTAAAGAAGACTTTAGAATCTCTTTAAGTGACCCTTCTGGCTGGCTTAAGAAGCAATATGATCAATATGCTGCCTAATGTCAATTGTGTTTGTAGGCAAGTAACACTGTGTTTTTGATAAAAGGCACTTAAAGATTAACTCTGACCTGTGTTCCAAGCCTATGACTGCAGAGCATTGCCAGTTTGCATCTTTGTAATTATGACAAATACTTAGATCACCTGGTATAGGCTCTTAAGCCTTGTACGTGCTTTTGTTTTATGTAATGTTAGTAAAATGTTGATGCTTTTGCCTGAATAGAGGGGTTTCATGTATTTCAGAGGCCTGAGTCTATGGATCTTTTGAACAAAATTAAAAGCAAAGATTACTTATGTTCATATATTGAAGTAATCAACTGATTAGGGTCCTAAGTTTTCAGACTACAGCTGTAAATTCATTAGAAGTTGGAGAGAGATATTTTAAGAATAAACTTCAGCATGCATTATCTCTAGGCCATTTGGTTTGTATTTGCTGTGCAAGCATCTCTCATGGTTTAAATTCTTTCCGTTGTCTTGGCTAGACTAGTTGGAATGTAATTAAGAGTGGCTATAATAACTATTTGTGTATTTAAAGTAATTTCCTTTGAAGTCTTTTTCCTAAAATTAATCATAAAAGCTCACTCTAGAGAGTTGCTTCTACCAAGAGTTTTCAAAATTTGTGATAGATAGGTCTGTTTTGTCTAATTTCACTGTTAAGTCTCATAATCAGAGTTAGAGAATCATAACTCAAAGCTTTGTTTTATATTTGTCAGGGTAAAATTGTATGCTGTCTTTTCTGTATGCTTTTTATTTTTCTCCTTGAGTGGTTGAGTTCAGACTGTGATAGCAACACAATTTTTGCCATTTTTGAAACGTGATTTATGTTGCTTCCTTGGGTTTGCAGCTCAATTGTACAGTATTGTGGGACCCCTCCCATTAGCGACCAATTTTAGCTTTCGTTAGTTATTGCAAACAGCAGCTGTTTGTAGTAGGTGAATAGGTTTTCACTAAATATATTTAGATAAATATTTAAAAGTGAAGACTCGTATATCTTTCCTTTAACTTTCTAAAGCGAAATTGCACTGCATTATGAAAATGTCAAAAAAAAAAAAAAGGGCAAGAAAAAATATGCTTTTTCATCCCATTGTACCATGAAGTAATAGAATTACAGGAAGAAGAGGAGCTAATGGAACTTCAGCTTTTTCCTCTTATTGGAAAACTAATATATACCTGGATTTCAGGTGTAGGCTTTTGTATGCAGGATTAAAAAAAAACCCCCGAAACACAAAACTGCACTTTATGTTGAAAATGGAAAGAACCCAACTAGTTAAGAATGAAAATTCTTCAGCTGCTTTTTTTTCCCTTCTTCTCTGTAAATCCTGTGAAAAAATTTAAGAGTATAAGCTTTTTATGCTTTGTAGAAATTATGAAGCTGACTATTTTTGCATACTTTTGGAATGGTATGTCAAAATTGAAATGAAATGACTCATAACTCCTTTCAGAATTCATCAAGATTCAATAAATGTATATAAATATATATTTAGAATAAATTATCTGTGCTATCATTTTGGTCTGAAGTATGTTTTAAACTCAATAAATGGAATATTTCAAATGGTTTATATGAAATGGCAGAATTTTGAAGCCTTTAGGTATGCACGCAGAGAGAAGGCTTAAGCTGGAGGCAATCACTTTAACTTACATATATTATTTTTTCTTCAGTAAAAATTCTGTATTTTTACATTTGCTTTATATATTTATATTCTTAGAGTTTGCAGTTTAAAATAAAATCAATGCTTCACTAGATCCAACCACAGTTTCTCTTTTGGCTGAGTTTTCCATGTCTCCAGCAAAATCTGTTTGAAGTGTTATTGTACATTTTTAGTTTTACTACTTTCACTCAGTGTCACTGTAAAGAACTGTAAAGTAAATAGGATAGATACTACCAGTTAGAAGTGATTAAGTGATAGAACACCACCAGCATTTGTCAAAGTTGTGACACCTAGAAGTAGCTAACTGGATTCTTATTAAACAAGTAGCTGCCATTGCTGGATTGAAGGACAGAAACATTTGTAGTTTTGGCAAAATTCAAGGAACTGAAGTTTAAGTATAGTCGAATTCTATAGCAACTTCTGAATTTTGGAAGTCTTTGTATGTAGATGAAAAGCTGAGGAAAAAAATGCTGGTTTAGCACACAACCTTTCTGCTGAGGGCTGTTAAACTATGACTGTTGTATCATTATACAAAGAATCCTGAAACTTTGTATTAGTATAGCATAAACTTGCAAAAGCTGCCTGATGAGGTCTCTTGAAATAATTAGGTTGTCATGTGAATATTTACTGTGAACCACAGTTTCTTATTTGGAATATTCCTAGGTGATAATTAATGAGGAAGTTAATACCTTCTCTCATGGAAGGCCAAAAGACCAAGCAGTGACATGAATGGGTGGAACTGCATTAGTGGGAGGCAGCTGTTCTCTTGGCATATGATCAGGCACATGCCGTGCTAGGAAGTCTAAATGTGAGGCTATACCTTCTTTGATCTTTTATGCTTCATCCCTTAACTCCTAATAAACTAGCTCAGTCTTTCTAGGGTGTGTGAAGCTGCCCTTGACAGAAACGATGACAGAACGGGATGTGCAGAAAGGTGTATGAGAGGTGAGAGTATCTAGTACTTCTTTTCACTGAGGAAGAAGCAATGCAGAAAACTAGGTAGCATGAGGAGGGAAGGGAAAACTGGTGTTTGTAGGCAGAAAGTGATAAAAAGAGAAAAGAGGACTGTTTGCATGTTGGTAGTGGCAGAAAAATGTCTTTCTTTGATTTCCCCTATCTGGCTTCAAAGTTCAGTAAGGAATTGAGGAATGAATGTTGCTTCAGATTTTCAAATTACACAAAACGCCTAATGACAACATTCAGGCTTCTGTTAAGCACTAAGCCATAAACATTTATTATGGAAATAAAATTATCAGATAAAAGTGAGAATGAAAGTTGAGGGTACACCCCAGTAATTAAAGCTGATAAACAGTGTGTTGTAATTAGCTTAAAGAGAGTTCAGTTCTTCAGGGTATGGGAAGCATAACTGACCAGGTGAAAAATGTCTTTTTGTCCTTAGCTGGGATGATGTGCACAGTTAAAGGGGGTGTGTGGGAAATAGTCATGTGAACAGTTTGAGAAACTCAGCCCTGTGCTTTGGGATTGAATGCAGTAACTGGAAACCTTGTTCTTGCAACCAAACTTAACCCTGATTGGATTTGCTGGTGTCCTGGAAAAAAGATATACTAATTTATGCTTTTTCTATTGTAAAGGCATTCATAACACTTACTTTCCTGTGGATCCACAGATTTCTGATAAAACTTGAGCTTACAATGCAGCCTGTTAATCAGAGCAGTATCTTTCACAACACTCTTTTTCACAAAGCTGGTGAGAATTTAATGTCAATGAATATGCAAGTTCTGAGTCAGTTTGGTTGGATGACTAATAGGTTAAAAATTATCATGACAGGATGAATTGACTCACATACCTGAAAGTATTACCATGTCCATTTTTTTCCTCTAAAGACCAGGCTGGAAATCTCTGTTTTTAATCACCAGTTCATTCTAATTTAAATTCACAAATATTAAAACATTCAGCTATAACTGTGTATTTGTCATAGTGTCCATTGTGGGGAAAAAAGAAAGTTTTCTAAATGACCTTATTGAGAGTTTTCATGTCTTAAAATATTTGGATTTTTTTTTTTTTCCCCAAGCTGCACTTTAATTAGGATTTTAGAGGTGAGGATGTTTGGGGTTTTGTGTAATGTCTGTATGATGCATTTTAATGGATATTATTATTTTATTTTTACAGTCAGCAGTTATTCTCCCCTGCCTCCTTGTTTTGATGGAGAAATTTGTATGAATAGTTTTATTAGTGAGAAATAAGAGGAGCCAATGAAGTTTGTGGGATTGATCTCTAATTTTAGAATGGGATTACTGTTATTGTAAACTTATATGCTAATCTTGTTTCATCATGCACTGATCCTCTCCCAGCCTCCCCAACTTTTTTAAGGTGTGTGTGGGGAAACCAAATTTTATAAGGAACTGAATCTTTTACCAAAAGCAGATGCAAAATAAAATAGGACTGATGGGAAGGGAAAAAGTTATCAACAGGTAAAATTCTAACAGCCTTGCTGGAAGTGCAGGAAAAATCTCTGAAATTATGGAGGGATTTACAGATTTAATTTTGCTTTATTAACTTTTCATTTTAAATATAAAGCAAGTACAAACACAAACTATAGAAAGCTTTACAGTGTTCTATCCACATTTTATCCACTCATCTTCTTGCTTTGTTTGGTGTTCTTTGCTCAGAATACTGTCCTGAACAGAAAATTAGATGTGTGTAAAAAGAACAGACATATTTTTTCTTTAATATACCCCCAATACAAAATGGTCTTAAAAAATTGTTTGAGTATACTTTATTGTATTTTTCAGTTCTAAGAATATGTACAACTCTTACACACAAAATGTTTATCTGCTCTGTTTATGAAAACTTGCAATTCTGGTACTTACACTAAAGCTAATTGCAGTTGTGCATCGTGAATACATAAAGAAACGCAAGGCTACATAATGTCATGAAACAGGGTCTTGTGACCTAGTATAGGAAAATAACAGAAATTTAAGGGAATAAACTGCATTCCATTGTAGGATATGACAGAATTAGTAGCATCTTAGGAGGGATTGCTGGCTGGTAGTAACAGCCTGATTTCAGTTCTTTAAGGTGAAATAGTTGCAAATGTATTGCCTTGCATTTTTTTTAAGCTTCAATTGAAATAACTACATAATTCTTAGAAAATATGTCAGATACAGGTTGTTTACCTTAATTAAATGGTGTGTCTTTGAAGACCACTACCATGTTTCAAAGCCTAGAGTTCAGCGTGGCAGAGAATGTGTTGTCCCAGTGAAGGCCCCTTCTGAGGTGGCTGAATTAAAAGCTTCTGAGAGTGGTGTTAAAAAATACCAGGTTAGTGCTTTTCATTAAGCTGCTGCAGAAACTGTTGAACAAGGTGCTTATTTCGTGCTAGCTTCAGGCTTCAGTATTGTACTGACGATACCTGGGTTCACAGAATCACAGAATCACAGAATCCCAAGGGTTGGAAGGGACCTAAAAAGATCATCTAGTCCAACCCCCCTGCAAGAGCAGGGTAACCTACAGTACATCACACAGGAACTTGTCCAGGCGGGCCTTGAATATCTCCAGTGTAGGAGACTCCACAACCCCCCTGGGCAGCCTGTTCCAGTGCTCTGTCACTCTTACAGTAAAGAAGTTCTTCCTGATGTTAACGTGGAACTTCCTATGCTCCAGTTTACACCCATTGCCCCTTGTCCTATCACTGGATATCACTGAAAAAAGCCTAGCTCCATCATCCTGACACCTACCCTTCACATATTTGTAAACATTGATGAGGTCCACAGAGCCCTTCCCCATAAACAGTGGCACAGACAGAAGAATGAGCGATGGTTGCAGACTTAGGTCACTGAAACCACATGCAGGACTGAGAGAGAAGAGTCATCCAAGCTGGGCAAAATAAGTACACATATATATGTAATTTAAATAAAACTTAAATAGGTAACTTTTGGCATTTTGTGAGGTAAAATTGGTGGCTTTGCAGGAAGTAATTATGAAATGAGCAAGGTATGTACATGCTTATTGTAGGTACTTAATGGTTTGCTGATCCCACTGTATTCATAGTCAATTTTTTTTTTTATTGTTGAATATATGCTTAATATAAAGTATTATTACCTTGGAATTCATGAAGTAGCTTATAAATTCAAAAGCATGTGTAGGTTGTTCTTAAACTGGGAAGTATGAAAGGAAAGGACTCATACATTTCAGAAAAGAGGAGGAGTTGATCTAAAAAATGTGAAGCATTGCTGTGGATACTTTTTAAAATTTACTATGTTCACATTTTGTGGCAAAAAGTCAATACAACTGTTTCTTCAGTTATATTAATATCATGAGGATACCTTTTTCTTAAGGAAATTAGACTTTTAAAGATGCTTCTTGGAATAACTTCTACTGAGCAACTGCAAAATATTTTTTTGAGTAGTCTCGGAGAAAGAACTGGAGACCCAGATTTTAGTTGGTAGTGCTACTAATATGGTATCCACAAAAATGAGCACAGCTTGGAGAAGGGCTGTCAATTTCTCATTTCTTCCTTAATACTGATGACTTTTAGGTAGCTTTGTTCTGAATAACTTGAAGAATGCCAAGGAACAACAATCTCAGAGCTGAAATGTGTGTCAAAATTGTGACATTGTTGTGAAAAAGGGAAATACCAGATGCCAGATAAGGTTGTGTATATGGAAATATAGCCTGCAAGGCATGTGAAATTATTCTTGTTAGCTGTGCTACACAGAGCAGACTTTATCTTGTGTATGGTGTCACCTGTAGCATAATTCATGTAAAAAAAGAAAAAAGTGGAGACAATCAGAGCCAGTTTAGAGGAAAATAATGAGTCTAATGAGACACTTAGAGAATGTTCCTAAACAGAGAAAATAAATGAGCTGTATCAGTTAATGTAAAGAACAAAGGGAAAATTACCCTAGTAATCTTCAACTATGGAAAAGCTTGCTGAAGAGAGACAGGATATAATGTGATTTCTAAATCCATCTATAATCAAGATGAAAAGGGAAAAGCTTTGGCCTAGAACAGGTTTGTTTAAATGTGCTTCTTTTAAAAGAGTTGTTCTCAGAGGCTTGTAAATTTGATCAACTTCTGTTCTCCCATGCAGATTTTGGCTGCATTTTTTCAGACTCGGATTTCCGGAATAGATTCCCTTATGTCTGAGAACAAGAACATTTCAGATGATGAGGGACATAATCACAGTGTGTCAGTTGTAAGACCAAAAGCAAATTATGACTGTATTTGATTAGCTCTAGTGTCCTAATGGAAAATGATTAAACACTGACAAAAGCACTTGAAGCTTGTTGTCAGTTTGGTTCTCATTTCATGACTGTGATACACATATGTATGTATTGAATATGCAACATATGTATAGTCCTATGAAATTCAGGGCATCCTGGGGTTAAAAATATATTCACTTGCCACACTAAGTAGAAACCCACTACTGACTTTGTGTGGGAGATATATCTTTTGCCAGTCTGGTAAATATAAGATTAACTTTCTCAAAATAAAATAGTTAAAGAAAGTAATAGCTTGTGGATGTACTATGTTACTGTTTGTGACACTAGTTAATGATCTGCTATATTCCTCCAGATCTGTGAAGATGGGCATCTTTTGTGAAAGGAGGGTAGGAAATATTTAACAGCTTCTTCTATGTGACTTGAAGTTAGAATGTAAGGAAATGAAGCAAGGTTTGGAAGGAGCATTTTGTCTCTCCCATCATATGTTTAACTCGTTGATGACTAGCTGTGTCCTTTGAACCATCACTTGTTTTCAGATGATGTGTGAAGTCATGTTTTGGAAGTTTTGTACATTATACCTTTTTACCAGTCTGCTTTTTTATAATATCTACACATTTCACTTCAGAATTATACATTTAAATAATTTTGCAAGTTAATCTGAATTTGTGAATACTAACAAGCAATTTCTCCTAAGCAGTCCTAACCTTTAGTGCAGCATACCCATTAAACAAGCACTGTTTAAGTATGCAACAGATTTTTTTTTACTCAGGCTTCTGTCTTTTGTGTAAACAGAACGATGCTTAAGTGAAGCATGCACATACAGGGAGATAAGATTCTGTCCTAAAGACCTTTAAGAAAAGTGTGATGACAGGAGGATGTAATTGGTAGGCACTATTACATTTCTGTGTGCTGTCATCCTTAATTTTAACAAAGTAGGAATGTCTTCTCTCTATGGACTATAAGTTTTTAAAGCTACACTATACTTTCTCAATTGTGGTTACACATTTAAAGGAAAGTGGATATCGTAGATAAAAATAAAGCACACATTAAGGTGTGCCTAACAACCATGTTTTACTGGAATTGTAAGTCTTTCTCATTAACAGATTGCAGGTCTGCAACAGGCAAGTGACTTACAGGAAAACAAAGCAACCTCTTCAGAATGTTCTGTATGCATGCTATTATGATGAGTTTCTCTTTAAATACTAAGGACATATTTCTAGAGTGTGGTATCTTTTATTTACCAATGACATTGTAAAAAATCCGATGAATGTAAAATTACAACGTTTTGGCTACACTTCATATATGTTTGGTACCTGTGAATCCCATGGGTTTCGTTTGAGTGTTTTTAACCTGTAACTTCCTTACTGTTAGCTTGTTCTTATTGGAGAAATCAATGAAACTGTCTGGTGTAAATAAACTGATCATATATAGTTAGTTTCATCTTGTATGTAATGTTAGTAACTTTTTGCAAAAGAGAATTCTCAGGATTGTATAGATTGGAATTACTGGATCTTGAAGAGCTTCTGTTGCCTCAGGCAAAAGACAGTCTCCTTAATCATTTCAGTTCTGGGAACAAGAGTAAATCATCTGTGAATTTAAATCTGTTTGAAAAGGTAACTTACAGTGTAGTCTCTCTTGGCATATATTAGGAAAACTGCAATTTTTACCCTTGCGGAGTAGTCATAAATTTCCTTATATTAAGTAGAAATCATTGCTTATCTGCAAGGCAAGTTTTAGTGTGTCACTGACTCATTAGTTTTATATGGATTTTTAAGATATAGAAAAGGCAGGTTCAGTACATAAATGAGATTCACAACAACTGTTTCAAAATCTTGTATAAGATTTTTGTCTTATGTTGAGAATTTAAAGTTTTTCAGTGTTACCTTTTGTTAATGAAAAATTTGAGAGTTTTTACTAGGTTATGACTTGAATGATTTCTACTACATGGCTTATACGAGTGAATTTTTGGCTTGACAGTTTTAGTCTAGGGTAAGGATGTAGCCATATTCTTCACTTCTCAAACACGTTTTTTCCTAAAATGCCAGTGTGTGCGCATTGTGCTATCCTCCCCTTTGTGAATGTAAAGAGACTTGTAAAATGAATGTGTTGGGATCCTGATGTTCAGTTTAAAGTTAAGAAAGTAGAGGCCCAATGAGGTTGTGGGGCATATTAAGGGCTCTTCAGCAGTTGAACATGGCAAGGAATAAATTGTGTTCTAGTAAGGATGTCTTTGTCATTTTATGAGACCTGCTACTCTTGGAACATATTGGTTTAATGTTATTAGAGGATTGTATTTTTTTTTAAGTGTACCATTACCTGGTATATCTGGTAAAGAATCTTTCCTAGTGGGTGATTTGCAGCACTCCAGAATATTTGGATTTCCTATCCACTCTTAGTGTACGATTAGATCAGAAATTACGATGATGGATTCTTGTGTGGTGTTTTGAAAAGAAATTAATTTATTCGAAAAGCAAGAGAGCCACTTTCTCCTCCTGGTAGATGTTACATAAAAATACTTCTTTCTGTTTTTAACTTTACATGTTATCTCATTACTTCTCTACACTTTTTGATATTGCTGTGACTTTGATTGGTTGCAGCTGTTTATTAAGAAAATCCTGGTGAATCCTGGCAGATGGCAAGGTTCTCTGCAGGTTTCACCCCACACTAGTTCAAAGTCATAACATTTTTCAGTATAGGATGGTTTTGGTGTTGTATGTGTGTGTGGTTGGTTTTTTTTTGTTTGGGTTTTTTTTTCCCTCTCTCTAGAGACTTCCCTCTCTGGAGTTTTCCATTACAACACTTTCTGGCATTTGTTCACTACCTGAACTGATGAATGGTTGGATTTGCATTGATATTATGCTCCTAAGTAGATGGACTTTGTGGTGTCATTGCCTTCATGTGGAAATGAATGAGTCGAATCCTCACTAACTTCTGCGGTAGTTGTTCAAATCCATTAACTTGTGGTCTGTCTGAATGGAGTTCACTCTAAAAATTTCCTATACTACTGTCAAATTGTAGTATCTAGAAAGTATGAATACCTGTAGAGTTTGGCGACTGGTGGCCATTTCCTTTGATATTTTTTGTTTTACTGTTAGTTTCAGAGATCATATGCTTATAAATTATGATGAATATTGGAACTTTTATTTCTCTGGACAATAAAAGGCATGAATTTTTCATACTATCTTTATTTCAGATTTTCAAGCTATTCCAGATTGCCCAAAGAAAAATAATAGACTTTTTTTTTTTCAATGGGGGAAAACAACAATAGAGTGTGTGTATTATGGAGTGTGACAGAGATATCCTAGTAAGACTAATGAGTACCTGAAATACTTGTCTCTGCTTTTGAAGTTTAACCCTTTTGCTCATCAATCAGTCAGCAGTGGCAGGTAGTGACCATTAGGTTGATTCATTAGCACCCTGCAGCCACCTTGTACAGGGTGACCCACATCTGTCTTCATTAGAAGTTTGCTACTTGCCAGTAGCGAACAGATGGGTCATTATAGCCTACATTGCCCTCTGGGCATACCTGGAGGACGGACAAAGTCGTCCGATACAGGACACAGATGCATATTTACTGTAGAAATGGGGCAAGACTTGTATGATATGTCTAATTATTAGGTTTTTTCCTTAGACTACCTGGCTCATATTGAGTGGGTTTTATTTTTATTATTATTTATTCTGCCTGATACCAGCTTTGAGAACATGAAAGTATGGCTGAAACAGACTTGAATTATTGACTATTTCTTAAAAAAATACTGCAGTGCATAACATAGAGCAATGCTGGGCTGTTAATTGGTGTTTTCATTTGAACTCTAGATGGCAATTTCACCATTTTATTTTCTTTTTCTACAACCAGTAAATTTTCTGTACAAATTAATTTTTTTTTTTTTGGTGTTTTTTTTTTTTTTTCTTTTTAAGAATCTTATGAAGTAAAGCTGAAGACAAAATATATTCACAATCTTGTTGCCAGGAAAGAAAGAAAGAAGCCTTGTTTCCCTGTTGCTTCAGCGTTCCTGAATGGTACTGCATGAGTTTAAGTCCTGGTTTATCGCTATGACTGAAAACTATTATGCATTAATTATTCACTATGGGTATGCTTTTGAAATCTTGGAGTAGTTAAGCATGTATTTTCAGTGCTAGCAGCATAATAATGAAAATTCCATTCCAGTGTTTTTTGTAGAAAATTCCTTTAGTCAGAGGTTAATGTAAAGTACTCTTAAATGTGAGGTAAACTGATTCCAGCTAGAAAGCCTAATTATGCCATCACTTTTTCACTTGAAATGTTCGCACAAATGAAACAAGAACTACCTTTACCAGTGGAGGCACCCCTTACCACTTCAAGAAGGTGTTGCTGTATTAAAAAAACCAACATACCCAATGAGGTCTTCTCTCCTGTACTGATCAAAACTTACCCTTCAGTTAAGTATAATTATGATAGAGGGACTTTGTTATGAAAGGACTTTTGTTTCCTTGGCTTTTTGTAACAAGTTTTTGTCCACTTGGAAGTTGTTTGTTGTATTTAAGTAAGTATATTTTTCTTTTTTCCCCGATTTAGAATAGATATTCATTTTATCCTTTTTTTTTTCTTTTTTTTCCTGGTATTGAGGGTTTTTTTATAAACTATGCATGTGTGTGTGTATATATATATATATATATTTACTAAACTTCTATGAAACATTACTTCTGTAAGAAAATGTTCGTTCCATGTGGGTGCATGTAAATATGTATTGTAAGTGGTGTGACGCAGCAGAATTTCAAGGCGATGGTATTTTTGGAGCTTTGGCTTGTTTTAGTAACAAACAGAGACCATTCTCTTTAGCAAGGTATGACGTTGTCTCATTGTAATATTTCATTTAAGAAGAAAAGTCTATTCTGTTTATATTAAAATAATAAAAAATAATAATAATGTGCTCATCTTCTTTGGTTAAAAATTGCTAGGAACAGCCTTTGTTGACTAGATTTTGGAATAGAATAGATTTTATGTATCTAGTGAAGAATACCGTTAGTGAGGTTGCCAGAAGTAATACACTTATGCATGGTAAAATTGTAGCATTTGAAGTTGTTTGTACAACATGAATAATTGGACAGCAAACAAGAAACAGGCTTTCTACTTTGCAGTAGAGATGATTTGACAGTTAATTCTGCTTGGCACATGGAAAGAAGCATTAATAGTTTCTTGTGAGAAGTGCAGTATCTTGCTGCTGCAAGAAGTGCTATATCTTGCTATATTCCATCAGTTTTTTCATTTGGGATATATTTTGCTGTTGTGCATGATAAAAAGATGGCAGAAGCTTGTTGCTGTAACTTAAAGAAAATACTAAAATTTATTCACCTCCTCAGTTCTTGAGAAATAGCATACTGTGTTAGCACGTTCTATATATTTACGGTTTCAGATTACCCAGCAGTAAATATCACATTCAGCATCCATCTGGAATATTTGCATTTATTTACATTCTTTACAGAAGCCATTAAAATGATCTGAGAGGCTTTGATTTAAGATTATGCAGGTAACCTCAATATGGTCTTGTATCTGTAGTTTGTGATATAATCTTTAATTACATGATGACATTATGTTTTCTACCGATCATTGCTTTTAGGTTATGAATAATAGATTGTATTCACTGAGTGAAGTGTTTTTCCTTTGTTTTTAATCTTTCTCATTCTGCATGAACTCCGTGCTATATATTGCACATCCTCTTTATAATATTCTGAAGTGAAAGTGATGAATTTATTTCCTAGGATTGCTCTGCTGCTTGTTATAAGGGTTTTTTAACCGCTCTGCAGGCATAAAATGTGCCATCTTTCTATGACTCCTAGTCACGTTCATGGTCTCTGCTCTCTTTTTTTGGTAACTTGCATTAGACATTTAATTCTTAAGATCTATCGTATGTGCATCTCTTATCCTCTGTTCTCTCACTAGAAAGTGTTTGTTTTGATTACAACAGCTAGCTTTCCTGATAAAGACCATAATTGCATGAGTAATTTTTATTCTGCTGTTTAACTTTGAATATGTGAAAATGGATATGCTCTTTTGAAACTTCTACATGTTGATTAAAAGCACTGAATCCATGTTATGGTGTCTTAATATCACTAGAAAGAATAGCAATGTTTTGCTACTGTGTTGACAACATGAACCATTTTACATTTGCATGGTGTTTCATAGGGAATAGTGGAATGATAAATACACTTCAGTGGCTTCATAATGGCATGTTCAAATGCAGAGTTACCTGTCAGCATTTAAGAAATTGAAGAATCATATTCTACCAAGGTATCTGTATTTGACAGGCGTAACAGTTACTCTTTGATACAGTTCTGTTAACCTTTTATATCACCAGAACATCTTTTTATGCACTGTAGAATTAAAACCAGTATTTTCTTTGCTTTTATATCCAGTGGCTATTTGAAAAATAGATACGGTAATTTGGAGGTAAACTAAAGGCTTCATAATGACCGTTGGTAGAACCTGAAATGCATCAGTATTAATGAACAGTAAAACCATAATGAATATAATTACTAAAACTACTAACTATGTATTAATGAACTTTCTATTGCCTCTTAGAAAGTAGACCCTAGTAGTTTTCAGACCGTGATTATCTGAAAGCAAGTTGTCTCACGACTTTTAGTTATCATGTACACTGGTCGTCGTGGTTTAAACCCAGTCAGCCATAAATCATGCAGTCGCTTCCCCCCGCTACTGGAGGGATGGGAAGGAGAATAGAAAGAATGTAACTCCCATGGGTTGAGATAAGAACAGTTTAGTAAGTAAGGTATAACACAAATCACTGCTGCTACCACCACTAATAATAATGATATTACACCTCACCACCCGCTGACCGATAACTCGCCCCACCCCACCCAAATGAGCACCAACTGATACCTAGCCCAACCCCTCAGTGATCTAGCCCTTCCAGGTAACTGCCTCTGGTTTATATATTGGGCCTGACATGGTGGGTCAGGTGTCCTGTCTCTGCTTCCCCCTTGCTTCCCTTCCTCCCTGGCAGAGCATGAGACTCAGAAAGTCCTTGATCAGGCTAAACATCTGAGCAGTAACTGAAAACACCAGTGTTATCAGTGCTGTTCCCAGGCCAAAAATCAAAACCACAGCGCTGCACCAGCTACTAAGAAGGAGAAAAGACTGCTACTGCTGAACCCAGGACACTGGTACTTGTCAGTTTATACAAGTACATGCTTTTAAGGACTCCTGGAAAAGATGTCATATAAATACTATTTGCTGCTGTTTAATTTTTATTATCATTTCATTGTGCTCTTGCTCAGATCTGATAGGGGGACATAATGTGTTAGATAACGGCACACCACAGTCATGTTTGTGTATTTGATCTGCCATGTATACCATAATTTATGCAATTTTTTATCACATGCTGGATTTTGTCAAGAAATGTGCTCCAGGTGTTGGTATTCTTGAAGTGCTTGTATGATCGTTGTTTGAGGCACTCTACCTATTGTTCCAAATAATATATTATAAAATATGGCATTGCAAGTATTAGCTGAAGAGCACCAGTAAAAATATAATTTTGCTGGTAAATTAATGATGCTTTGCAGAGCATTTAGTACAGCTGATTGATCTTCCTTACAGTGGATTACCATCTTGAATTTCAACAGGTGGTGAGGAAACCTTTTAAGATGGTTATTTATTTGTGGGAAGTGGGGACAGATGAGCTAGCACTCTCTAGGAAGTTATGAGAATTTGTACTCAGCAATTGCTGCTACCAGTCTGTATAGTGTGAAGTTGTTATTGTGTGAACACATCTACAATGGCTTAAACTTACACATTGGTTCCTCACCATTGAGAGATTTTTTTAACCAATCTTGTGTTGACATAGTTTTAAAGCTGTACTCTATTGTGTACCTTTATATATATCCTTGCGAAGAATGTCTGAGGGGCCTTAGTGAAACTCTTGAGGGAAGAAAATGGTGGGGGAGTTCTGCTCATAGTAATAGAAAGAGACATCCAAGGTTCTAATTTCCTGTCAGTTATAATGGTTTACTGGGTGGCTTGATTAAATATAAAAAAAAAAAATTATGCAAGGAAATAATTTTCTTAAGTGGGACCTTTCAGAATTAGTGTTACTTCAAAATCAATTCATTTCATGCCTGATGTTTATAGCTTAAATGCAGATCGACAAATTTGACCCTTTTAAAAAGATTGCTGTAATTTAGCATCATTAACTATTTTCAGCATGATAATAATTAGAATATGCATGTTGAACTTTCTGGAGATTAAATTCATTTGACAGAGGCAGTATTGATATAATACTTTTGTAATACTATCTTATGTTATTTTTCAAGAAATACTCTTTATTGTGTAAAGAAACCGTAGTAGAAGTAGCTTTTGATACCTGTAGCTGTATTGTAAATTGTGTCAAAGCTTCTAAAAAACTGGAGTATCAGAGGCCAAGAAAAACCTGTGGTATGTAATTCTAGTATAGCAAATATTTGTCACTTCTAAACTTTTTGATCTGTGAAGTGGGGCGGTTTTGACCAATTTGCCTTTAAGCATTATGCCTTAATACTTACCAACTGCTGGACTGACCCTCCAAAGAACATAGGCAACTTTTGTTGTTTCTGGACAGGGGAGATAGAAAAATGATGTTAAGTTGGTTTTGAGACTTTAATATTACTCTTAAGTGCAAACTGGTTGCTCCCTGTCTAAATAGAGCTAAATTTTACCATCTGGTGATCAGAAGGTATGTTTAGTTGGCCGTAAATGAAGTGTTCCCTCCTGTAATTCTTCTTGCTCTAAAAGTATTTTAGTGTAACCTGGGCTATATTTACATTTATATGACAGAAGCATCAGAAATTTGCTTACTATAGCAGAGTGCTTGATGTTTGTTTGTTTGATTTTTTTTTTTAATGTCCTGAAAAACTGTTTAGATGCATTGTCTTAATAATGGTTGGAACTTCATGCAGGTAATATAAATTATCCAATCCTTATTGAAGGAGTAGGAAAAGTTACATTACTTAATGGAAGTTGGACCACTGTGTCTTTATTTGATAATAACCTGTGTCTTAATTGCAAATAGAACAAATCACTTAAGTATTCTTGTATTATAAGACTTGCACAGTACATGTGTAACCATGTGGTTTATGGAAATGAGTGTACTACCTGGAAAAAAACCAGAAATATTCTCAATCTACAAAGAGAAATGTAAATTGAATGAGAGACAGCTCTGGGAGAATCCCCTGTTTACAATTTTTGAAGACACACTAAATAATGACACTTTGAACTTGAGATTTTCTCTATTCAATGCATAAATGTAAAGGGATAAGGACTTGAAAAAATCCTATTGTGCCTGTTGTGTAAAAGAAAATATCAAGGAGCCCAAAAGTGACAGGGCTTTTTTAAATATAAAAATGCTACTGCTCTCAGGTTCTGTGCTTTGATGTATCAGGCAGTAAATGAAAGAAGAACAAAAAACAAAACTGAAGAGGTGGACTGTGATACAGGCTGCTTAATCTATGTGTAAGATAGTTTTAAAGTTACAACTCCTGTGCAGTTTCACTTCACCTGTGCATAGTGAATCTCATTTTAGCCAGTACAAACAGATGTAGTGTGTGTGTGTATATATAGCAGTTCACACAGCTTAAGTGGTGTTTGGATCAGGATTTTGGCTTGGTATAAGCCAATACTTAATTGGCTAGTACTTAAGGGCAATTAATGTGATAGTACTTTAGACCTTTAAAACACTGTGCAGCCAGCAGAGCTCTAACAGACTTTTTGAAGAAATCTAAAAGTAGTTTGATTTGTCCACATTTGCATTGCTGTACTTTTCGTCATTGGTTCAGCTGTATGTGGCACTAACATTGTCTTGAATTGATCTAAATTTCATAGCATAGAAAATATTAAAGTTTCAGAGAGTATTATAAAAGCCATTAATACCAAAACTGGCATTTGGCAGCTCTTAAAGCAAAAAAACAGAGTTTCAATTCCTAGTTCTGTCAGTGTAGAGTGTTTTGGGAAATACCACTTTGGAAAGAAAATGTTTTACAGTTACAGGACAACAAAATGGTACAGATATACAAACAAATAGAAATAACATGCTTAAATGAACATCATCGCAGTGTGAAACATGATTTTCACAGAAGACAGTATTTACATATTTAGGAAAATAATTTTCACAGAATAGAGTGAAATCTGTAATAATTTAGCTTGAGAGGTGTGCTTTTTTAAAAATTATGGTATCTTGTTAAGCCTGCAGATTTAATATTTGGTGCCTTAGTTGCCATGAAACAGGCTTCCATAACTTAAAAATAAAAATATTAAAATCACAGTGGCTAGTGAGATATATTAAAATCTTAATATGCACTTTTACAGATTTGAATGTGATCATTCCATCTTTGCCTTTAACACTCCCTTTTGTTTGTCAATTGTGTGTTATATGATCCATTCACCTTATAAAATTACTACATTGTTTCAATTCCAATATCTTTCAGCTCAGCTTTAAAAAATATATATATATATATTCTGACCATAAACAAACATAGAATTGTATGATGAATGTGGTTCTATATAATTAACAGGCTTTGGGGAATACATGGTGGGGCAGAGGAAAACTGAGAACGAAGGAGTGAGGGAGAGAAACCATTGTGCACTGATTGTAGCTTCTATCCCCTTGTGCCACTTTGAGGTGGGTAAAGGAGTCTGGAATGAGGGAGTGAAGTTGAGCCTGGGAAAAGTGGGGAGGAAAGGTGGTGGTTTAATTTTGGTCTTTTTGTTTCTCACTTCCTGAATCTATTTTAAGTGTCAGAGTCTGCTTTGGCCGTAATGGTAATTGCTAAATAATCTGCCTATCTTAACCTGTGAGCTTTTTCATTCTATTCTCATTCTGTCCCTTTAAACCAAAATAAAGGTTCTGAATAGACCAATTAGTAGTTTCCTTGGTTTAGTTTAAAATTATCTCTATAGGGAATGCTCTGTTTCCTGCCCAGTTTATATATTTTTTTTGTTTGTTTGTTTCATGCTGATCCTTAGTAGGGCTTGTCCTGCATTCCCTGTAGATTACTGACAAATAGACTGAAGTTCAAGATATTGTACAGAAGAGAGCTAAAAATGGTCAAGATGTTATTAGGGTGTAGCTATAGTATATGTGTCTTTATCAGTCATTCCTGACCTTACGCAGCAGTTGGTAGCTTTTTTTTTGCTTGCCAGACCTGTTAGTAGCTTCACAGAGCCATTGGCTTAGAGCTTGCAAGCTGTCAGCAGGACTTGCATTTCTTCCTCAGCTCCCCAGGCAAGGTGAAGCTGTGCTAGGAACTGGGGACTTGCAAGATCCTCACAAGACTGAAAGTAGCTTATCTTGGATCATCCCTGCTTGGCAGGCTCTTTTTGGAGAGACTTCCACCTTGCACAAAGGCCTCCTTCTGTCCCCATGACACTTGGAGAAATTGGGAGTCCTGGAAGCTCTCGGTCTGTCATTGGGACTCCTTACGTCAAACAAATCATAACATTTATATATGTTTTGTTAGTATATTGGATTGGTGTTTTGTTGAAGTATTATTTTTTTTGTAATTATTCATGGGGAAGAAATGAAGGTCTGTGTGTAACCTGTAAACCAGTTTGTGATCTGTTTTGCTGAAGTTTAGGACTAAAATCGGCGTTAGGGTTCCTCTTTCTTCATTAAAATAGGGAAGGATACTTTTTCAAGTGTCAGTGAAGTTCTTAAGATTTTTACCTCAATAATCCATATGCAGATGTTCCAGTTTTTTTGACTTGAGACAATCTGTACAATAGATTTTTCTGCTATACAGAATTAAATGTGTTATGATTCATAGTTGGACTGGTTCAATGTTTTAACATTTCCAAAATAATACCGTGTCACTTTTGTAAAGAAAAGAAAAAAAATCGTTCAAGTAAAAGCACTGATACAACTGTCTGTTTTTCGTATTTTCACCACTGATTATAGTTCTATTGATAAGTATCTGTGAATCATTAAAAAAGTTGTAAGCAAAACTTGCAGTTTCTTTTACGTTTTGATTGTCTTACTGCGTTGAGTAAACCAGTTTCTGCACTCTCGCAAAGTCTATACCTGATTGCAAATGTAATTGCGTGCTAAGTAGTCTTAAACTTGTTTGTCTGATACATGTTTCCACCCATTCTGGACTACAGAATCCTCTGATGGTAGTTCAAGTATTCTGTTTCCTGATAAATGATTCAATAGGACAGCTTGTATTGTAATGATATCAGTGTAATTGAAGGGTAAAACCAGGAGAATGATGATTAAAATCCGTACAAACTTAATTAGTTGTAATCATATCTTTTTATAGCAGAGTTGCACAGAATAAAATTAATTCTTGCCTACTGTAGTGAATAATTTTCATAAACAGTTTTCTATAGTCTTTATGAAACATCGTAATATAAACAGATACACCGTGATGGTGTAAAAATTACCTAGTGCATAGCACTAAAATAGAACGTGCTGATTTTTAAAATTTAGGAAAATATTACTAATATATCCAAATTTTATTGTAACCAATATCTCTAACTTACAACATTGCATTTAGCATTGATTGAAATAATTGTATGTTTTCCCGAGAAGTCTGAGGTCCTGTAGGTGGCTAATATAGCAATGTGTTTTACAGACTTGTACAGGTTTGATGGCTGTAAAATTAGGAAACATGTCAAATTGTAAAAAAAAAATACAATGTCTGTTATTTTTATTTGCACCTTCTAAGTTAACTTTCTGTCTTGGAGATTTGGACATAATTTCATATACCGCATTTGGGTGGCCTTTTTGAGCAATGAAGGTACTAATCTTTTTCTTCATTGCCATATTTGCACTGTGGGAGAGAACATTCTAGGAGTGCCCTATCATCAGAAGTAGTTGATGTTGCCTATTAATATTCACTATAAACAACAGTAATTGGTTTTCCTCAAAATTAAAAGGAAAGACAAAGGATTATACAGTAAATGTTATAATTTCTGGAATATTTTCTCATTGATTTACATATTCAGCTGGCAACCTATTGCGTCTTAAGATTTGTAGACGGAGTGGAAAAGTTGCATGTGCATTATTAGCCTGAATCTGTGTAACTCTAAGAGTTAAAATGTTTCAGATTCCACCTGTCTGAAGTATTGTAAGTAACGGGTGCGTTAGGACCATAAGTGAAGTACTGTCAGTTGAACTATTATTATCCCAGTATCTTCAAAATATATTTCCTCCTGAGTTGCTGGAAATAGCTTTGAATGCCAGTTGTAAGTTCTGACATTTGTTAACAGAGGGGAGTGGCTAGGCTGATATGAATGAATATACTGCTGTTCTTTGATGAAAAGATGAAATGATCTGTTGATGAAAAAAATGAAAAGATCTGTTGTTCTTTTGCTGCTGTTCAAATTCAGAACTGTTGCAATCCAGTTGAGCTCAGGAAAAAATGTTGCGGTTTAACCTCAGCTGGCAACCAAGTACTGTGCAGCTGCTTGCTTACTGCCCCCCACTTCTATTGGGAAAGGGGGGAGAACTGGAAAAAGGTAAAACCTGGGGGTTGAGATAAGAACAGTTAAATAATTGAAATAAAGTATAATAGTAATAATAATAATGGTAATGAAAAGAGAGACTGCAGAGAAATGAAACCTAATAAACACAAGTGATGTACAGTAAAATTGCTTACCACCTGCTAGCTAATACCTGACCCAAGCAGCAGTCTCTTTTGAGTAACTCCTACCAGTTTATACACTGGGCATGACATGCTGTGGTACAGAATATCACTTTGGCTATTTTGGCTCAGGAGTCCCGTCCCTGCTCCCTCCCAGCTTCTTGTGCCCCTCCTCATTGGCAGAGCATGAGAGACTGAAAAGTCCTTAATTCAAAGTAAGCATTACTTAGCAATAACTAAAACACTGTTGTGTTGTCAGCATTGCTCTCAGACTTAAGCCAAAACACAACACTGTATCAGCTACTAAGAAAAGATGAGTTCTATTGCAGCAGAACTGAGGCAACAAATGAGCATAAATACTTGGTTAAATATTTTCTTTTTCATAGATTTAAATTTTTTTGGCATGTACAGTTGCAATTTCTGGAATACTTTTAATTTACTTTTGCTCTGGGTTTATTTTATAGTTTTCATTACAGGTCTTTAATTTTTATTTAGTTTTCATTTTTATTATCATAGATCAGTTCCAAAGTTGTTTTTCTATCTTCTTTAGCCATGTGATCTGTTTGTTACTAGGCATGCTTGCTTGTGTTTGGTTTATAACAAATCTCTGGTTTTGATTGTGTAGGACAGATCTTTTTCTGAAACAGAATACATGGTAACTCTGGTTTATGTAAATTTGTTGCAACTGCATTAAGAAATTTTGCAGACGCAAAATCTCTGAAGCTGTGTAAAGCTGAAAGGATGGACTATGAGTCAGACAATCACCAGTTACAGGTCACAAAACACCACTAGATTCTTGTATTCTAATAACAATCTTTTCTGTTACTGAACATGATATAGTTTGAGAAAATGCTGTTGTTCCATACCAAACAACCAGCATTTCCGTAAAATTGTACTTAAATACAACTTATTATACATTTTGTATGACAGGAAGCACTTGTGTTTATGATAGATTCAGAAAGTAGTGGTGACAATGACAATAATTTAGAAAACTCTGCATGTGCCAATGCCATGTCAGCTTGCGAGACAGACATGGATAAATCTGAGATAATTTTACATTAATTTATTCTACCTGTGCTGCACAGTTATTTCTATAAATTACTTCACAAAATATGATTTAGTATTGCAGGAATTAGTATGGTTGTGTAGCATGAGGGTCGTTAGAAAATTCTTCCTTTTATTTAATGTTCAGATATATATTATGAATTTATTTTGTTACACTTATGTATTAACAAACCGTGTTTCACACATTCTGATCTTCTTTTTTCCAAAGCAAAACAGATTTATGCAAGTTATTTGTAGTCTTTAATACAAATCTTGGAAACTTTTCTGACGGAAATGTAGAATCGCATAGTATGTCTGTCTGCATTATGAAGCATGATGCCTCATCTGAGTGCTTTGAACTATAGAGCAAGCCTTGGAAGCTTCCATTACACCTTAGCTTTGTTGTAAAGTGCTCAAACAAGGGAGTAAAAACACAGATGGGAAAATTTTAGTAAGTAAAACTCAATAGTAAGTTTTGTGATCATTTTTTTAAATAATGAAATACGCAAGTGGTTTACTTGATAACACTTAAAATTTTTATTGGGTTGTGACACTAGTCATTGCCTGTGCAAAGGTGCTAAGCTCCTTCAGAGAACAGCAGTCACAGAATACTCTTTTGTGAGATCTTGGAGAGATTACAAGATGCCATAAATGCCATCCGCCAGTTGACTGATTAGTACTTCATTTATATTTACCTTAGAATGAAATGTATGTAGGTATCACTTCTAACTTTACATGAACTTTATACAGACATTAAGCGATTGTTGCTTTACTTGTGTATACAGTTAGGACGTGAGTTCTATTTTTTAAGAGTTTTCTGGGTCCTGGGCAATATGAAATGAAAAGTCAGTTTCAGAAGAGGGGAAGCAATCTAAAGCAAGCCATACATGTTTTTCTTTCTTCACTCTTAAGCATTATAATATTCTGAATAATATAACATAACTGTCAAGAAATACTAATTGTAGTGATCTGTGCTTATTTAGCTTTTTCTGTGTGGTTTTACATTGTTTGGTCTAACTGCTGTTTGAGATCTATATGAAAATGACTCAGACATAAAAGTATTTCTGGACCAGATATGTGAGTTCATGTATATGTCTGCAGACTCTCATGTCAGAGAGAAATTTGAATTCACATGCAATGCATGGAGGAGGTTTCACAGGCATTACAATGGTTATAAGTTTTGTTCAGGTAATGCACAATACTTAGGTGTGTGGTCTGAAAGCACAATGGCAGAAAAAGGCAAAATCATTTTTTGAGTACGTAAACCCATGTAACGTACAGTGTATGTAACTATAGTGTGTACTGTTGCATGTTGAAAGGAGACATTCACTGAACCATAGGTCAGGTGCTGGATTTCATCATATCTGAGGTGTTTACTCCCTTTCTGAAGAGCAGATATTTAAAGTATTTTTAATTTATATATGTGTGTGTGTGTGTGAGACTAAGATAAGTAATGACTTCGGCTGCTAGTGATCCAAGGTAACATATTGACCAGTGACTGAATGTGAAAAACAACTTTTGAAAATAATCAGGAAATGCTCAGCAAATATGAAGCTGGCTGTATGCATATGCTGGAGTATAGCTTAGTGAAACAGTAAAGAGAGATGAGAAGGAATGGTTTATTCTATGTGAAACAAACTGGCTTGTGGTATTTAAGTATCTGAGTATAAAACACTTTAATTTCTGCAATGTTGCATTCAATATGTGCCATGTATAGAGACAGCAGTGGTATAAATTGGAAATGGAAGACATAATTTTTCAACAGTAGGCATGTCTTTGAAAATGTCTGTAGCTATACCACTAATGCATGGGTTGACTGAATAAACATTTTGCATACTGTCAGTTATTCATATGGCTATGTATTTGTGCAGGTACATGCAAAGTATTTTGTACAATCAAGTGATATTAATGCTTGCTGTTAATACATGGTTGAAAAATCGCTGCTGACAGAAAGATTTAAGACAGTAGGTGCCACTGTGTCTGAATTACATTAAAAGAGAAAGAAGAATACCATAAACGTGCTGTACTGATGTAAGTAAACTTTCTGTTTACATAGTTTCTGAATATGTTGTAGGCTCCCACTGGCATGTTTTTTCCCCTTGGGCTTCACTAGAGATTTCTACTTGGGCAATCAATCACACCAGCTCCTGGCAAATATAATGAACCATGCACACCTCTTGAGTCCTACAAAACATCAGGAATGAAAAAGATCCTGTTTGGTCAAACTTATTCAATTTACTCAAGACTGCAAGCTAGAAAAAACATCAAACTTGCAATTAATCCCAAATACTGCTGGTATTCAGGGTGCATAGCATAATATTGGTAAGACTGATATTCTAGGATGTTAGTAATTATTCCTGTATTTGAAAATATGGTAAATATGAAAATAATTTGAAACAAAAATACTCTAAGAACTAGTAAAAATGTACATATTGGATTTTGGCCAAAGGAATGCTGATATAATGGTTGGTGGTTTCCAGCTCACCTTTATATTGCTTTACTAGAAAATATGAACACTTTTTTTTGTCTATACAAACTGATCTGTAATAGTATGTTTGTTTTACCTCACAGGCTTGCTACCTAACGAAGAAGCGATACGAATAGCATCTGTAGATGCTGGAATTCTTATTTTTCCCCATTTAGGGCTATTATTAAATAAGGCTTTTTCTCTAAAATACAAGCTGAATAGCTATCAATAAAATACCAAAGATGCAATCTTTATATGGAAAGCATGATTTTACATAAGTGAATGCAAGCATAGTGAATTATGCTTTCACTTTACTGACAAGGTCGTATGCCACACTGGTTTAGTGCTGGTATGTGGATGGAAGGGCAAGTAGTTGTATGTATCTCTAAAAGACACATTTACATAGCATGCTCTTTTGTGGTTGGTGCGCGACTATGTAGTCAATGGTACTTGATGACATGCAGGTTTTTTTGGTCATCAGTTGTGACCAGTCACTTTGTTAAACAGACTTGGTGCCCTCTATAGTTTTTTGCCTTTGCTTTTCTTTGTTTTGTGCTCATTTGTCATGTGAGCCTTCTGCCACTCAGTGCTTTCCTTGAAGCTGGCTTTTCATTCTGCTTGACAAATGTAGTGGCTGTGTTCTGTCCACCAACTTGCAGGCCAGTTCCCTGAGTATGCCCAGATAAACATCTACACTTTTGTTCCGCAATTTACATTTTTGCTCTGTTGTAGAAAGGATGAATTTAGAGGCAAACCCAAACACTTTTGACAAATATAAAGCAGAACGTATTTTATTCACAGCAGTTTTAAATCTGGGTTTTTCTGTGGAGTTAAAATAACAACTTCTGATTATGAAGTTACGTAAATGTTAGAGAAGAAATGACAGGAAAAAAGCGATTGGTGGTGAATTAGACATTTTACTTGTTGGTTTTGAAATAACAAGTTCTGAGGCTCTTCAACTTTCCTACTTATATTTTGTTGCATAGTCTTCCTGCTCTTTGTTGCAACATTCCTATCACTATTTCAAAATAACAATTGCTTTAAAATGTTATTCGTTACTTGCTTAATGTGTCATAAGGTCATTTAGCATATTGCAGCCTGGTTCTGTCTGAGTCATCATCTACTGAAGGTAAGCAGTTAGGAACATGATTAATTCTAAGCACTGTAAAGCTCCGTTGCCGAAGTTCCATGTTTATGTTGAGTCACAGCCGAAAGCAAGTTATCATCTTAGCAAGTTATCATCTTACTATATTCATAGATGAATAGCTTATTGTTTTTTAAATATACAGACTTCAATTGTTAGCCCTTCTGTCCTAACTTTTGAGAGAATCGTGCTCATTCATCCATTTTTAAAAACTAGATCATCATATATATTATACAATAACCCTCTGTATCATCTTTCATAGTAAGAAGAGCCTTAAAACTAGGTTGGAGTGTGTTTTGTCCCTTTCCATTTGCCACACTTAATCAGTAAGTGCTCTGTTGTTTAGGGGCTAAATTTGTGCTACACTGCTGGTGTCTAATGAGTTCTCTGATCATCAAAAATATGACCACTGCTCGTTTTCATACCTAGTTTTCCCATACACAGAAATTGGGATGATTGATTGTGCCCAGTCACATGAGGATGAGGAATCAGTGTGCAGGTAAAGGAATGCACTTTGTCCGCAAAGTGTAGAAACACATGTATCCTACAGTGTAGACATTTTTTGAGAGTTCTGCTTTGTATTACTAATTTAGCACTCTGTGGTACTGCAGTATAGCTTTTTACTAGCTTTGGTATGCTTGGGTATGTAACAAAATATCCTTTGTTGGAATATTGAGCTGCGGATCTAGTAGCTAGGATCCTATTTCTTAACTAGCAGAGTCTGCTTTGTTATGCTGTTTTTTATTCTGGTGACAAAGTTAGAAAAAGAGCCACAAAACATTTTAATTTTTCTTCAAACATGATACTTATGGTTTTGTTTAAACATAAGTAATCCCTACATATTTTTATATATTATGGAAATATTTAAGCCTCTATATGCTGATAGCCTTTGAGGATGACGCATGGAAGCGTAATTTCTTGTTTTCAGCCAAATCATGTAAATTGCAGGGATGAGTCTTGTAACAGCTGTGGAGTTTTGTGCTGCAGGGCCTTCACTCAGCAAATAGTCTCCACATTGTAGTAGCTATGCTTGTCTAAAATTATATATGTGGCCATTTTTGTGGGAAGAGGAATATAATTTTTATTAGAACAACAGATACATCATACATGTGCGTGTGAGGAGATAACAGAGGAAACAAAAGCTTGACTGCTTTTTTAGATGATATTTAAAGATATATTTTTCCAAGATAGTTGCATTAAGATGGACTTTTGTGAGGTGAAAACTCACCTCATTTCTCCAATTTAAGGTTGCTACTCTAGTAAAAGGAGCTCTTTGCATGGATTTTGTGGCCCCATCAGAATGCTAAGCCGATTAAGTGCGTAGGCTATGGGAATGAATTAGATTACTCGTAAAATGAAGCACATTAAAAGCCTTTTTTTGGATAGGACTTCAGAATCTGCATGTTACTCTTTACCGATACTCTACTTCTTAATGAATCATGTTGCTTTCTGAAACCAAACTACATCCTTCCTGATTATGTCATAGCAATGCTTGAATCCACCAGTCTACAATGCAAGTTAGATAACTATAGTGTAGCTTATAAATGGAGGTAACCTGTAGAAAGAGAACAGATTTGTGACTGTTAAATGCGTAGTTCCCATGTCTATGGAAGCATGCTTTTTCTCCCTGTGTCTGTTTTGGAGCTATGTAGAAAGAACAGTTCCCTTCACAATGCTTTTAGCAAACTGAAAAATAATCCTGTTAAAATCTACCATGGATAAAAGAGAGTTTCTGTAAAGTGAACTATAAAATGAAGTTGGCAGGTTTTAATCCACAGATTATGAAGCTGTAATCATGTAAACTGCTGGTAGCCTGCAGTACTCTTGAAGAAGGCTTAAATATAGTCCTTTATGGCCACTAATACACCAGCACAGTGTACTTCTGATTCTGCTGTTTACCTAATCTTTCTATTTCCATGTACCTGAAGTATATTTAAATTAACATAAAAATTGCTAGGATTGGGAAAAAAAAAAAAGGAAAAGGTGCAATTCTTAGAAAGTGTTAAAACATTTAAATCAGTAGTTATTTGTGTTTCAGTGGTATGAATACATTTCATTGTTTATATGTTTAAATGTCTGTCAGTTCTACATAACATAATATGAAGGTGTTAAATATGTATCTTCAATTATTAATACATTTTTCTTGTTCTATATGTAGCTGATGCTTTAGGAGATGCTAATATTTTGGTGAGGTAGGAAATATGTCTCTAGCTTGTCTTTTACAGTATCCTCAATGACTCCTTTTCTATGAAACATGTCTTGGTTACAGCTGTAAGAATTTTTTGGGTTTTTTTTTTTTGTCCTCCTTCTTAGTAGCTGGCACAGTGCTGTGTTTTGGCTTTAGTCTGAGAACAAATTTGATAACACACCAATATTTCAGTTGTTGCTAAGTAGCGTTTATTCTGATCAAGGACTTTTCAGTGTCTCATGCTCTGCCAGTGAGGAGGGGCACAAGAAGCTGAGACGGGACACCTGATGGAAACTAGCAAAGTGATACTCCATACCACAGCACATCATGTCCAGTATATAAACTGGGAGGAGTTACCTGGAAGGTGCTGATCCCTGCTCAGGTCAAGCTGGATATTGGTCAGCGTGTGATGAGCAATTATATTGTTCATCACTTGTGTTTATTTTGTTTTTTCCCTTTCCCCTTTTAATTTTATATTCTTAGTCTTCTTGTTATTTCACTTTATTATTATTATTATTATTAGTAGTAGTAGTAATAGTATAGTTATTGGACTGTTCTTATCTCAACCTGTGTGGTTTACATTCTCTCAGTTCTCCTGGCCATCCCGCCCCAAGCACAAGGGGAAGAGGGGGATGAGTGAATAGCTGCCTGGTTATGAGTTATTGGTTCACATTCAACCATAACAAACAAAAAAGGAAAAAACAATCAAACCCAAATCCTCCCTCTCTAGCCTTAATAGTCTAAACCTCACAGGAAATTGGAAAAAAGTTAACAGAGTAATTAGTGACTTTCTAGATATGTTTTAAATAGTAAATGTTAAAAGCATTTATAAGGTGATACCTAATATAAAACTATTTTCTCATTTCTTTGGTTTTAGAAGGCTGTATAAAATAAATCATAAAAACGGCTTTGTATTTTATTGCTCCTTAAAACTGAATGTCCTGAATCAAGCTGTTTGTATTTATTCTTATTTTGATAACACACAATTTTATATTTTCATTGATACCAAAAACTTCAATCTATTCAAGTGTTGCATCTCTCACTGCTGAAGTCTGCCTGCAAAGAACTGTGAAATAAACATCTGACTAATCTAACTGTGAGGGGTATGGTAAGACTGATCACTACCAAATATGTACATTAGTCCTAATGAATCTGTTTTTTTTTTTAAAGGTAAGATCTTTTCCAGAGAGAGCCGTCTAGAAATTCAGATAATTGAAATAGGGATCCCAGCTACTCAGAAATGTCCTGAAGCTTTGTATCTTTGCCTGAGTAATCCTTTGGAAAGGCTTCTTTAGCATATTAAAACCAATTGTCATTTTTTATTGTTTTTGCTGGACTTTATCTTATAACTGCTTAAGTTAGAAAAACTGACAAGATAACTTATGACAGTACGTGAAGTAACAAAACTGTAATTAGTACTTAAAAACACTGTCGACCCTTTTTTGGTGTGTCTTTTTTTCCTCTTTTAATGCATATTTTCCTTTATTCTTTTTTAAATGTGCTTTAAAAATAACATTCTGGATACCACTTTATGGAGCTAGCAGCCTGGTTTGAGTTAAGCAGCTGTAGAAACAGAAGTGCTCTAGATGATATTGAATTAGTAGCAGAGTTAGTTCGTGAAAATGCAGATGAACATAGTTTTGAAGAGCATATATATAGTCTGGCTTTAGAGTGCTCAATTATATCAGGAAGCATGATGAACTCTTTCTTTTGCAAATAAGTGATAAAATAAAACGTGTCAGAAAAAATTATCAGAAACAAAGCAAAGACAGATAAAGAGTTTTAAAATAAGAAGGCATGGTGTCTAGAGAGGAAATATTCTAGACATGTAGAATAACTTAATATAAGACTTGGCCTTAAAAGGGCAGAGGGAAAGAAACAAGGAAAGGGTGATAAGGATGAAATGAGGTTGGAGAAAAAGAAACAAAAAAAGTCAGAAAAAAATTGGAAATGATTTACAGAAAAGCAGGAAGGAAGCAAGTGATGAAACCCAAAAAGTTATGTGATTTCGGTAGCGGTGGTTGGACCATCTAAATGTGAATCTGAAAGAAAGCAAGTGTAGGAATGGTGCTAATAATGCTAGAGAATACAGGAGGAACATAAAAGATTTTTTTATTTTTTTATTTTTTTATTTTTTATAATTGGAATTTCAACATTGTTATTAATGCAGAAGTAAAATGCCAAACACTATTTTTTAAAAATGTTTTCCTGTGCCAAGATGAGAAGATTTTAACCATTTTGAGTGTGAGATGTGTGTGCAAAATGGGAGTAAATACAAATCTGAAAACACTATGGGTTTTTTTAGTTGTTTTTTTGCTATTTTTTATGTTAATAATATCCATGTTTTATTAAAAATAACTGTTCTGTAGCTTGAACTTTATTTCAAAGTTGTGAATGCATGTGAAAAGTTAAAGTATTAAACCAAGTAGAATAGAAAATCTATAATATTTTGTGTGATTTAATAACTGTATTACTTCTATTCTCTCTGTAAGCATATTTTGTGTAAGCAGTTAAGTGGCTTCTATTTAAAAGACTAAATAATTTTTAGTATATTTTCAGAATTACAGCTTTCATACTGAATCATTAATACAACCATTCTGGAGCCATATTAAAACTAGTGTGCACCGTGTGCCCAAGTTAATTGAAGAGCTATGACTTGCCAGGTTATTTTGTGTAATTCTGGGTTGCTGGTGCAAAGTTTTCATTTGGATTGCAAACCTACAACACAGAGATTCCAGCTCAGTCTTTCAGTCTTTTGTATGATGTCTCTTTCTTCAACTAGGTTATGGATGTTTTCATTGCTTAAAGTAGCCAGTTATTCTATGAAAAATAAAAATGTGGGTTACAGTTGGCAGTGGCAAGTTTACCATCTTTTGCTTCTGTTTCAGCATTTTGTTAGTCTTATTGAATGTTTAGATTGTATTGAATGTTTAGACTGTTGGTATTACACAATAATTTTTTAATTGAAAAAACACAGCAAAACACTTTGGCCTAATAGATGAGAAAATAAACCCAGTATGTTTATGAGAAAAATTGCTATTTGAAAAATGGCAGTTATGATACACATTTCAAAAATCAATATACAGAAATAAATATTTGCTTATTTTTTATTATTTTTCTTTTTTACTGTGTGTGTACTTATAGCCAATTTAGTAGAAATTATTGTTTGAAAGGTGATTGTCAAGAGAAAGTGGTCAGAGTAGCTAAGAAAAAATATTTGCAGGCAACTAGCTTATTTGTCACTGAAATGGATCTAACATAACAAAGGTAATATTGTGGGGACGACAAATAGTTGTGGTCACATACCCTATACGTGGCATGGTATACTGTTGTGTTAGGCGTGTTTCTGGAATAATGCAAAGGAGGGGTGCTTTTTCTCTCTAGTCCAGGGACACTTTGTGTTGTAGAAAATTAGGGTACCCAGAGAAGAACCTGGTAAGAAAAAGCAGTCACCTGATTTCCTCTGACTCATATGTGAACTGAAACTAGGGAGGCTGAATGGAATTCATATTAATGAAAATGAAGTTCAAGATGGACAGATTTAGGGTCAACAGATAAGAAGACTTTCTCGGAGGTTTCAGTTCATTCAAAGCACTTTAATACAAATGTCTCCAGCTGAAACAGCTGCAGGTAGAGGTAGAATGGAAAAGAAATCCCCTAATTTGAACTTTTAAGCTACAGCTATAATGGTGGACATCTTCATCATAAAGATGGAACTAAAAATGGACTGCATCATGAGGTGTGCTAAACTTGTGTTTACTACCGAAACAATCAGCAGGGGCTGCAAAGCAGCATCTTTGTCAAGTGAAAGACAGGCCATCCCTTCCAGACATTTTTCACATTTTATCTTCCCTGTGGTTCTGTGGAAAAAGACATGTATTCTAGGGAAAAAGTCTACATTTCAGACTGAATGATAAATGTAGGTTAATTTTTATCCTTTCTTACAATGTTCTTAACTATCACTTTCCCCTTGAGAGTAAGTGGCCCATCAGGCTGGTTTGTTATGTCTTGGGAAGTGTCCTAGTTTCACTGCATATTGTTTTTTAGCTGCAGAAATGCACATTTCAACTTTGTTATCTGCCACTGTTATTTTGTGTTAAAGCTATATTCCTGCCCTATTCAAGAAAAGCAGTCCTATTAAAATGACATTTAAACTGGTTGTTTGAGGCTTAAAATTTTGTTAGGTAGAGTTAATAAAAATTTCCATTGTCTGGCATTTATGATACTGGTAATTTCTTGAGACTACAATGCTTTGAAAACACATGGTGAATAAGCACTAGAACAGTAGTAAAACCAACTGCAACTGAGGGTTTTCTGCTTACTAAGGTGTTTAGCTCTTGGAAATTTTTTCATTATTTCATGTGGGATTTTAAAATTCATTTTAAGAGATAAATTACTCCATTAACTTTACAATAGGTAGCTATTATTTTATGCTCATCTAATACTGCGATACCATATGGCAATGGAGATATGTGAGCTTCTAAATGCTTTACATTTATTTTTGTCATCTTGTAGTAAATTATATTTCTGTAAAGCAGCACTTTTTATGTACCCATTATGATTGTATTTAGATACAGTAGTTTTTTTCCAAACTTCATTTTTAAAAAAATCCATGCTCAGTTTGCTTTCATGAAATTGTATGCGTTAACCCTGTTATGTAAAAATAGCTCATGTTTTCCTGGGCACTCAGTGTTTCATGCACAAAGAATGTCCATAGTGCTATTGATAGGTTCATTTTTATATGTTGGCTTTATGATACAAAGGATAAAATGTAGCTTTTATTTTTTGTCTTCTTTTTTACAGTAGCATCTTTGGAGACGTTGTCCTGCAAAAACGTGTTCGTAATATTAATTGAGGATTAAAAAATAGGTCAAGCCTGGATTTGAATATCTCAATGAAATTTTAATTCATGCCCTTTATATTTTTAATTTGTATGTAAGATGAATTCTGTTTCGTAAAGTTGACTGCTGAGTTGTAGAAATTAACTTGTCAGATTTGGAATGGGATTTTTATGTTTGAATGGATAAATGTTATTTAAACATGATTTTTTGTACTTCCTATATTCTCTTAGTAACAAATATACTTTATGGTAACCAGTGCATTGTCCCAAAAGCCCCTAGCTGTCTTTACAGTCCAGACCACCAAAAGTTAAGCTGCTGTGTAGAAGGCCAGCCGTGAATGCCAGCTTTATGATTTGCATACATACCTGCTGTTTGAAGGTTAAGTTTAGTAACATAAAACATTTTGTGTCACGTTGATTAATTGAAAGATACCAGCTGATAAAATCACTGCACTGAAGTCAGAAATTTCATACCTTCTGTTTTGCTTGGTAAGATATTATTATGAAATAATGGGATACAGCAGCTTTCTACTGTCTAATCATTCTTGTATGTATAAAAAAAAGTGGATGGATTTCCTGATAAAAGTAGAATGTTGGTAACTAATGCTTTATCAAAAGTGCAAATCATACAGAAATAGAGAACTCTCAGGCTTTTAAGCTGCAGATGGATTAAATATTGCTATATCTTCTGTAAGTGTAGAATCTGGCCTTACTGTGACATTGATACAGTCTGTGTGCCTGGAAAACAGCGAAAAAACAGGTTTTGAGACATCTCTGAATTACTACATACCTATGAAATCTGAGAAAATGACAAGGGAAGACGAATGTCCTAGTTTTAGTGAAAACAAAATAAAACTTCAAGCTAGGTATAGTCTTTTTTTCCAGGGGATCATCAAAACTGTTTATGTGTAAGAGAATAACAGTGATGTAATGTCATTATTTCTTGCAGTGGTGATAGATATGTGCCTTTCCAGATTTTGTTGGAGGTGAAAAGTCTGTGAGAGACCTTGGTAATTTCCATTGCTTTATTTTGGGTCAGTTGCAATTTCTAGCCATTCTAATAATGTTTACATTTTTGTCCCAGTGCCTGTTCTAATGCTTCATTTTCTTGAAAACTGAGATAGTATCTCTAAAAAGCTGCTATATCGTGTGGGCAAAGGAATATCATGCTCATTAAGGAGGCATTTGTTTGAGAAGTAAGCTTTAGATTTTATTTCTAAGGATGAATTCTTTTTCAGTCTTTTGACACTTCTGAAAGTACTGAAGAAAAACAGCCTGATTTTTCCCAAATGTATCTTCTCATTAGAAGTTTTTTTGTGTGTTTGGTCAACCTCTGAAAATTCTGGTTTCATTTGGACACAGCTGTGGTGGTTTCTTTTAATGTGTGTCTTGTTATAACATCGTAGTTTTTGAGCATTATCATATTCCTCCTTTATGTACTTTTTTTTTTTTTAAATGCTTGTCTTATTTTAAATATTCATTAAACATTCTGAATTTAGTACCAGGAGAAAATGAACTGTTTATGGGTAGGTATACTTAGAAGAGAATTGAACTGTATTGATTTGAAAATAAAATTTCACCAATCTTTTCCAACCACTAATTTCTCATTTAAAAAAAGGTACCTACTTTATAATTTCTTTTTTGTTATATCATCTTATTCTTAGCAAAAAAGTTATAATTAGAAACCACTGATAGTGGCAGTTTGGGATTTGATATGTGACATTCTACTATAGAATGTAGTACATCTATATAAGACAGACTTTTAAATAAGCTGTATACATCAAAAATCAAGGAAAGAAAAATGGTTATGCTTAATGCTACGTAAGCCTTCAAAGAGATGGGAGCATAATAAGCAAGAATGTAAATTCATATTTAGGCAGTTGAAATCTGATTATGAACATGAGAACATAAAAAAAGGAATTATCATTATTGTAATAATAACACTAAAAAAATGTTTTATGCTCATTTCAGTCAGCATGAGTGTGAGTGTGTCAACTTTAATGTTTAAACCATCTTTTTTTCCTGGCAAACTGAGTAGCCAGCTCTTGGCAATATGGACTCATTGAGGACTATATGAAAGAGATATTCCTTAATGGCTTCTGCTTTTACATACTTAGCTTCATCAGAACACTAAAAGGTTCACATTCCTAGTTACAAGATATCTGGAAAACCTCATAGTCATGGAGCAAGAACCTTTTTCTCTGCGTCTTATCTAAAGGCAGCTTTTCTGATAAGTACTAGTCATTTTGGCATGTACTAATCGGTTGTAAGAGAATCAAGTGAAAGCTGCAATAGAAGGTATTATTTATTTTTGTTGAGTTTTTAGTTGTTTCTTCCAACTTTCATCACTAATGAGGTAAATAGAAAAAACACCCATGTGTTTCTAAAAATGGTAGCTCTGAAAACTGGGGTAATTTTTTCCAAATGGAATATGATGAAAAATTAGTAATCAACTATATAACCCATTTTTTTTCAGTGTTTTTTAAAATGTTCAGGCATGATATTTTTCTTTCTGGACAATACTTTCTCTGAGGTCTGCTTTTGCTTTCTACATTTTAAAAAAAAACCCTTTTGATCTGAACATCAGTAAATCAAAAGGAAGTGAAAAATAATGATCTGTTTCTGTACTTAAAGACATGTCAATCTTCATGGAAAAAAATCTGTTGCAACAATTATATCATTGAGAATTTGGCATGTGCCTTTAGCATCCAGCTGCTTAAGTTCCTCAAACCTTGCTGTTTAGAAATTCAATTTATTTTTTACAGAACTTCTGTTCTTTATACAGATAAATTGGAGACTATCACAAAATGAGGCGCAGTAATCAATTTAAACTCAGCAGTTGCCTGCTATTAATTGCCGTTTACACACATTTAAATGCAAAGCTCATGATAGCTCTGATTCATAAAATGTTAAAGATACTTTTAATAGGGAAAAAAGTCTTGAACTCTGTATGTGGCAACAAGAATTTACATTCCTTCTCAGGTAGGCATTTTACAATTCCTTAAAGATTTCTCCTTAATGCAGATTCACTATTGTGTCTTTGAAAGCTAACGGGGTAAGATATCTCAGGATTTGCGTATAGTGTATATATCTAGTACTGAATATTCAGCAGGAAACTGTAAAAAAATTAATTAGCCAAAAGCATTGTGTTTAATATGTTTTCATTTATGTTTATTCTTAGGTAGCATTAACTGATATTAATGATAGATTCTGTGAGATTTTGAGTTCTCGCTTTGATGTGCTCACATTATTCACAGAAGGTCCATGCAGTTCCTACCTGAATAATCTAGTGTTTGGAGGTGTCACCAAGACTTGTTAATATGCTTCTGTTACTAATACTTATTCTGGAAATAGTTGATGTGTAATTTGCGCATTTTGTTAGCACAAAAAATCTCAGAAAACATAATAAATGTAATGCAATTTGCCCAAATCTCTCATTGCTTGTTATCAAGATAAAATGTTACTTGTATGAATTTATATATATATGTATGTATGTAATGTTATTGAAACTTAAATATCAAATTTATATAATGTTCAGATCATAAAGTCTGTCTCTCCCTGGTTCATACAGAATTACACTATAAATAAGCCAGTGAAGTTTGCTTTCAAAAGCAAAAAAGGTTTCTAAAGTAAATGGTTTCAAAAGGTGTCACAAGACTGTACCCAAATAAAAACTGTATGAACTGCAATTAATTTTTCTTTATGCTTACATTTGAAGTGGACAGTATATTGCTATTCTATAACAAGATAAAAGTTGAATAATAGTGTTTTAAATTCAAAGAATAATCAGTTTTAGCACTCACTGAGCCAGTTATTTATTTCAGAAACTGCTTGGTGATGCTTGCAACAGTGTCTGGACAGACTCTAGTGGTCCTGTACAAGCAGTTGACAAACAGTAATGAGATGTCGGCAAGGTAAAAGTGTTGTAGTGCAAGCATAAGACATTGCAGAGAAGACAGTCTGAGAGAAGTTGTTACCTTGACAAATTATAGTGAACAGAGCAATTTCAGGTGAACTCAGCAAGATTAATTTGATCAAAGGAGTAAAATACTAGCACCAGGAGTCTGTAAACAGGCTGGCATTTATTCATTGACATTTATTGCCATTCAACAGCAGATAAATACAGAGCTAAGATCTAGAAAAAAATTAATGCCTATCAACAGACAGTATGCTATTGTTGCATCATTTGGAATAAGTAGAGTTTTTCAGGCTATTTTTACTGTGACTTCACCAAGCTTTTCCTTGGAGGAAAACTTTTTGTCTTTTGACCGTCTTTTCTCTTGCTTATATCATGTGGTATAGGAAGAGGTAACATTATTATTCAACCACAATAGCATTACTTCCACAGTTTTGTTTTTAAGTAGATTTACAGGAAAAAGGAGGGAAAATCTTGGAAACCAAAACCTTGCAAAAATATTAATTTGTGTGAAAGATCTAAATCCATGTAGTATACTTTCTGCATCTGTTCATAGTGTTTAAGAGCCTAGTTCCTTCCTCCTCAGCCTACACAAGAACATGCAAATATGTTCAGTTCAGGGTCATAGTGAAGCTCAATAAGTGGGTCTGTGTGAGGTCCTGCACCTTGGTTGGGAAAATTCCTGATATCAGCTGAGGGATGAAGGAATTGAGAGCAGCCCTGCCGAGAAGGACTTGGGGGTACTGGTGGATGAAAAGCTGGACATGAGTCAACAATATGTGCTTGCAGCAGAGAAGGCCAATTGTATCACGGGCCGCATCAAAAGAAGTGTGGCCAGAGGCTGAGGGAGGTGATACTGCCCCTCTGCTCTGGTGAGACCCTACCTGGAGCAGTGTCCAGCTCTGGAGCCCTCACTGCAGGAAAGACATGGACCTGGTGGAGAGAGTTCAGAGAGTGGCCAGAAAGATGACATGGTTTAGTTTGTGGTGTCCCTGCCCATGGCAGGGGGGCTGGAACTAGATGATTTTAAGGTCCTTTACAATCCTAACTATTCTGTGATTCTATGATCAGAGGGATGGAACACCTCTCCTGAGAAGATGGGCTGAGAGAGTTGGGGTGGAGTTATTCAGCCTGGAGAAGAGAAGGCTCTGGGGGGATATTACTGCAGCCTTTCAGTACTTAAAAGGGGTTTTTAAGAAAAATTGAGACAAATTTTTTAGCAGGGCCTCTTGTGGTAGGAGAAGGGGCAATGTTTTTAAACTAAACATGGGTAGATTTAAACTAGATATAAGGAAGAAATTTTTTACTATGAGGTTGCCCAAAGAGGTGGTAGATTCCCTGTCCCTGGAAGCATTCAAAACCATGTTGGATAGGACTCTGAGCAACCTGATCTAATTGAAGATGTCCCTACTCGTTGCAGAGGGGTTGGACTAGATGACCTTTAATGGTCCCTTACAACCCAAACTGTTCTATGATTCTTTGCTTCTAACAGTGGTCAGTATATAGTTGGCCAATTGAACATGAGGAAAAAACAGAAGGCAAAAGGGGAATGAAAACTTGCATGATACAGCTCTTAGTTACTTTTAAGTATTTACATATACATGCACACAGAATATGAATCTTTCCATACAAGAGTATTTTTGTCTACCCTATGAATATGTTATATGATAATGTTTATTATCATATTCATTATCATAATCAATGATTATGATAATGTTATTTACAGGCATAATTAATTTCTTGAGTGCCAGTTTCTAATTTATAGTAATTATAACTTTATGGGCTGAGTATAAACCCATTTTGATATGTAAGAAAGTGAGAACTATAAGTGGAAATGTAGTGGCAGGAAAATCTTTGAGCAAAAGAGTGAGCATGATAAAGGAAAAGACGAGAATAAGAAAACTCTGTTACACCCGCTTTATTTTTATGGGATAGCATTCAAAAGAACGTATCCAAGAACTCAGTTCTTACAGGTGTTCCACGTGGTTATATATAGAATCATAGAATAGTTAGGGTTGGAAAGAAGGTAAGATCATCTAGTTACAACCGCCCTGCCATGGGCAGGGACACCTCACACTAAGCTATGTCACCCAAGGCTCTGTCCAACCTGGCCTTGAACACCGCCAGGGATTTAGCATTCACAACTCCCCTGGGCAACCCATTCCAGTGCCTCACCACCCTCACAGTAAAGAACTTCTTCCTTATATCCAATCTAAGCTTCTCCTGTTTAAGTATTTACTTTTAGATGAACTGGATCTCATCCATAGTGAGGGTAAATTGATACATTCCCATTCTCTTCTGTAGATGCAAATCTAACAAGTATCTTGTATCATGCAAGTTGCATCCTAAGGGAAACTTCTTACTTTTTAATTATCCCATGTTAGTACATGCTGCAATGAAGTGTTCAAGTAGGCCTAATCTTGAATTTTTGCAAAAAGCCTCCGAGCAATATGTGTCCTAAAACTTACCATAAAATTTTACTGTTGTGAGTTGAATTTGGAAACTTCTATTTGTCAATTACTTTGAAGCAAGGGCTTGCAAAAACCTTAACTGCTGTTACTTTTTTTGATATTACATTAGCACATAGAAGCCTCAGAAATCCCATTGTGATGTACCAGTGTCAAAAGACAGCAGTTTCTCAAATGAATGAAGTTATATGCATGCTCAAACGGGTTTAAGAAGTTGAATTACAAGCAAAAAGAAGGGATGATGAGTAGTGACAAAATGTTTTGTTTAGATACTGCATGTGCACAAGTTTAGTCAGGTGAAGTTCGGCTGCCTGAGCAGAATATTAGGACTAGAAGGACAAAATAGCCACTTTTGGCTGGTTGCAGTTAAAATTGATGAATGGTTCCTCACATAAAACTAGTAATTTGGTTTTCTTTTGGTTTTGTTTTTTTTTTTTTTTTTTAATTGACAAAAAAGTGCTAAAATGGATTTTGGCAGATTTAGATGAGTATTCAGGTAGATTTTTCCCATGAAATTATAAAAAAAATAAAATTGTTTTGGAATAGAATCAGTCTTTGGATCCTTTCATGTTCTGGAAAGAATTTGTGGCTGTCTGTTCTCAAGAGACTTTCATCCTCTGTCAGTTCTTTAATGATCTTGGAAATCTTGGAGCTGTAACACTCTTCTCATAAAAAGAAAGTGTCTCCTTGCATCTTTTATTCGGACTAGGTTCCTGCAGAGTGTGCTTTATCTCATGTTCTGAAGTAACTCAGATTGATCTGTTGGGGAAGGTGATGAGTCCTTTTTGTTTTTTATAAGCATGGACCAAATCTTAAGCATCTCAAGTTAGGACTTTTTTTAATGAGGTGAAGACACATTTTGAATGATCAAAGAGAAGGCCATAAAATACTGATGATTTGCCTGACAACTTTTGTTGCTTAACAGCTGTATGAAAATAACTTTAATAATTGTTATTTTGAAGTATGTCAAGAATGTCTTGAAAGAAGTAAATGACAGCTGTATATCTTTGTAAAAGGATGAAATTTTATATATACCTATAGAAAGATAATTGCCAAACTTTGGTTAATTCTAGAATACTGGGTATTTTCAAACCTATTTTCACAGTGCAGATGCTGTGGCAGAAGAGCACTAGAAGTATATATAGGGCTGTGATGCTTTTGCTTGTCACTCAGATGTTTTTGGCTATGTTAAGTTGCCACAGCAGCACTTGCTTCCTTTTTCAGATAGGGCTGTTATCACAGGCACTTTCCCTATTCTTAAATGCATGTGTGCTGAGATATTTTTTTTTTTTTTATAAAAACAGTGGCATCTAAACTTTTATTACCTTTAAGTTCACTGTAAACACTTTTTTCTTTATAAATGTAATTAAGAAGCACAGAATTCTACTACATTAATGTCTAGATGAGGAGATTTCTATTATATATATGTATATAGGTGGATTTTATACAAAATATAATGTTTATATTATATGTGTATATTATATGAAGGATGTATCTTGCTTATATGTAAGCTACAGGTCTATAAATTTGGTATTGAAAAACCAGGTTTTTATCTGGGTCATTTAAATGCAAAAAAGCAGTTTGAAACTTGTGAGTATAGCTGTAGAACTTTAGATACAGTCTGATGATGGTTATCTTGCTTGCTTTCTTTTGATTTTTTTAAAACCATTTCTAAGTAGCTTTACTGCCAGTTTTAGGAAGATGGTTTCTTTTATTGCCAATGTAGAAGAAACTGAAAAAAAATGGCTTTCGGAGGAAAGGCTGACAGAACCTTAACTATAGCAGGAACTAGCAGGTGTCACTATAAAAAAAAAAGTGATTGAGAATGATGGTTATAAATAGATGAGCCATTTTAGTCATTTGCCTTTGAAAGCAGTTTAATAATTCCATGCTGAGTCCCCTTTCAACAAATTTAATGAAAATCAGCATGATGTTGTGGCAGTTACTATTGGATTCTTTTACCATCTTCTTGTGTTTCATGGTGTGAGAGATTAAAATAGCATCTAATAAACTGCATTAATGGTACTGCATTTCTCATCTGAGGCTCAACTGCATACAATTCCTCCTCCTCTGGAGGGTGCCTCTGTTTTTCTGTTCATTGTTACTATGCCTAGGAACTAAGAATTGCTAAATAGTAATTTTGTGGCTTTATTCCCTGTTCATTATGGTTGTCAGTGTGGAGCTACTCTGAGGCATTCTGAGCGGGAAGTAATGATTTGATTTGCAGCCTAGTGTTAAAATTTATTAATCTGAACGGACCCTTCTGAAATTCTACTTGATGAGTATAAGAATAGTAGATGCTATTACATCAATGCTGTTATCTATTGATTCTCATAGATAATAAAGCAATATTTTAACCTTAGAAAACATTCTTATCCAAATATGAATCCCTATAAAGTATTTCATGTTTGCATTTAGGAGCAGTGAGCAAACCATGTGTTTGTTACAGTGCTTGAGGAACAATGAAGCTTGGAGTGTTCAATACAGGGTACACCTGCTGGGTATTTCTTTAATTATTTTTACACTTTATGGTTTCTTCAGTTAAAGAATAATATTTAAGATGTAGACCTATTCAAGCAATGCCAGCGGATGGCCACAAAGAGATCATCAGAGGGCTGGAGCACTTCTATAAAGGCAGGCTGAGAGGGTTGGGTTTGTTCAGCCTGAAATAGAGGAGGCTCCATGGAGTCCTTTATAGAAGCCTTCCAGTACCTAAACCAGGCCTACAAGAAATCTGGAGAGGGACTTATTATAAGAGCATTTAGTGATAGGACAAGGGGAAATAGCTGAAAGAGGGTAGATTTATATTAGATTTTAGGAAAAATATCTTCTTTGTGAAAGTGGTAAGGCACTGGAGCAGGTTGCCCAGGGAAGCTGTGGCTGCCCCATCCCTGGCAGTGTTCAAGGCCAGGTTGGATGGGACTTTGAACAACCTGGTCTAGAAAAACGTGTCTCTGCCTGCAGCAGCAGGTTGAAATTAAACAATCTTTAAGGTCCCTTCCAACCCAAACCATTCTGTGATACTTAATGCTAAGCTGTTTATATTAATTAATAAAATAGTGGTTTGGAAACTGAGTTTTATTGAGGGTATCAATAGAGCTTCTGCTCTATTGTGTGTCAGACTAGAACTGCTTAATCTTCCTGTAACCAGAAATCTGAACTGCGTCAGGGCAATTCACTAGCTGGGTAGCTGACTTGTTAAGTGAGTTTTTTTTTTTTAAACAAGCAGTGGAAATGACTGCAATGGAAGGTCTGAAGGGCATCTGGTGAGGCAATCTATGGAAGCTTTTTTTTGGCTTTTATGATAGTAGGAAGATTTCAGAATCCTTTCTGTCTTTAACTGGGTAAAGACATTTAAATGAGGAAATGCAAGGATTTTGGTTTAGACCTAATTTTCCAATGTGTGCTATGTATATATTATTGTCTGTTTCATTTATTTTTATTTTATAGTTAGCATAAGGCAGATTATTATGACCCTAGAGGACTGAACTGTAGTGATATCTCTCCTGGGTGCAATATATATTACAACATCACCATTAATAAGCAATTGATTTTGAAGTTAATTGTTGGTATTGATGGATATACTACACTGATTTCTTGATCAGATTTACTGATGTTGATTGTCATCAGAATGAACCTTTGTTTCACACCAGATGCAGGGTAGCATAAATCAACTTGAACAGATGTCATTAATGCCCTATAACTTGAATAACTATGAACATATCATTTGAGTCTACAAAGAATTGTGCATTGCAAAGATTTTTGCCTGACACTTGAACGTTTTACGTCAGAAATCATTTGAAAATAGCTTCAATGAAGACATATCTTCTATATGTTTCTGTCCTCTCCTCCTCTTCCCCCCCATTTTTTGTCATGTGATAAAGCAGGCCAGGCTATAAGGACTTCAGAGAACAGCTTTGGTCCCATACATGTTACATGCACTTTCAAGGAACATTTTATAATTCTTACCTTTTTTTTTTATGTAACACCTAACTTAATTACAATGTTCTGTTTTGTTAGATACTTGGAAACTATCAAGGTATAGATGTGTATGACTTGGTCATGTATAAAGGAATTAGATTCACATGTTCAGCATTTTTATAAATTCTTGAGGAAGACAGTGTCAATACTAAAACCTTTAATTTCCTCCTGAGATATATTAGGTGTCCATGTCCATTTTTTTGCAGCAGGGGAGCTGCAGGAGTGGCCTCTGTGAGGAGTGATCAGGGGCTGTCCTGTGCCAAACATGGGAAAGTTGATTCCAGGTGACTCTCCTATGGATCCACCACATGGCACAGGTGAGCAGCAGAGAGAGGAGCTTATGATCTGACTGCAGCCTATCATTCCTCATCTTCTTGTGCCACTCAGTGTGGGAAGGTGGCAGAAGAGTTAGGAATGAAGGAGTGAAGCTGAGCTTAGGAAAAAGCGAGATGGAGGGAAGACATGATTTTAATTCAGACTTCTTTTCTTATTGCCAAGGTCTACTTTAATTGGTAATAAATTAAATTAATTTTCCACAGGTCAAGTCTATTTCGCCTGTTACAGTAATCTGCAAGTGATGTCTCTGACTTAATCTCAACCCATGACCTTTTTCCATGTTTTTCTCAAGTTATTTTCTCCCCCTGTCCTGTTGAGGAGAGGGAGTGAGAGAGCAGATGTGTGGGTGTCTGGCAACTGGCCAAGGTCAACCCTCTGCATGAAGCTATCCCTGAAAGTAGTGCTTTCCTGTAGAGAGCTTCATACCATTGTCTTTAAAGATGGCTAGTAGCTCATTGAATAATCAGACCTTAAACTACTGCACTATCACTTCTTCCAGGATCTTCTATATACATATCTGAAAGCCTGCTAATTAGTTACTGCTAATTCTATACTTCATGTTTTTTTAAATGACTAGATTCTGAATCTGTGAGTAGTTCTGATGCTGTATGGCTTAAAGGTCTGTTTCAAAACCTTTAAAAATCAGTGGACAGCATTGCATTGATTTTGATCAGGGCAGGAGATATTTACTTGCTGTTGTTGTATGAGAAATTTAATAACTTTTTAAAAATTCTTTGCTACAATTCTCTAAATAGCTAGCATATATTCATACAAGATTTTGTATTATTCAACATCATTGTACAATAATATTTAACCTATGAAGTTTCATTACAGTCTTTTAAAGTTTTAGATGTTTATGGTTTTCCTTGTAAATTGAAATAAGAAACTGAGGTTTTTAAGCATCTCAAACCTGCTGATATGTATCTGTACATTTATATATTATTACGTATTTATAGAGCAGTTAGATTTCCCTTTAGATGAAACTGCATCTAGATTCTGGTTTTTGGCTGATTACCAAATCACTTTGTACTTGTTGTGTAAGAAACAGGAGGTAAAAAGTATAATAATATGATATACTCTATGCTTTTTATACTTTAGACGTTTCTCATTGCAAGTGAGAAGTTGTTCCAGTTCTACAACTTGGTTTGCTGCAAAAGAAAATAGTAACTTGAGTTAACACAGTCTATTACAGACACAAGCAAAATATGAGAAAATGTTTGTACTTAGTTAAGTAAGAAAAAGAGATGAATGAGATAAAAAGATTTCCTTTTTTGAGATAATTAGCTTTGAAATAAGGCTATATATTTGAATCGCATATCAGGAAGTCATTTGAATAAAGATGAATACTGGGCTGTGAATACACTGTAGAATTGCTTGTATAAGACTGTACAAAGTCAAATAATAACTTCAGGTTTGGGTTTTTTTTTTATTTCCTTGCATGTTAAAAGTTGAGTCCTTTTAATTACTATTGTCCTTTGCATTTTCACAGTGTATGTTATAATTGGAACAAAATATTCTAAAATATCCTTGTTGAGTATATTTTTTGCATCTACTTTTCAAAAGGAATCCTATTGTATATCAGAAAATATTATTTTTTTTTTCAAATTTGATTCATTTGGATCAATTCAGTGTGTTTTGAGTAGTAAAGTTTACAAAGCTCTATGATAATAGAAGCACATCTCCTTGTTCACTTTGCTATCCCAGATGTTTGTGACAATTCCTTCTGAAAATAGAGATGCCAAAACTGTTATCTAATAGCCTAGAATAATGAAAGACTGGTAATATTCTGTAATTTTAAGAAAAGAATTATTTCCCTTTAGAAATGTTCTGGAAACTTTACAGCATCATAGAATGCCTAAATGAGAGAGTATATGGATTTGAACAATATGATATTTGACAAGAGTAAATAGAATATGTTCAGAAAGAGTTAAGGTAGATGTGTATTTTGATGATATATGGCTTAAAAAAAGACTTTTCAAATACTAACATGATATTTACGAAATTAAAAGGCCCAAACAGTACTGACAACTTTGACATTCTTTTAAAATGCATATACCAACTGCCTAGCCATATGTATGACTATTTTAATATGTATACATGGCATTCGGAGTTCTATTAAATTGTGCAATAGTTTTATAACTTGGATAAGAATTGACACTGAGAGACAACATTTTCTTGTACCTTTGAAACATTAAAAGATTACTTGTATAGATTTTGAAATTAACTATCCGTTATTTGATGGAGTCTGAATGGCTGATGGAACTGACAATGTTTGTACATTCTACTTACATGTCCTAACTATTATAGCCAATTTTTTTCTGTTTCCTTTTGATGTATTATGCTATAGATTCACAATGACTGTGATAGAGACATTTAAAAATTATGTAATAAATAATTCAAAAGACAATTTAGCTTAATCCTTCAAAAGACATGGTAAAATTCAGAAGTAACTTTTTAGTGTGACAGTTCCTCAATAATATTAATGAATGATACAGTCTTGTATAAGGTGCCTCATTTTTTTATGTCTTATATAGAGATTAGTAAATTGCATTACATTCTGAATCAAACTGAATTACAATTGCATGACAGTCCTTATGCATTTAGATATTTGAAATTGGTTTGAGAACTACAAGGGAACATGATTATATTTTTAAAGGGACTTTCACTGAAGAATTTCTGTCCCTCAAGTCTTGCATATCGTGAACATTCTACTCAACCTGTTAGGTCTGTTGCTCATTGGAAATGGACAGCCAAGTCAAAATACATAAGGTAACTAGGAACCGTTAGCCACATGACTCATGAGCAGGAAATATTTTTTTTGGTATAGGCATAATGAAAATATAAGGTGCTTGGTGCAGAGATGAATAAAGAATATGGCATTTATTGGATTAGTCGGCTTCCAGCTCTGCTATCTATTAAACAAAAACCGAGAATACAATGTAGAAACACAGACCTGAGATAAAAGAGGAAAAGGAAAAAGAGAGAAAGTCCTTTTAACTTATTTGCTTTGATGCTTTCTTGTTTTGGTCCTCCTGACATATGGTGCATTTACAGACTGTTAAAAAACAGTATGCCAAAATGCAAGGCATAGGGATTACGGATACTTCATGTTCTGTTGTGATGTAGTCACTTAGAAGCTTGTCAGATGAGCTGTATAGGGTATGTAGAGAGTCCTCAGTGGGGAGAATTGTTTTCCATTGTCAAAAATTGTTACAGTCATCTTGCTTACCAAGCTGTAGACAAATGGGAAACGTTG